>NC_134121.1:26895604-27198634 GCF_040939455.1 Microcebus murinus | reverse complement strand
AGGAGGGTCACTTGAGCCTAGGAGTTGGGTTCAAGGCTGCAGTGAGCTATGATGACACCACTGTGCTCCAGCCTGGGTGACAGAGCAAGACCCTGTCTCAAAAAAACCCAAAAAACCAAAAACAAACAAACAAACAAACAAATCAGAATGGCTTCAGATACAAGGAAAGTAATTCCTAACCTACAATTTTAAACAGAAACCATCAAACCAAGTATGAAGAAGATATAAAGGAGGCATTTAAAAACATGTGAAATCTCAAAAACTTTATTTTCTATAGACTTATTCTAAGAAAGCTACTGGAAGATGTGTTTCATCAAAAGAGGAAGTAAACCAAGAAAAGGCAAATAAACAGGAGACCCAGCACAGGAGAGAGATGAAAGGAATGAATCCTAGGGTTATGATGACATGAGATCCCATTGTAACAGCTATGTTCCAAAAGTTCAAGAAAAAACAATCGAGACTGGAACAGGTCAAAAGACTCCAGAAGAGATTTCATGTAAAGGAAACTGATACAACATTTTGAAGGGCCTGGTTTTGTTAGAATTTGAGATTGAATTACAGTTAAGAACACAGAAAAAAATAGGTATTAACTCTGGTTATTTCTGTTGTTTTTTCCAACAGCTTTATTGAGATATAATTCACATACCATAAAATTCACCCACTTACTATGTACAATTCAATAAGTTTTTACTATATTCAAAGAGTTGTAGAACCATCGTCAGCATCTAATTTTAGAATATTTTCCTCAACCCTAAAAAGACTCCATACCCATTAGCAAACACTCCTTATTGCCCCCATCTTATCCCCAGGTCTAAGCAACTACTACCAATCTATTTCCTGTCTGTATACATTTGCCACGAGATATGTGGATTTTTGTGACTGGCTTCTTTCACTGATTTCACGGATCACTCATTTTGTAACATGTATTAGTACTTAATTTCTTTTTATTGTAAAATATATAGATACACCATATTTTACTTATTTATTCAGCTGATGGACATTTGAGTTGATTCCACTTTCTACTAGCTATTATGAATAATGTTGCTATGATAATTCATGCATAAATTTTTGTGTATTAACTACAGTCATTTTATGGGGAAAAAAATCAAACTTTACGGCTCAGCTTTGAAGTCATAATAATGCAAATACTGAATACTGATTTAAGCAAATTCCAAGACAGCTCTATCAGGACAATGAGAATATAGGAAGTATATGCAGATGATGGCAGTGAGTGGGGGAGATGTAGAGGAATATGGAAAAATATTGAGATGGAAAACCTGAGATGGAAAAACCCAGAAGTCCACATATGAGCATGGTACTTGGAGAGGTAATTATCAAAAGAATCCACTAAAAGAAGTAAAAGAAATTGCCTCTGTAAAAAGAGAACTTGGGGCCATGGCAGACAAAGAAGGGTGGGGACTGGCTTTTTCTTAGAACTGTAGAATTAGTAGATGCCTTTATAATCCTGATAAAAATCAAAGTTTGAAAGAATGATGCCATCAATGTTGTCATAAGAGTTTACAGCACTATGAAAAAGAAAGCTAAACCACTGTGAGAACTCTTCAGCATCTCTATGCAAAGACCTTGAGCATAGCCCTAGGGAAGAACACATGTTGTATCATAATTTCTTTGTCTTCTTGGAGACACTGACTTGGCTTGCCAGGTGTCAAGTTTGAAGTAGTATATTGGGAAAATGTTTCTAAGCAACTAACACAAATGAAATGAAAAATAAGGACATCAGAGTTAAAGAAAATTCACTCAGAGAAAATTTAGACATTTATTAAGGTTTTTGTTTTATTTAAATGGAGAGAATAAATTTTCTTTTTTAGGAATACAATTATATGATATAAATAAACTGGAGAGGTTCCCAGTGGGAGCAAGCTGAATGCTTTTACTTTGTATAATATTTATAAGTTGATTCACAAAGGCTTTTACAACTGACATCAGCAGAAAAATTCTTCTAGGTTCAAATCTCTACCAGGTATTTAATTCTTATTTCTGAGGCATAATGTATTTTATATTTTAAGAAAGATTTTAAGGTGTCTTATTAACCTTTAAATAGTGTTTCAAAGAGACTATAAGCCAACAAATAGTTTAATGTGAAAAGTTTTTATAACAAGTGTTACATTACAGTTCTGGTAGCTGGGTTTATTTGTTCTACATACACATTGATAGCAAATTAGCCAAAATAGCTAAAAACCCATACAGAATTCAAAATTTCAATTCCTCAACCCCCAAACATTTTTTCTTTCCTGATTTTATGGTCTGGAGTATTAGAAAAAGTAGTAGTTTTCCTACATGAGTTCTTGAATCTAAACATTATGCAAAATATATTTAAATGTTAGCTCCATCTTTACCTGGCTTTATCTGTATCACAAGGTCTAACTTTGTTGGAGTTATATTTTGATTTCCTCTTGTTCATATGGAGACAAGGGGAGAATGGAAGTTGAAATCTAAAGTAACCCACCCATCCTAAACTAGCCATTAGTTTCAACTCCCACAAGCAGATACTAAGTAGAGCTGTTCATAGGGGGAAAAAGGTTTTCTCTTTTCAAGTTTTGGCTTATCTTCTTCACTGGGAAATGCCAAATGAGAAAATAGCCACAATTATGACGAATCAGTAGTTGACTATAGATGAAAAATTTTAACTTTGCTTCTTATAAAGTCAGGTTTGTGAAAATTAAAACTTGCTAGTCCTAATATCACCTCGATACTTTTGAGGGAGGAGGTTGGACTAAAATACAACTTCTCTTATGAAGGTTCCTGTTGGGATTTAGTTAAGTGGAAGTGCAAATAGGAAAGCAAACTGACATTCATTCATTTACTGATTCTTGTTGTTTTAAGAACAGAAAATTTGTCCTGGTTTCTGTGACCCCAATTCCCTTTCCTACTTCTGAAGTAAAGCATTCTTGCATGCATGCTGATGTCCTCAAATATTAGGCTTGAGGCTTTGTGGCCAATGGGAGGTTAGATTTTGATGAAAAGGGAACAGATGTAGATTTGGGTTAGTTACTTCAGGATCCTAGGCTGGAAAAGCCCCTTAACACATTACTCTCATCATAGTAACAGCCAATTCCATCTGCATAGTAATCCCTGTTTTATTCTTCTAGTCTGAGCCAAATTATATTGTGACTCACTCGTCTACACTCTAAATCATTACTCCTTTTGCTGAAAAAAGAGGCAGTCAACTACTGTGGCAACAAGGTAGTTAGTAACTGGCAAACAGTCCTGGTATGTTGGCATTTAAACTACTGAAGAACATTTAGTTTTCACTTCAAGGTATCTTACACTTGATGTCTCACCATCAGTATTAGTACCTCACATTGATATTTGTAGAAGAATGAGGAATAGGACCCCAACAGTCTTGACTAAAAAGTGGAAGGTTGGTATTTTTCTTTCATCATTTTAAACACATATCGTACTCTAATTCAGATTGCTCAATCACCCTAAGTTCTTGGTGGGGGTGGGGAAAGTACCAATCCTCTTTTTTTCTATGTCTTCTGACACAGAAGATGTCCTTCACAGTGCATCCTCTTCCCCCTTTCTCTCTGCCCTGCTTCATTAAATTGTGACATTAGTTTCAGTAGAGATTTTCTCTTCAGTTGCAAGTCCTGATGGCCCTACATTTTAGAACTGTTGCTGAAGGACTGGTTTGCATTTGCTTCTGTCAGGATCCTAGGTTTCACCAGTCCTGGATGAATTTTACATTAACTTATCGATTTGGAGATTAGTACACCTACACAGCTCATATAAATGTGGACTACATAACTCATGGATGGCATATATTGGCCCATGAATTTCTCACAAGAGGACATCTAGAACCCTGCCCAGAGAGAAACTTTGTCACTTTTTGAGGACAGTGAAAACCTTTTTCTAATTCCCCTTTCCCTTTCATTGAGGGAGTTGCCCTTCCAGGGTCTCTCCTTTATTCAGGGATCAGTTACATTTCCCCATCTCAGGTTGGCCCAAGGCTATCTCCCCTGTCCTCCTGAGCATTAAAACCATAATCTCAAGAGCTTGTACCTAACTAAACTCCTTCAGGGTTGCTACGGCTTTGCCTTATGAGCTTACTGCTCTGCCTTCATGTTGCCTGAACCCCAGAAGGTTTATATTTCAAAGGAAAACTCAAGAGGAAAACGGAATGAAACTCTAAGCTGGTACCTAAGCACTCTAAAAGATTCAACATTTTTAAGATCAAGAGGCTCTTGTAGACCAGATAAAGTTGTTCTCAGTTCCTCTAAAATGCTGCCACACTTATCATAGATACGTGCTAACAGAGGGAGGCATTTAAATCCAAATAGCCTAGCTACTTGTGGTGCAGAGCATTTAAAGATAATCTCCACATAAATCTCCTCTGAAATCTATTCTTATACAAACGACATTCAAATTTTGCTATAAAAGTCATAAAGAAAAAAATTGTAAATAAGCTAAGAAAAAAGTTTCTGAATGTTTGAGTAAAAGAATATCTTTCTATGGCAATGCATGACTTTTGTTCTTAAAAACAAAATAAAATTCCTCTCCACAAAGACTTATTTTAAACCCTAATTCCATGACCAACTCTAACATAAGCAAGAAAAAGAGGTGCTGTTTTACAAGTGAAATATTGGCAAGATACCAACTTGTACCACCCAACTGAGATAAAACTCTGACCTGCAGGTTATTCAGAGGTTCCATCTTCATGACTGGGCCCAGAGTGTTGAGAGGCAGGGAGACATCAATGCTCTGGTTTGGCATCAGTGGTGTATGGATGGCCAGAGGAGTGCTGGGGATGACACCAAAGCTAGAAGACAGGATAAATAAATCACAGAGGTTAATCAAGAGGCAGGATTTAGCCACATTGTTGGGTCTGAATGGATTTTTACTCCATTTGAAGAAAACAAAATTTTTAATGCAATTAAATTGAAGGAATAGCAGGAATCAAGGTGCTCAATTCCAACTTGCCATAATATTGGTTATATCATAATCTCTGTTGTCCATTAAATGGATTTGAGGAAGGAGAAAACTTTCCTAAGTATGGAATTGCTTTGCTAGTGTTATAATTCTAAAAGTTTATTCTCTTTATCATGCTACTTGAGAGACAGGTTTGATGAGAATCATTTTTTAAATAAATCTTTCCTTAATCTTTGGTAGAAAGGAGATTTAAGAATTTCCACTCTATAAAGAGAAAAGTACAATAAATTGTTATTATTTCCCTAGCTTAATAAACCTGCCTGATCAAGTCCCAAGGATTATTTACTGGTAACTCACATTTTCTTTCTTTCTTTTTTTTTTTTTTTTGTTCACTTACGTAGGATGCAATTAATCACCAGGAAAGAGCTAGTCTAAATAAAGCAGAACCGACTGGTTATGCATTCCAAAAAACTAGGATAAGTTGTAGACCCAAACATGGCCACTTTCTAAGCCTGCAGCAGGCAGTGAGTACCCACCAGTTTGACTTCTCAAAGGAAGCCTGTTTAATAATAATATAAGGGTGGTAAAGAGATTAAAAAAAAAAAAAAAAACTCAGCCTGTGTCTGAAGTAATATAAAAAACAACAACATAACCAAGAGGGCAGATGGTATGAGAAACACCAAGAATAAAACTTTGTAAGCATTAAGCAGAAAAAGTGGACCTAGTATAACAAACAAAATGATACAAATTTATATTTATGTTCTAAAAAGCCTCAAGAAGGAAGATGGGACTATGATATTTATAAAATAGGTAAAGAGTTTATATAGATAGTATCTTTCAAGAGTCAGATGGCTAAAGAAATATTTTCCTTTTCCTAGATAAACTACACCTTACAGTACCAAAATGTAATAATGAAATGATCCTAAGAATTCACATCACTCATTTAGGGATAAAACTCATAGCTCAAAAAAACATTTTGCTTTTTTTTTTAAGACAAAGTCTCACTCTGTCACTCAGGCTAGAATGCAGTGGCATCATCATAGCTCACAGCAAACTCAAACTCCTGGGCTCAAGTAATCCTCCCACCTCAGCCTGCTGAGTAGCTGGGACTATAGGTACACACCATCACGCCTCGCTAATTTTTTCTATTTTTGGTAGAGACAAGGTCTCAATCTTGCTCAGGATGGATCAAACTCCTGAGCTCAAGCAATCCTCCCACCTCAGCCTTCCACAGTGCTAGGATTACAGGCGTGAGCCACTGCGCTTGGCCCATTTTGCTCTTTTGATCTTGTTCTCACAGTCAGCCAAACTGCCTTTAAGTCAATATTGGGATAGAAACATGGCAGCAGTATAGTCCCAAACCTTGCAACTGCTCTTCTTGGAAACAATACAGAGGAAACAAAGAAGGGGGAAATTGCCATAAACTTACAATTTCACCTTCTGCAAAACTACAGGTCAGAGAAAACCCACAGAACTGGTAAGCAATGCTCTGGTGGTGCAGTATGGAGGCACAAGAGTCCAGAGGAAACTAGCAGCAGTAGGTCTCAGAGACTGACAGTAAATATCCATTCTTAGAAGAGACCTCCATTCTGATTGGGGTAGGACTAAGATCAAATAGGGAGCGGCACATGGACAAGGTAAAAAAAAAAAAAAAGAAAAAAAGAAAAAGTCCCCACAGGGGCCCTGGAAGTGAGAGAGCTCAAAAAGCACCACCTTCTAAAGACAAAATAAACTCTTTAGAAGACAGGGCTTAGAGGAAGAGACCAATTAAGGAATATGAAGTGCACAGGACTGGAATAGAAAGCCCTCTTGAGTAAAGTTAGGTTCTGAGAGGCAAAGGGGTTTGTGACTACAACATGGTAAAAAAGGAAAAGATCTTGAGTAGCACAACCTAAAAATCTACCCTGACCTAGCTGCTTCTTCTATGGCACTCTCCTGCTAACAGCTAGTCCTACAAATTCCAACTTATTCAAATATGAGTACCATAGTGGCATAAACACAGCAACTATTCAAGGCACTATTACCAAAAAGTGAAAAGAAAGCAGTACAACTTCCTTAATGACAAACAAAAATACTTGAAAATAACTTTCAATTAAAATAAATGAAATTATGAAACATTTGTACATGAGGGAAAACAAAACAAAAACCTACTGAAACAACTGTAGCAACCAAGGAAGAACACATAATAGTAAAGAAAGTGCCCGAGGAAGAGATGACCAGATAATGTGAGGTGAAGGTGGGATAACAGGAAAAGAGGAAGGGAAGTCAGGAAAGAAATAATAATAAAAGTAAATCATGTCAGAAATGGAGACTATATACCATGAACATAGATGTAAAAATACTCAACAGAATTTTAGCCAGTCAAATCCAGTAATACATAAAAAGATAACATTAATATATACTGACCAAGTAGGATTTATCCCAGGAATGCAAGGTGGGTTTAATATTTGAAAAATCAATTGATGTAATCCATCATATTAATAGACTAAAAGAAAACCTCACATAATCATCTCAATACATAAAAAAGCACCTGACAAAATGTAATACCAACTCATAAAACTCTGTAAACCAGGAATAGAAGGGAACTTCCTATTCCTAAGCCTACAGCTAATATCCTGCTTAATGGTGAAAGACTGAATGCTTTTCCCTAAAGAATTAGAACATTTTTCTTAGCACTTCAACTCAACATTTACTGGCTCTAGTTAGTACAATCAGGCAAGAAAAAGAAATAAAAGGCATGAAATTGAATAGGAAAAGATAAAACTCTCTATTCATAAATAACATGATTTATCTATATAGAAAATCATAAGGAATTTACAAAAAGGCTACTAGGCGCATGCCTGTAGTCCCAGCTACTCGGGAGGCTGAGGCAGAAGGATCGCTCTAGCCCAGGAGTGTGAGGTTGCTGTGAGCTAGGCTGACGCCATGGCACTCACTCTAGCCTGGACAACAAAGTGAGACTCTGTCTCAAAAAAAAAAAAAAAAAGGCTACTAGAAGGAAAAAGTTTGAGTTTAAGAAAGTTGCAGGATACAAATTGAATATACAAAAAAATCAATTCTATTTCTATACACTAGCAACAATCAAAACTGAAAATACTATTTACCATAACATCAAAAACATGAAATACTTAAATCTGACAAAAGATGTGCAAGATCTGTACATGGAGAATTGTAAAACACTGTAGAGAGAAATTAAAGACTTAAACTATCCCAAAAAGGATTATAAAACTAATATAGGAGCTAAAACTATAACACTTGTGTTAAAAAACAGAAAAAAAACCTTTGTAGCTGTGGGTTAGGCAGATTTCTTAAAACACAAAAAGTATAAGCCATAAAAAGAAAAAAAACTGATAAATTGGACTTTATTAAAAACTTGTTTTTTGAAAAACACTACTAAGAAAAATAAAGGCAAGCCACAGATTGGGAAAAAAAATTGCAACACATCTATCCAACTAAAGGACTTGTATTCAGATTATAAAGAACTTTTACAACTCAAGATAACGACAAAGCAAAAAAAGTAAAGATTTGAGCAGATACTTTAGCAAAGGATGTAAGAATGGCCAATATGTTTATGGAAAAAATGCTGAACATTAGGGAAATGCAAACAAAAAGAAACACTACTACATCCCACAAGAATGGCTACTGATACATCTACTGACAGACTACTGATGCATCTCAAAAGCAGTATGTTAAGTGAAAGAAACCAGATATAAGATGCCATGTGATTTCATTTATAAAAACTTATAGAAAAGGCACAAGTATAGTGACAAAGAACAAGGGACTAGACATCATAGCAAACACAGTAAGAGACACAGAGAATAAAAATGAGAAAAGGCAAATATTAATAAAACAGAAACAGGATTTGAGATCACCACAAACCATGAAACATTTTTCCAGAAGATCAAGCTTAAATCTAATTAAGTCTATATAGATTTGCCGATTTACAGATGCAATTAGCAAAATCAAGATTTTGGGAAACTTGCTGGGCACGGTGGCTCATGCCTGTAATCCTAGCACCCTGGGAGGCCGAGGTGGGAGGATCATTTGAGCTTAGGAGTTCAAGACCAGCCTGAGCAAAAGCGAGACCCTGTCTCTACTAAAAATAGGAAAATTAGCTGGGTATTGTGGCACGCGCCTATAGTCCCAGCTACACAGGAGCTGAAGCAGGAAGACTGCTTGAGCCCAGGGTTGCTGTGAGCTAGGCTGATGCCACTGCATTCTACTCAAGGCAACAGAGTGAGACTCTATCTCAAAGAAAAGGAAGAAGAAACAAACAAACAAAAAAAAAGGTTTTGGGAAACTCCACAGGTAAAAGACCTAATTTCTTCTACAGATAAATTTCAAAGTGGGGAGGGGGCCCCCCACGGGGCATAGGAGAAGGGGAAGAGAGAGTAGGAAACCATAGGTTAAAAGAAACTTAAAACACTTATCTCCCAATTGCAATATATCTTTTAAAAAACGTTAGAAAGAAAAATGGCACATACAGAAGTAGACAAAGGAGAGCCAATAAATGCATAACTGGAAACTCCAAAGAAGAAAATCAAAACAATGGAACAGAACTCAAGTTTAAACATATAACCCCTGAAAACTTTCCTGAAATTCAATACTTAAAAGTACATATTGAAACAGTACATCTTATTCCAAGAAAAACTAACCAAGATTGGTCAACATTTACAATATCCTAGTAAAATGACTGAACTTTAAAACTTTGGGCAGCCAAACAAAATAATCAAATCATTTATATGGGAAAATCAAGCTTGTAACTGACTTCTCCTTAGGAACATTCAATGACAAAAAGACACTGTAACAAAATAAAAGTTCAAGTCAAGAATTTTCGAGCATAAAGGTCACAGTTCTGACAATGTAACAAAATTCACGGAATATTGTTCACATGAGCCCTTTTTTGAGGAAACCTGCTAGAAGACATCCAAGAAAAGACAATGGAAAGAACTGGTAATGAGTACAATTCCAGGACAAAGAAGGGAACAAAGGTGAAACAATGACTATAGGAATGGTACAATTTATAAAAATGAGAAGGGGCAAGAGATGAAAAGTAGGAGTTCTCAGCCTCATCTGTCATAATGGGGGGATCAATAATGACAAATCAAGTAGTAGAAGTTTACTTACTTAAGAGTTAAGTAGAAGCATACTTAAGAGTATAAAAGTAAACCCCAAGAAAGAAAGTACTACTAATATTAGGTAATGGGGGTAGAGGAAAAAGATATAAGTTACTCATAGTAGGAAATCAACAGACTATAGAAAGCAGGGACTAAGGTGGTTTTTTAAAGTAATAGGCTACTTCATCAAAACAAAGATATAAGCCTTACCAAGTATCAGAACGACTTAAAAAAATAAATAAAAAAATAAAAAGCACAGCCTGAGCAACAAGACCCTGTCCCTACTAAAAATAGAAAAATTAGCCAGGTGCAGTGGCATATGCCTATAGTCCCAGCTACTCAGGAGGCTGAAGCAGGAGGCTCGCTTGAGCCCAGGAGTTTGGGGTTGCAGTGAGCTATGACTGTGCCACTGCAGTCTAGCTAGGGTGAGAGAGCAAGACTCTGTCTCAAAAAAAAAAAAAAAAAAAAAGCAGCAAAGACAAATGGAGATGAATGTAGAGACTATGTAGACTTCCTTTATAACAACAGATTTAACCTCTATTTAATCTACTTATTTCATCTACTGATCTGCCTACCTATCTACTTATTTTCCCAACAGCCTTCCAGGGGTGGGCAACCTGCAGCCTCAAGGCCACATGTGGCCCTCCAGATCCCCAAGTGCAGCCCCTTGACTCAATCCAAACTTCACAGAACAAATCCCTTTGTTAAAACTCTTGGCCTTTAACAGGGCCAGCTCCCCAAAGTGGCTAGAAATATAACTGGTCTTGAAGAAGGAGGAACAGACTTTCTAGATACTTATATGATTTCTAACATGCCACACTCTCAAATCCAGGGTACAAAAGTGTTCATGAATAATGAGAAATGAATCACAACCACTGATGCAAATTGTCATTGACAAATTTTATTAAATCTGCTTTAAGGGTCCAACTACTACTTTGTTATAAGCAAGGCTGAATACCTTGTATTTATAAATCAACGGACCTGCTATTAAAGTCCAACAGCCAGTTTCCTGAATCATAAAATTCAATAAAAATCACTGATGCTTCAGAAGTATAAGACAGGGGTCCTCAAACTTTTTAAACAAGGGGCCAGTTTGCCGTCCCTCAGACTGTTGGAGGGCTGGACTATAGTTAAAAAAAAAAAAAAAAAAAAAACTATAACAAAGTCCTATGCACACTGCACATATCTTATTTTGAAGTAAAAAAACAAACGGGCAAAAACACCTGCATGTGGCCCGTGGGCAGTAGTTTGAGGACGCCTGGTATAAGACATTAACATTTAAATGTTTTTCTCATCAAAATGTGAACTTCATCAGAGACTCTGTTTGGTTCACTACTCTAGCCCAAGTACCTAGAAATGTTTGGCACATAGATGCTAAACTGTTATTTGTTGAATGAATAAATAGATTTCAATTAAAAGTTTAATTGTTTTATTTAAAACATTCTAGTTCTAGACCTTTTAAGACTACAGTATAAAAGTTCTGTTTTTTTTCATTTCATATGGAGTTTCCTAACAAAATTCCCTAGTGCCTCCAGGGTTAAAGCTAACAACTGAATATACCTACAAAAGCCAGGGCTCACTCTACATCCACCATCTGCCAACATTTGAGTTTTTATGCACTGTCAAAATGAAACATTCTCTTGTTGCACATAAGTACATTGTTGTCTCAACATCAAGTTGGAACTCAGATTTCTTACCTATTCTTGTTAAACTGTATTGCAAAGTCTGTCATATGCTGCAGAGCTTTGTTGGTGAAGTTCATTTCCATATAGATGTGTCCTTGGCGGTGAGTAAATGTTCCTGAAATCTCTAAGCCTTTAGCCTTTACTGCAGGTAGCCAGACCTGAAACACAATACAAATCTCAATAGAACCAGATAAGATTTATCTCAATGCTATTTATTTTTTAACAAATAAAGATGAAATTAAGATTTCACTTTAGGCAATTATGGTGATTTTTATACTATAAATGTCAAGTTAATGCAAAAAAGGCTCTGGATAGTCTTTCTGAATTCTGAGATCATCCTCAATTATTTAAGAACCAAAAAAAAAAGTCTACAGGCAACCTTGGCTGCTTCTCCATCTTCTGTTCAATTTGGTCATTTTACTGCTTTTGAAAACTGCTACCAGATGTATGTGTGTGTGTATACACATATATATATGTGTATACACACACACACACAGAGAAAAGAAATCCCAATGAGTATGTGTTTTTCTGTTAGTTTTGGTAAAATATTTAAAAAGAAGAAACTGAATCCATTAATGAAAACAGCATGCCTGTTATCTTTAAAGACTTTTTCATCATTATCATCCAAAGCTATTATCAGTAATCTCCTTAAGGGCATGGACCATGTTTAATGTATATTTTTAACTCCTGCTATAATTTCTGGTAAATAGTAAATATTCATATGTTGCTTAAATATTCTAAATGCCTATTTTCTCTATCTAATTCATTACCTATTCCTGGTCCTAGAACCTTTGATACTCCTGGCCTATGCCAGTAAAAAAAAAAAAAAAAAATCAGGAGATTCATGAACTATTATGACCATCTAAGACAGAACACCAAAGAGTCTGTGGGTGGTAAATAATCATGATAATATACTCAGCCACACTAAAAGAGTGGGGGCAAAGACCAGGGAGTAACCTAAATGATCTCTCCTTTTTCTTTTGAAAGGACATATGAGAAAGTTAACAGTGGCTATATATGGGGAAGTAGGGGCAGGGAGAAACAATTTTCCTGCTTATTTCAATATTATTTAAATGTATATGTATTACTTTTATGTCAGTAAACGAGTACATTAGATAATCTTTTAATTAGTAATTAAAACTCTGTAAGAATAATATTCAACATAGTAAACCTTATTTAACAAAACTATTGAGTTGCGCCAAAACACTATGGCTCAGTTTTGAATCATATTTTTGGTTATTCTACTCAATGGCTGTACACAGTTATGACTCCTAGAATGGACAACTGGTCTACATCTCTGTAGCAGGGATCCCCTATAAGAAGTTGGATGAGTAGGCAGAGAATTCTGGAAGCATCAAGGTATGTTGGTCCACAGAAAGGCAAGGTTATATGAAGACTAGCCCAGCTTGGATGGCACTTTTCCCAAAGGCTTAAATGAACTTCCTTAATAGTGAGTTTCCCTCTGAAATTTCAATCTGAGTGACATCAAGCAAGGCTGAGACAGGAAGAGCCCCCAGTGACATAACCCTAAGTCAGAACTCTAAAAAGGTACGATAAAATCCATTAAAACAAAATTTGAACAATGGCTCTCTAGAGTCCATATGTAATACCAATGGGGAAAGGGGAATGGAAGAAATGAAGTAATAAAAATGTTACTTCTCTCTATTGAATTTTTTCAGATTAACTTCAATGTTAATAAACTAGACAATATTTCTAAACATGAAAACAAAACTCAAATACTTAATATTTCCAATTTTAAGTCTAATTATAAAAATGTCTAACAAGGGTGCTATTGATGCTTCCTATTGCTAAGTTTGAAACCACCTTTCATCTTCCTCTTAAATCCTCCAGAATAAGGGCCCAAACCTTGGATTTGTTACCAGTGGAAGTAATACAAATGTTAGAAGTGAAACTATTTGGGTCCTGTCTATTAAGAATATTGCTGTGCTAACTCTTTACTTACAGCCTTAGGAGCCACATATCCACCAGGAGCCATGCCTATCCCTGTGGACAGTTCAAACAGGTCATTCAGACCACTGCTGACCACAGCAGGAGTAGGTGAAGGAGCAAAGGTTGCAGGCACTGATGATGGGATGAAGGATTGTCCCACCTGTCGGGGGGAAAGGGTGGGCAGAGATCAGGAAGAGCAGATTAATAGTCCCTAAAACGTTGCTATATATTTTAGCACTATTGATAAATCAATAAGAAAACACCATTAATTAGATTCTTAGGAGTTGAATAGTATATTCTTTTTTAGCACAGTTATTTTTTCATTACTGATAAGATACATACACTCTTTAGAAGCTTTATCAAGAGAGAGTACTCAGTAGGATATAGGAACACAGTAATCCAAGATTTTGTGTGTTTGTTTCCAATTTTAGCTTCCACGATTCTGTGCAAAAGGCCTACAGGTACCCTAACAAAGGGGGGGGGGGAGTTTGTTTCTACAAAAAGAGGGAGAAGCATCCAACTTAAATAGCAGTTCCATTTCCACTCCAGTTCAGCAAAGTCTTATTTCCCCATTTAGGCATAAATATCTAGTAGGAAGCTCTCCTAGGGAGATGGATACTCACCCCCCCAAACTAACTTATTTATGAGGAGAGTCTCACTCTGAGTCCACCTGACTCTCTCAAGTTCTTTCTAGATGACAGCAAGGAATAAGAGCATTCTCTAGTCAGGATGGGAGGTTCCATTTCCTTTAGCTTTTTAATATCAGAAAGACAAAAGATCTCTATAGGCACCAGAGTACTAATCCCTCAAGATGTCCCTAACACATGTGGTACATGATCCCAAAGATTCCAAGTAACCCTATACTACTTTCTACTCCTCATATACTGTAATAGAGGTTTTGGTGTGCAGTTCTAGATAGTAGCAGTGGCTGGTCTGATAATGTGTACATAGGAAAGGCATCAAACGGGGCAGCGCTTCCCATGGTGAAAAAAATGGATGGCACTTACTGCCGGACTTCCTCCAATGCCCCCGCCAAGGTCACTGCCAAGCTGAAAGAGAGAAAGGAGAGAGAGGAGAGAGAGGTAGAGTTCATTTAGCTAAGTACTAGATGCCCATATAGAACCTGTAAATTGTTCTACCAAGTTGCTGGAAATACATGCCATTCAAGTTGTCTCCCAAAGCCTAAAGAAATTCTAGATTGCAAAGAAATGTGTATTAGGGGAACCAAGTGGTGGCAGTGATGGTGTATGGGTTTTGAGAAAACTTGGAAAGAAGATGGAGCTGGGACACCTCTGGGATGTTCCAGATCCACACTTTCCACTTGGTTACACAGGCACAAACCCAAACAAGATTTAAAGAGTTTAGATATTCTAAGAAGCTCTATCCCCAAGCAACAATGTTTTCAATATATTTTATTTTTTCTTTATAAGAAATTTAAGGTGGCGGGGAGGAAAAGCCAAAGAAAAACTAAAATGTACCTTGACCTACAAAGTCTGCTGCCCTACTGAAAGGTGGGAACCAAACGAGTATTGAACTGCAATTTTAAGCTTCAAAATTTACAGGTGAAGCAAAAGTGATTTTTAGAGTTTAGAACATTCATAAGAAAGAAAACAGCTGGGAAAGAAAGATATCCTACCTGGGGAAGAAGTGAGGAGGCATGCAATGCTTCAAATCTGTCTCACAGCATTATCACTAAGGAGAAATACTGTGATTTATTTCGAGTAGATCATTTAAAAGGATGCTAAGCATTAGAGAATCAGACTAATTGAATTAGCTAGCTGACAGGAAAATAATTCCACATGGTCTTAGTCCTTCTTTTTTTCTCAGGGTCCTGAGACCCCCCTTGAATCATCAAATGCCATGCTCTAAAAACACTTTCCTTTATTGTCTTTAGAAACTTAGAGATATAATTCACCCTGAAGTCAGTCATGATTAAAGAAGAGCTGAAGTTGAAAATAGCTAGCATGTAAGATATGTTAAACTGGCCAGGCGCGGTGGCTCACGCCTGTAATCCTAGCCCTCTGGGAGGCCGAGGCAGGCGGACTGCTCAAGGTCAGGAGTTCAAAAGCAGCCTGAGTAACAGCAAGACCCCGTCTCTACTATAAATAGAAATAAATTAATCGGCCAACTAATATATATAGAAAAAATTAGCCAGGCATGGTGGCACATGCCTGTAGTCCCAGCTACTCGGGAGGCTGAGGCAGAAGGATCACTTGAGCCCAGGAGTTTGAGGTTGCTGTGAGCTAGGCTGATGCCACGGCAGTCACTCTAGCCTGGGCAACAAAGTGAGACTCTGTCTCAAAAAAAAAAAAAAAAAAAAAAAAAGGATATGTTAAACACATATAAACACAACTAATGGCACTGTTTAAAAAGCAAAAATTACTTTTTTGGAGCTACAGTTCGACATTTTCTTCTTCCCTAGTTCTCACTGTGCATATAAAACACCTCCTTGGATCATCAAATGCCTTGTCTGCTCTAAAAACACTTTCCTTTGTTGTCTATGGAAAGCTGGAGATTGCTGTAGTTGTGTTAAAAGACAAAATTATACTGCATCTTTAGGATTTGAGATGGGATTTATCTTCTCAATGAACAGAGTGGTAGTATATAAAATGGCAATTTCAAAATTTAAAAATAAATCTTAAATATTCAAAAATACCACCAAAGTCTATTTAAACAGGACAGAAAATAACCCTGGCAGGTGCTTCATAACTGGCATTAGCAAGCATGCTCTGCACTAAACTACAAGCCACTCCAACCACAGAGCCAACATTTTCAGAATCAGTTCCCTGAAGACTACTTAATGGCTGGACATGGGATGGAAATCACATACTTAAATAAAAAAGTCATCCTAACCAAGAATTTGAATAACTGGAAAAGTGTAAAAGCAAATAGAAAAGACTACACATCTGCTTTCTCTTTGGTTTTATAATGGCACACATCTGCAGCATGACATCTGAAAAGCATGAAATTCCTTTTATTCAAACAAACACTTATATAACATTTACTGAATGCAAGGCATTACAGGGGATGTAAAGATGCCAATGAGCAGACTATATAGATAAATAAGAATCAGGCTTTGCAAACTGGCAGGAGAAATCAAACATGAATGCAAAACCATGTGGAATATACTAAAGCAAAAAAACAAAGTTCTGAAGGGAAGAACCTCCTTTTGGCTGAAAGATAATAAAGAGAAGCTTCAAGGAGGTTAGTGTAGGATTATAATGGGAAAAATCATAAAAAGCAAAAATGGGGCACGGTCATTTCTCAGATAGCATGAACAAAGGCTGAGAAAGCCTGATCAAGAAGAATGAGTGGTCTAATGAGAGTGGAGACCAGGGTAGATATGTTTAAAAAAAGTACTCATGTGAAACAAGTTTGCAAAAGGCAGTCTGATTATAGGAGATCTTTGATTTTCCCTTCATAAGAACCTAGAGGTTTCTTAGACTAATCTTAAACTTTCTAAGACAAACAATAACTATTTCAATTATGTTCCAGTAACTATGGTTTCAACCTTGAATATCCAAGCAATCAATCAATGGGGAGGAGTGCTTTAAAATACACTGATACCTAAGTCTCACCCCAAGATATAGTAATTTAATTGTTCTGAGGTGTAGCCCCGGCATCAGAATTTTGAAAAGCTCCCCCGGTTGATTCTAGTATACAGATAAGGTTAAAAACACTGAGTCATCACGCCTGTAATCCTAGCTCTTGGGAGGCCGAGGCGGGCGGATTGCTCAAGGTCAGGAGTTCAAAACCAGCCTGAGCAAGAGCGAGACCCCGTCTCTACTATAAATAGAAAGAAATTAATTGGCCAACTGATATATATATATAAAAAAAAAATTAGCCGGGCATGGTGGCTCATGCCTGTAGTCCCAGCTACTCGGGAGGCTGAGGCAGAAGGATCGCTCGAGCCCAGGAGTTTGAGGTTGCTGTGAGCTAGGCTGACGCCACGGCACTCACTCTAGCCTGGACAACAAAGCGAGACTCTGTCTCAAAAAAAACAAAAAAACAAAACAAAAAAAAAAAAAAACCACTGAGTCAGAGAATGAATTATGTTGGAGTCAGACAAGATTCATCTGTGCAGAAATGACTTTGGAGCTTACTTCTGAATAAAACGAATCTGAAGAGAGAGAAAACCACTTTCTAACAAAGGAAGGGAAAGGCTAAATACAAAAGCCATGAAGGGGCTCTACAAAACACCTCATTTGTCCTGATATGATGTTGTTTTATGACTTTCTGATGGGCTTACCCATTCTCCTAACCATTCTCCCCCTTCTGGCTAGATTTACAATCCAAGCTGAAAAGAGAACTCTTAATGGACCTGGTTGGCACTCAATGACAGACAAGTAAAAACACATATGAAAGGAAAGAGCAGTTTTACCAAATATGCTAAATTCAATAAATGCCACTGAGAAAAGATACTCACTGGTGGTGCTTAGACCAAAGGAAATAAAACTTATGTATACCCCTTATTTTCTTAGATTTCATTCTTTTCATCTTTGACTATTGTGTGAATATTGTCTTAGCCAATGATATAAAGGTTCACCTAATTGTGTTATGTCCAGAGAGCAAAGGGAAAGAACAATTTCAATACTGTGCATTTTCTAACTACCAAGACTATTTAGACTTTATTCAGCATCTTTCCTCTTGACTGCAAAAGATTCTAAAGGAGGTGATCCTCTTCTTGAAAACAGGGCAAGGTGACAGCACGATGATGGGTATGAGTGACTAATAGGGAGATGTCAGCAAGGATGGAAGCCAATTATCCAGTGAGTGGCTTCTCCTATCTACAAGTGACAATCAGGATAAAGCAGATATTAATCAGGAGGGAAGGAGGGGAAGGAAGGAAGGAAAGGAAAGAGGGAAGGAGGGAAAGCTGAACGAATACTCAGGAAAGTTGCCGCATATCAGCTGGTACTAGACATTAACCATTTCAGTTCTGTTGCTAGCATTTTTTGGAGTTAGGTTCATATGTTTGGAAATACTCCAAGCCCATACATATGAGATAGACTACAAAATCAATCAAACTAGGACTTGTAAAATTCAGAGTGATATCTGTTATCCAGTAGCTGGTGGGAGCCAGGAGTGAAAAGGAATAGGTGTTACAGGGCATGGATTTGATCCTAATCTTAGGTATCCAGACACTGTGTTTTAAGTGTCTCTGGGAGGTGTCTACTTCCCATTGTTCCCAGGATTGCCTTACTGAGGCTGCCATTTTCTCCATGAAGAAAATAATGTCAACTATATGCCAACTGTAAATCAGGATACAGGAGTAAAGAGGAAAAACTCCAATTACTGGAAAAGACTTACTTCAAATGCTGAAAACTGAGCAGGAATTTTCTTAAAGGGCTGTAGCTGATACCCAAGTCCAAATATTCTGCTAGTGGTAGAGTTTCCCACAGTTTCCAATCATAGTAGTCCTTAACAACAGTAGCTATAGTATTAAAAGGCACTGAAAATGATACTAATATTTGGCTATTGCCAAAGAATGGTCACTTTACTATGTCTGAAGTAATGCTGAATGGGACTCAGTTTATGTTGAATGACACAATAATGTGTTGTTGCACTATTAATTCAGTAACAGGATGGAAAGCAGTGATTTTGTGGTGACTTACTGTAACTTATACGCTAAAGGGATTTAAGCATGGTTACATGAGCTCTGCAGCAGAGCAGGTAGAGCCCAAAGTTCTAGAGCTGAGCCTATACATAGACTCTACTTCAGCTACAGATACAAAAGAAAACATTCTCATCCAATGGCAATATGCTACAATAGCAGAAATACAGAAAGAAAACTTAAGACAGAGGTTCTATAACGGAACAAGTCTGCCTGACTCAAAGAAAGAAAAGAAAAACAATTTTTTATAAAGAAATATTAACTGAGATAACCACTGAGAACAAAAAAAATCCCACAAATTATCACAATGACTGATATGGGTTAGCACCTTTATGGTATGTCTGATCGGTCCAAAGTACATCTATTTGCTTCTAAAATTGTGGAGCTGTCTGGATATCTCGAGACATTCTCTTAATTGGAGGTACAGATCATAAGCTCTATGCTCTTGTCTAGAGCTATCATTTCTTTTATTTAATGCTTTCCAGAATTAATTCAATTGAAGGGAATCTAAGGAATGTTCCAAGTCATATAGCTTACCAACAGCTCTGTTATTCAGGAGTCAATAGAATGATTCAAAAAATAGTACACAATGATTCCTATCACAAACGATACAACTTACTGTTGTTAAAATCCTATTGGTGTCAAAAACATCAATCTGTGTTTTTTAAAATCAGAGTTTGAATTATGGCACACAGCATCTTGTAGGTAAAAGTATGGTTTTCAGCTAAGCTGCAAATTTTAATGTGATCTTCAAAAAGCTATTTTAAAACAGCATCATAAAATGTAACTAATCAAATTGGTGAAAAGACTATAACCATGCAAAAGCTATTAAACTGATGGCTGAGCACAGACTTGATATGGAATAGCATAAGTGAGTTGAAATTATATAAAACCATCAGAAGATTCCTTAACTTGAAGGGAAAAAGGTTTCTATCAGTAAAAAGCAGGTGGATATAACAGAATACTTCCTGATGTGGGACAAAAAGTCCTTAGAATGGCCACCATGGGTCTCTTAGGTCAGACAAGTCAACAGTCAATGTTGGATATAGTGAACATCCACAGGAGAACCTCTGTATCCTGCCTCACTTTCCTTCACAGCATTTGCTACCTCATTATATTCATATTTATTATTTGTCTTCTCCCTCTAGAATGCAAGCTTTTAAGAACTGTTTCATTCACAACTATATGCCTAATATATAGAATAGAGCCTGACATACCTAAGCACTGAAATATTTATTTATTGAATGAATAAATGTTCTAGTAATCATATAAGTAGGGCTCTTGGCAATATTTCTTGGGGAACAATTTTGAAATCAATCACTTTATTGGAGAAAATTCTCACCAAAAGGACAGATGACTGACAAAACTGTTTACCAACTGGCCTAGAGCACAGTATCTGCGTCAACATTGCCAACACATACGAATAGAACCAACTGGGGGAAAAAAATGAACCCCCTCCCACACACCCAGGCCAAAACCCTTTCTAGAGAGAGGACATCTATTAATTGAGTGGTTTTGATAGCAAATTTTCAGAAGAATGCCTGCACATTATTTAATTGCCTGGAATGTATGAGTGCTTTATCACAGCTCACTGCCAAACAGATGGGAAGATGAGATTTTGGGCTCTACTTAAAGAAGGATAAGATGAACAATCTTTGTTCCTTTTACTGCAAGAAAGGTGCATGAACTTATCCAGTTTCTCTTTTCATAAATGAATACACTTTTATAATCCTTGTCAAACTTTCATGTGCATCCTAGGGACATACTAGCCCCAGCTCATACACATAGGGCACCTGGGAAGTACAGCATGGAGCCGCCCAGGGCAAGCAAGCCATGTATTCTGTCTTAAATGTGGCGCAATTTTACATTCTAGGCCATAACACTGTGTTTATTCTGTGTTTACATTACTTACCATCAAGTAAGGCTGACACTACAAGACAATGAATGAGTCATGTTTGTCTTGCAGCTTCAAATGTACCTTGTACTCTGCTGTGTATCCCAGTCTGAGAAGGACCAAAGTTAGGTGAAACTGGCCTTTATTCTAGAAGGTGACAATAACAAACAAACTGGAGGAATCACAGGAGCAGAAAGTGTATAACCTTTGAAGTTTTGAAGAAGTCCTCAGTTCAAATCCTAACTCTGCAACTAATTATTATGTGACATTCATTTTTCTGTAAAAAGGAGCCCAATATCAACTACCCTGGTGAGTTTCTTTGAGGATTAGAAATTATAAAGGTTCCAGCACAGAAACTGGCCCTAAAAAAAATTACTTATTCCCAAAATTGCCTGAGTCCAGCCTTCACTAAACCTATGCATTGATAAAAAGACAGTAGTTACAGAAGCTATGCTAAAAAATTTACTGGGCAAAACTGGGTAACAACTTACAAACGTCTCGTCACACAATGCAAACTCTAAAAACTAAGCTCTTAAATCACTGTGACCCTCCTCCAACAGAAGAAAAATGAAGATGCAAAACTAGTATATATGATGGATTTCCTGTAGGTTAAAAAACTCAAAACTATAATAAATAGCTCATGACTAAATACCTGAAAGGTAAAAACCTGCAAGAAACAGAGCAGGAGGTTTTGAAAATAGTACACTGGGAGCCAAGAAAAGGCAGTTGCTCCTATATTCCACGCTACTCCAGCTGGGCACACAGAGGACATTTCTCCAGTAAGAAATCCCTCATCAGTATAGAGAAAGGGCACTCTGGATAATGCTTTCTTTCCATTTTTGATACACAATAACACCATTTGTCTAAAAGAATAATGCATAGCATCCTGCATGAACAGAAGGCTGTAATTTAGCCAAGGCCTCTGTTGACAGACTAGAAGTAAAGGCAACAAATAATTGAGATTTGTTTATTATTTCAGTGATTCTCACAGATGTCAGACTCATGAGCACCTAACACGTATGCAAGAGTTATACACATGGGCATCAGGTCATCTCCCACATTATACTAAACCAGAAGGATTTGCACTGTGAGAAAAATCACACTACCCAGGAACCTTAGATTAAGTGTCAGAGGCATAAAAAGAAACCAACCCCCACCCCACATATATGGCTTCTAAAAGAAACAAAAAAAGCCCAAATAACTACTATCGCAAGCCTACACCTAAATAGTATACTACCAAGTTCTACATGTAGAACAGATTAACAACGTAAGTTACATTACTTGAATTCACTCCACATCAAGGCAACAGTCAAGTTTATACTAACAGACAGAAGAAACTATCTGTAGAGTACAAGCAAAAGAGAATATGCTGAAGGGCAAGCAAAAAATAAGGATGGGATGTTCCGATAAGGAGAATAAAAAGTAGCAGGAAATCCACTCGATTCAAGCCCTTGATGAAGAGGAATTCCATCTTTAAATCTCTGCCTAAATCAATGATTTCCAAAAGTGACTGCCTCCTTTTAAAAAGCATATAAGAATCAATCATCTGGGAGGCACAGCAATATGCCCACCCCACTCTCCTCTTTGATTTAAGAATCACAGATATTACAAGTCGCTAGTATTGAGGAAAGAAGGCTGGAGGCTTCAGATATGTTATGGCAAATAATAATAATAAATTGATAAGAACTTCTGGAATATGATGGCTTTAGAAAAAGGTCACAATACACTAAATCTCAATAGTGCATAAGTATGATAATAAAAGAAGACGAAATAGCACAAGATCTAATGGCAGAAACACCAGGCTATGAAAAAAGGATAAAAACATCCTCTGATGACTATCAAGTTTTAAGTCAGAGGAACAGAAAATGGTTAGACAGTCCAAAATATAAAATGTCCTCAATTTTCAGTCTCCAATTATGGAAAGTAAGCAAGGGTAAAAAAAGATCCTGGGACCGAGCAACTACATCTAAATTGGTCAAATTCGTCTTGCGCTAACTTCTGATAGGGTGGATCACCTGACAGAAAATCATAATGCAAAAATATCCTGGGTCGGGAAGAACAAATGTGAAGTCAGAGATGCCTGTTTTTGTAGGAGGGGCCAAAGAGGCTCTCCAGAATATAATTATTTTATAAAAGTCACTGTCTTGGCTTAGAGATCAGCTTTGAATATCTCCACTTAACTCTACTTAGAATTTTATTTGACTCCGTGTTCTCAACCCCAGCTGCAAAATTAAAGTAATCTAGGTAACATTTTAAAAATAGGTCTAGGTCTTGCCTCCCGGAAGTTTTGTTAAACTGCTCTTGGACGCAAGTACTGACAGTATTTTTTTTATGGTACTAATATGGGACTAATAGTGCAGCTAGAGTTGAGAATCATCGAAGTTAGTAACTGCCAGGCAATATTTCATTAGCAGCACACCACTGACCTCTATGGGTGAGGTTCTCTTAGAAACCCTGCAGTCTAGAGGCCTGGTTGATAGCCTTCCTGAAATGATCATTGAGCTAATCTAAATACTGTTGCCAAACCACCACACAATTTTAACGCTGGCCATATTTTAAATAGGCGTTTGGGTCACATTCTACCATTCCTAGCAACACTATTTTTCCTAGAGAGCAAAAGAAAGAGCTTTAACAAAATAATTTCACAAGTTTCTTGCCCTCTCTCAACTAATGTGAGGTAGGGGGGGAGCCCTCTTTCCAGGATTGTGTTTACTACTAAAGTCAAGAGAAAAAGGCATCTGAGTACCTAGGCAGCTATACTTGAAAGACCATACTGAAGTGGTCACAGATGGTCACAGATATTCTATGCAAAATGTGGTCCCATGGACCAGTAGCTTCAGCATTACCTGGGAGCCTGTTAAAAATGCAGACTCCCAGGTCTCACCCCAGACCAATTAAATCAATGTCTCTTGTACAAAATCTCTAGGAGATTCACATGCATATTATAGTTTGTTGTGAGAAGTGCTACTTTAAGACAAGGATGCATTCAAAAATGGCACTATCTATATAAAGTGACAACACTGAGGGTTATTTTCCTCTTTAAATTAGATAATTTAACAATGAAAGCACTTTAAAAGTGGCATGGTCCACTGCTGCCTTAGAAACTCATCTTCCACACAGCCAGATTTGGGCCTTCCTTGCCATGTTCTTATAAAAGGAATCTGGGTTCTTTGAGTGAATATATATTTAACCACATACAGATCCAAAGCAAAAATAAGGGCTTTTATTCCTTCTCATTTTGATTTCTGGGATATGTTTATATCTCAGAATAAGGAGAAGAAAATTGTACTGTAAACACTTTCTGGGGGTTATACCACCAAGGATATCATTTAAATCCCAAAATCAGGAAAAGGTAAAAATTTAGAGTTATACAATAACATAATTGGGCCTACCTAGCAAAGCCTGTATAATATTTAGAAATCCAACTGGAAAAACTTACTTCCTCTCCCAAAAAACAATATCCCTCACAGAAAAAGAAAAAGGGAAAACGTCTGTGTGTGACTTTGACTACTATTAAATATAATCCAAGCAGTTCTAACAACTATCCTATCTGAAGCAAAACTTATCAGAATTCTAATAGATAACTGGATACCTATGTAAAATATAAGGACAAATTCATTGGTTTGGGGGTAGGCAAAAGCTAACAAAAAGTCAAGTGGAAATAACATGTCTCTTTGTTTCTATGCTAAAATGAGTCAAGAAACAAGAATGTAGAATTCTGGGCCTGTCAACATCAAAATGCAGGGCCTCTTTCTCTCCTCCATCCTTCAAATTTAGTTTCTTTTTCACTCTTGGGTTCAATGAGTCTATCTTGTAGTAAGCTACCAGGGAAAGTAGTAAGTAGAGTTGTTATGGCATAACTTGAGACAGCTGCAATATTTAACTTGTGGCTGATGTGTCAACAGAAAAGGAAGAGCTATTTTAATTTCACAAGGGACTTTTGGGAGCCTCTGTGGATATTTAAATATTCATAAGGAGGCTATACAGCAGTGCAGAATGATCATATGAGGAAGCTATTCTGCTTATCCAATCAGTAAATCCCATTCATTAAAGATATGAATATGTAAAGTATTTGCTTATATTCCCAAGAAAGACAACAGGAGAGCTCACTTGTGTCAATATATTAAGCTGCAGTCCACAGCTTGGTCAACATATAGATTCTTGAAGCACTGATTTTCCATTAGTAAAATGTACAACCCCACAGACATATGACTATAACCCTAATTCCTTTTAGACTCTCTGCCAGCAAACAAGGAAATATATCTGCACTGGCTGGCATAAACCCCAGACACACTACTCTTCATAAAGTATATGTAGCAGAAAGCAAGGTTGTTTTGTATCATCTGTGATGACATATATTTTCATATCTATGATATCTGCCTTCCAGTGATGTTGAGATATAAATCATTCTTGAGCACCTTTATAATCATCAGGTTGACAAACATCTTATTTGCAAGTGTCTAGCTCAAAGAGCACCTAATTCCACCACAGTCAAGTACCTAGTTTGCAGGGAGTCATGTGATGAGACCTGTTATTTCTGGCCTTCTCTCCACAGATTGATGGTCATCCTTAATATTTCTCATTTATCTTGGACAGCAACAGAAAATAATCTTGGTTCCCATTGGTGGCACATATCACAGATATTCTGGACTTTGGAGCCTTTTAGTGTTAGAATCCTGGAAGCTAATTAAATTGGAAGTATAACAGGGTAGAACAGGTGGAGGAGGAAGGGGAAAAAAGAACCAATCAAGCAGTCCTTCCCAACTGTAATAAAGTACATTTTGTACAAAAATGGCTCAAATGGCTGCCTAGAAACCTTTCAGAATTAGGGCATAAGTCAACAAAATTTAAAAAGGCAAAGGTTGAAAGCCTCAGAATAGGATGATCTGTACAAGACCTCTTTAATGCTGTTTGGGTCAAAAATAGGGGGTTATCCACAGTTAAGCAGCAGCAGCAATAATGAACTCTGGAAAGGACAATAAACACTAAGGTTCCTAAACAATAGGTTGGTTAAATATCAAAAGCTCTATTTAGAGGCAGGAAAATAAAATAATCCCATATGCTTGTAGATATACCCTATTACCGATGATCAACAGTATAATTAACTTTCTAAAGACAAATAATCCTGTCCTTTATCAAAGGACATTACTGCTCAACAAGGAAAGGTCTAGTTCTACAAAGCTGAATAATTTAAAGTTCTCTAGCATACCAAGAACTGAAAATAAACCAAAAGGAAGGGGGCAAAAAGATACTTACCAGACTATCTAGTCCTCCTCCCAAGAGATCCACTGCTCCCATCTGCATGGAGGATACCTGTGGCACATTGACTGGGGGACCAAGGTCAAGGTTTAAAAGATCCCCCAGAAGGTCACCTTGAGAGGGGATAACCTGAGGCTGTTCCAGGTTGGTAGCAGTGGTGGTACCAACAGGGCTGTCACCTGCATCAGTGCTGTTGTCACATGGACACAAGAGGAGAAAAGAAAAAAGTCAGTTTCATCTACGATATAACAATAAGGCAACAAATGGATGCCAAATATATAACTAACTAATATAAAACAGAAGAGGAAAAAATCCTCTTATTTTATAACCTTTTGAGGTTCATGTTCATGAAGAGGTCACAGCAATTCTAGCTCTCATCAAAACACAGTTGTTAAAATGAAAACAAATTACATTATGTAACCTCATCAGTCAGTCAATTTTAACTGAGTATCTATGAGGGAACACTGTAAGAAGCATTCCATGGTTCTCTGTAGAAACTATAAGGGGAAATATATGATTCCTACCCTCAAATAACTTATGCACTAACAAAAAAATCAGCATTTACAAAATGACTGAAAAGCAAATTTACTATGTAACAGCAGCAACAAGTATTGTGTGTCTGCATACTAACGGTATAGGAGAGAAGGAAAAGAAAACCGGGGGTGCTGATTCTAAAAGCTTCTCAGAATGGTCTTATGAGGAACTACCAGAGAGAGACCTCCAAAGAGAGGGGGAGGCAAAGGCACAAAAATGAATAATTTGACTTTAGGGGTGGCAAAAAAGTTACACTGGCAGGAATAGAGATTGTGAATGGTAAGATTTTGGGGAAGAGAGGATCAGGGAAGAGGAACTTAGATAATCAGTCTGGAGAGTTAATTTTTGATATGCTAGGAAATACAGAATTTATTTATTAAACAAAGAACAAAAACTAAAAATAACATCATTCTAGCAGCTGTATGTATAATGAACTGAAATTGGGAGAATGGACATGAAGATCAGCTAAGAGTAACCTAAACTGCTACTATCATCAACTATTTTGTAATTACAACTATATGTGTAATAATAAAAGCCCAACAAGCTGTAAAAACAAAAACAAACTGGTGAGTTCCAAGAGATATTAAAAGGACTAGCAGGAGAAATGAATATCTTTTTCATAAGTGGTACTGGGTCAACTGGATAGCTAGCTATATGGGGAAAAACTGAACCCTGACTCCTATACCTCACAACATAAAGAAAAATTGAGATAAATCAGACATAAATGTGAAGAGTAAAACCTAGTTGAAAACCTAGCACCCTTTACAACTTTGGAATAAATAATAGTTTCAACAAAAGGCACTAACCATGAAAGAAAAAAAATGATAAATTGGACTTCATTAAAATTAAGAACATTAGAATTAAGAACTTCTTAAGAGACATGGGAGAAGGTCTTATGACATGTGCCATTTAGAAAATGTAACAGAACACATGCATTTATCAGTACCTCTAAACAGAAGATAGAATAGGTATCAATGCACATATTTTTCTTATGAGAAGATAAAGTGAGTTAGATGAAAAGAAGTAAATAATCCTGTAGATTCTACAAGTTAAGAACATGATATATCATTAGGGTACATTCTTCCTAAACAGAAAATATGAGAAATATGAAAACATTTCCCATTGTGAACTCATGGGAAATAACTATAAAATGGTCATCAAAGCAATATTTTTAAAAAGTTGAGATTTTCCAAATTAGACAACTGTTTACCACCTCACCCTCATAGAGAAGCTGACAAGTATAAGCACAGTAAGTAATACCCAAGTAAAAAGCACTTCTCTCTTTCCCAAGTGACTTTAAAAGACCTAGTGAAGCATTTTAAATCTCTAGAAGAGGCAGAATAAAGTTTTAAAGTGTTCATTTCATATCACTTAACCTTATGCTGCAGAAGAGAGCTAAGTAATGTCAATACTATTATAGACATGCCATTTGCAGCATATCATTACTATTTATCTCAAAGGGGATTTTTTTCTATATTTGTATTTCCTTTTAAAAACACAAAACATGTACAAATGGACTAAAGGAGGTTATCCAAAAAGGAACCACATAAGGAACTGTTAAGTTAACAAATTAAAGGCTATTACTCAGATAAAGATCTTATGTTAAGAGACTGTGTCTCTTTTTGTTTAAATGCTGTTTCTTTTCTTGTGCTTAAGAAAGGGTTGTTTCTGTTTATTGATTTGTTTCATTTCTCCCTCCCATTTGAGGATCAAAAATTATCCGGAGAGAAGGCATGGTACGTAAAGACGGTTACAGAGGCAAGTTTCAACAGAAAATGCATATCTATATCAAAACTTGAAGCAAAGACTGAGAGAAATTCTTAGAAGTAAAACAGTTGTATCTACACAACGTTGAACACGCTTGCCTACAAGGAGAAACACCGTAACTGATTATAAGGCTTAATCCTTGTGAAACTACATGTCTCTTTTAGGTTAAAATCATAGTACCTGCCCTAAAACCAAAAATTCAATTACAGGCCACAAAAAATTAGTAATCATTTTCTTGGGTGCTGCCCTTTCCATTCTGTTTGATTATGCCCACAGTCTGTTTAAATAGAGCCCAAAATACTGACTACACCAATTTGTAAAGCAATAAATCCTACGCTCTGGCCACTCATGAACCACTTAAACAATAATACACATTAGACAATGGTACAAGAATTGTACCATTAATGGAAGCCCAATTATTCTAACTTCTCTGGGAGCAAATTCTACTTACATTTAAGGTTTATTATGATCAATGAAGGAATCAGATACTTCTTCCTAATTAAAATTTTAAGATAGCTACAAAGCAAGAGCTCCATGTTACCTGAGAGCCTGTTTATCACTATTTCCTTACTGATACGATCAATATAATTGGGTAAAAACTATGTCCACACAGAATTTAGGCTGTTTTTATAAAATGATCCTGCAAATATTATTTCATTAATAGCTTTACAGAATAAGAAAAATTAGCAATTGCTAACTTTATCCATAAGCCTCAACCAGAGTTACAGTAAAGCATAGAGACAGAAATGTACATACAGGCTTTTTCCTAAGTTTTCAATTCTGGGAATATTTCTAGCTTCTTCTTACTGTAAACTTAAGCACCTTTCAAACTCTATCAATTTAGAAGGTCTTATTCACCAAAATTTTCTAAAAATTGTACTCCTAGATTGGAATACAGAGGAGCCTTTCAGCCCTTGTATGTGTGGTCACTGGTATTCAGATAGAGTTCTCAGGAAAATATAGTATTAATAGTAGGTTTGTAAAATGCACAGCAAGTTCTTTTCCAGGCTATAAAAGTATGAAGAAGACCAACTCTAAACAAAGAGTCAAACCTAGTTCACACCTGCTTACCTTCCATGATGAATTGGCAAGTGTTTGCGATGGATTCCATGACTTCCTTCTACAAAAGCATTGGGGGGCTTGTGGTACACAGAGGCCAAAGAACCAATGTGGCAGATTAGCTCATCCAGCAGGGTTGGCTCAATAAGGTCTGTCTCCTCAGAGATCAGTGGCTTCTCAGACAAGACTACTTCTTTGGCCGTGACAGGGTCAGTTGAGAGAAGGCGCCAATAAATATAACCCCGGTCTCGAAGGTCAGGATTATCAGAATCCTAATGAAAAGGCAAAAGCAAGAAAGGGTTAGATGGAAGAGTTCTCCATACAGAAATCCAAACTGCTGGACTTATTATCAAGCCAAATCCTACAGTGATTCATGCAGATTGGCTATTAAGAAGGTATTTCAGGCCGGGCACAGTGGCTCATGCCTGTAATCCTAGCACTCTGGGAGGCCGAGGCGGGCAGATTGCTCAGGGTCAGGAGTTCCAAACCAGCCTGAGCAAGAGCGAGACCCCGTCTCTACTATAAATAGAAATAAATTAATTGGCCAACTAATATATATAGAAAAAATTAGCCAGGCATGGTGGCGCATGCCTGTAGTCCCAGCTACTTGGGAGGCTGAGGCAGCAGGATTGCTTGAGCCCAGGAGTTTGAGGTTGCTGTGAGCTGGGCTGACGCCATGGCACTCACTCTAGCCTGGGCAACAAAGAGAGACTCTGTCTCAAAAAAAAAAAAAGAAGGTATTTCATTTAGACTCAATATAATTTTTATACAGTCATAATTCTATAATGTCTAATGTTTCAAGGAATTTAAATATAAAATGAGATAGGCTGGTCCTAAGACTCAAATTCAAAGCAAAGTTACGAATCTCGCTTTGTTGCCCAGGCTAGAGTGAGTGCCGTGGTGTTAGCCTAGCTCACAGCAACCTCAATCTCCTGGGCTCAAGTGATCCTCCTGCCTCAGCCTCCCGAGTAGCTGGGACTACAGGCATGCGCCACCATGCCTGGCTAATTTTTTTTTCTATATATATTAGTTGGCCAATTAATTTATTTCTATTTATAGTAGAGACGGGGTCTCGCTCTTGCTCAGGCTGGTTTCGAACTCCTGACCTTGAGCAATCCGCCCGCCTCGGCCTCCCAGAGTGCTAGGATTACAGGCGTGAGCTACCACGCCCGGCCAAAACTCATGGTTTTAAAAACTGCTATATATATTAGTGGGATTATTTATAACACGTTATATCTTATATATATTTCACCCATACCTTCTTTCTTCTTTCAAATATTTGTTAAGTATCTCCTATAGAGACACTGACTAGGCCCTGGAAATAAAGAGATAACAACACATGGTGCCTGGCTTTAAGGAGCTCACAGAATATTAATTATTTCAATATGGTATGAGAGGTACTATTATCTAAATAACCAAAAACTATTAAAAGCACATAACTAAGTGCTTCCAAAAGGAAGCACTTCCAATTTAGTGGTTTTGTTTTTTGTTGTGGTGGTTTTTAAATAATTTTATAGATGTTCATGGCTAAAAAAAAAAAAAAAATTATTACCAACACCACATCACAATTTTTAAGTGTGTAATTTAAAAAAAATATCCACCAATTAGCCAACTCCTCCCCATCTCAATCCCCCATCCCCCAAATAGCCATGACTATTAGTGTGGTATTTATCTGTCCAGACATCTCTCCAACACGCATACATTTATTTTATACAAAACCAGTCTCATATTATATACACTGTTCCGAAGTTGGTTTCTATATTGACACACACAGCTGCAGTTTTCCACTGTAATGCCTCATTGCACCATTATTTATTTAATACTAGCCCCCACTGATGAACATTTAGATTGTTTCATCCTCTTTCATCCTGTCTTCCTACCTTTTACTTATTATTTTTGTGATCATTACAAAGTGGTGATAAATATCCTGGTATCTACCTTTTAGAGTATGTCTATACAATAGCATTTACTTATGCACAAGTTGTTCTAATGGCATCATATTATTAAAGGCAACAATATGTTTCTGTTTCAATTTCTGTATTTAAAACTTCATACACAATCAAAAATATTTTCTCAGTCTGAGTAACATAGTGAGACTCCAACTCTGCAAAAAGTAAAAAAATTAGCCAGGTGCGATCATATACACCTGTAATCCCACTTGGGAAGCTGAGGCAGGAGGACTGCTTGAGCCCAAGAGTTTGAGGTTGCAATGAGCTATGATGACACCATTACACTCTAGTCTGGGCAACAGAATGAGATCCTGTCCTGACTCGAAAAGAAAAAAAAAATTTTAATTTAAATTAGGACAATTTGGGGGCTTCTACATGAATTTCTAAGTGAACAGATGAATTGGTTCATGATTTAGCCACTTAAGGTACTTATCATTCAGCTCAATATCAGCAGTCATCCTGATGGTTTTGACTACATTGTTTTAAATGGGTTTTCTTAGTCATACATTGTTTAATTTGCACTCATAATGGATTGCTGGTTAAAGACTAAAAGCATAATGAACGCTGCAATACAGCAAGCTAACAGACCATTAAGATAGAAAACTTAAAGATAATCTTTATCACATTCATAGGTTGCATTATCCTTCTTCTTACATATATAAGAAGATAGATAGATATCATAGCAAAATGTCTCTAGTATTTGAAATGCCAGGTTTAAAAAACAGTAATAATCATATACACTTTAGCTGGTTCTGTTTAGTTTCATGAGGGGTGACAAGTAATTTGTTCCTGTTTATAAATAATAGCCTAAACCTCCTCACTTAGATCTTCATTTGAAAACAAAGTTTAACATTATAAAACAAAAATAATTTGATTTTTTTAAAAGAGCAGAATACAAGTTTCTCAAAATATTAGGTCAGAAAAACAACACTCCGCCTCCACACTTTTTGATATACAAATTAAAAGCTTAAAATTTTAATCTATATATTCAGTTCCCAAAGCACATGTCATTTAAAATTTATAGACAAATTATGCTTTTTATTACACTATTAAAATAAACACTGCATTTGTCTTATTAACTCAGAAAATTCAGTATGTCTTTATGGACTAGTAATATTGTTAAAGGTATTAAACTTTATACTACATGGTATAATAATATACTCATTAAAAATACTTATTACTTCAAATTATTTCTCTCATATGTCAAGCATATATTTAACCAAATGACCAAAAAGAAAAATTTCTGGCCAGGCATGGTGGCTCACGCCTGTAATCCTAGCACTCTGGGAGGGTGGGTGGATCATTTGAGCTCAGGAGTTCAAGACCAGCCTGAGCAAGAGAGAGACCCCGTCTCTATTAAAAATAGAAAGAAATTAATTTGACAACTAAAAATACATAGAAAAAATTAGCCAGGCATAGTGATGCATGCCTGTAGTCCCAGCTATTTGGGAGGCTGAGGCAGGAGGATCACTTGACCCAAGAGTTTGAGGTTGCTGTGAGCTAAGCTGATGCCATGGCACTCTAGCCTGGGCAACAGAGTGAGACTCTGTCTCAAAAAAAGAAAAAGGAAAAGGAAAAGGAAAGGGGAAAGGACAGGAGAAAGGACAGGACAGGAAAGGAAAGGACAGGACAGGAAAGGACAGGACAGAGGAAAGGAAAGGAGAAAGGAAAGGGGAAAAGAAAGGGGAAAGGAAAGGGGAAAGGGGAAAGGAAAGGGGAAAGGGGAAAGGAAAGGGGAAAGGAAAGGGGAAAGGGGAAAGGGGAAAGGAAAGGGGAAAGGGGAAAGGGGAAAGGAAAGGGGAAAGGGGAAAGGAAAGGGGAAAGGGGAAAGGAAAGGGGAAAGGAAAGGGGAAAGGAAAGGGGAAAGGAGAGGAGAGGAGAGGAGAGGAGAGGAGAGGAGAGGAGAGGAGAGGAGAGGAGAGGAGAGGAGAGGAGAGGAGAGGAGAGGAGAAAGGAGAGGAGAGGAGAGGAGAGGAGAGGAGAGGAGAGGAGAGGAGAGGAGAGGAGAGGAGAGGAGAGGAGAGGAGAGGAGAGGAGAGGAGAGGAGAGGAGAGAGGGGAGGGGAGGGGAGGGGAGGGGAGGGGAGGGGAGAGGAGAAAGGAGAAAGGAGAAAGGAGAAAGGAGAAAGGAGAAAGGAGAAAGGAGAAAGGAGAAAGGAGAAAGGAGAAAGGAGAAAGGAGAAAGGAGAGGAGAGGAGAGGAGAGGAGAGGAGAGGAGAGGAGAGGAGAGGAGAAAGGAGAGAGGAGAAAGGAGAGAGGAGAGAGGAGAGAGGAGAGAGGAGAAAGGAGAGAGGAGAGGAGAAAGGAGAGAGGAGAGAGGAGAGAGGAGAGGAGAGGAGAGAGGAGAGAGGAGAGAGGAGAGAGGAGAGAGGAGAGAGGAGAGAGGAGAGAGGAGAGAGGAGAGAGGAGAGAGGAGAGGAGAGGAGAGGAGAGGAGAGGAGAGGAGAGGAGAGGAGAGGAGAGGAGAGGAGAGGAGAGGAGAGGAGAGGAGAGGAGAGGAGAGGAGAGGAGAGGAAAGGGGAAAGGAAAGGGGAAAGGAAAGGGGAAAGGAAAAAGGACAGGAAAAAGGACAGGAAAAAGGACAGGAAGGAAGGAAGAAGGAAGGAAGGAAGGAAGGAAGGAAGGAAGGAAGGAAGGAAGGAAGGAAGGGAGGGAGGGAGGGAGGGAGGGAGGGAGGGAGGGAGGGAGGGAAGGAAAGGAAGGGAAGGGAAGGAAAGGAAAGGAAGGGAAGGAAGGAAAGGAAGGAAGGAAGGAAGGAAGGAAGGAAGGAAGGAAGGAAGGAAGGAAGGAAGGAAGGAAGGAAGGAAGGAAGGAAGGAAGGAAGGAAGGAAAGAAAAAAGAAAAATTCCTGTAAGAATTCACAAAATTATATATTTCTGTGCAAAAAGTTTGAGAGTACCCCATAAATTCAAAATGCTGCAACAGGGTAAACTGCTAGAGATAGTTACTGGATCAAAAGGTACGCACATTGTAAATCTAATTAGATAGTGACTTAAAAAATATAATCTCATGAGAAATCTTATGAGAAATTTCCCAAGACTGAAAGAGTAAGGATGGATCTCCTAATGCTCAAACCCTATTTTTATGAGGGATGATTTGCCGGGCTGACTGTAAGCTGGCCTTAACTGCCTCACTATTCACATAGAGCCCTAAGAAGTCAGGCCCAGTCAAGACTTGTGATAAATAAAAAACCAAAACCTTTTTACAATCTTCAGTTGCCATTAAATGTTTGGTGACACAAAAAGTTTGGTTTTGGATCTACTGTACTGACAGCCCCATAGGCCCTTCTCAGGGGAGGAGCTTCCAAAACAATCCTTTCCAGGCAAGCTCTAAAACAGTAATCCTTAAACTATAATATGCATCAACATTTTTAACACACCAGGAAAGTCACTGAAAGCACAGAACCCGGCTGGGTGTGGTGGCTCATGCCTGTAATTCCAGCACCCTGGTAAGGCTGGAGGATTGCTTGAGGCCACACCTGTAGTTCCAGCTACTACTCAGGAGGCTGAGCTGGGAGGATCACTTGAGTCCAGGAATTTGAGGCTGCAGTGAGCTACGTTCGTGCCACTGCACTCCTGCCTGGGCAAAACCTCAACTCTAAAAGAAAGAAGAAGAAAAAGAAAGTGCAGAACCCAAGGGCAATAATAACCAAGATTCTGTTTCCTTATGTCAGAAATAGAGCCTAAGAATTAGTATTTTTAACAAGCAGACCAGGTCATTTTGATGATGGTGGTCACTAGTTCCTAGGTAGAAAAACCAAGATGAAAACTTCTCTTCCAAGCACTACAAAGGATAATTTCTAAACTCTAGACACTTTTGTGTGTATTCTTTACTAATTACTTTACGTTGGTAAGAAAATCACTATCACAACAAAAAAGACAAAACTTTGAAATGAAGCCTTGGATTCAGGGTTGGTTTTTTTCCTCCTAATGATATCTGTCATTATACTATTATTTTATTTAAAATTGAAAGCACTAAAATTTCACATATACTTCACTTAATTCTAAGCACAGGTAAAGAATAGTATTAATTAACTCTACTGAAGAGAAAACAAAAGCACTGTGAAAAAGAAATTTGCTCAGTTGTATCCTGAATCAGTAGAAATGGCAGAAACAGAACCTCACAACTCAATTCAAATTTATAGAATTTTGTGGACCACAATGCCCTTAATTTAAATTGGTACTCACCATCTATAAATATTAGGTTCTTATTTCACAAACTTGAGAAAAAAAGAGAAAACTTCCAGAGGAAAAGACTTACATAAGTGTGCTCATTCTTTTATAACTCCTCAGACCTCATTAATTAATAAAACAGAAAAGGCAAGCCTAGAGAAATTGCTTATTAATTATTTATAGCGAAATACAAAATAATTATCCACAAAGATCTTAAAACTAGAAAAAACGTACATACATACTGGCTTATGCACAGTATAGCTTCCAGCAGGGAATGTGTATTCTCCAAGTCATTCTTAACTTTTAGACTAGACAAGCAGTATAGCATGGTGGATAAGAACATGGACCCTGGAGCCAGACTACCTGAGTTTGAGCCCTAGCTCTGCCCCATACTAACTGGACCTCTCTGTGTCTTTGAGTTTCCTCATGTATAAAACAGGAATAGTAACAATACCAACCTTTATTAAAATTAAGGGAGTTAATACCTTGTTCTGCTCTAGAAAAAGATTTAGCAAAGCTTATGAAAATGCATCTAAGGCTAGAAAGCAAGAATTAAAACTAGAGCTAGCAGCTGACGCCTATAATCCCAACACTTTGGGAGGCCAAGGTGGGAGGACTGCTTGAGGCCAGGAGTTGGAGATCAGCCTGGGCAACATAGTAAGATCCTGTCTCTACAAAAACAAAACAAAACAAAACAAAAAAACTAGCTGGGCGAGGTGGCTCACGCCCATAGTCCCAGATACTCTATACTCAGAAGGCTGAGGTGGGAGGATCATTTAAGCCCAGGAGTTAGAAGTTTCAGTAAACTACTATGACGTCACTGCATTCTAGCCTGTGTGACAGAGCAAGACACTTCTCTTAAAAAAAAAAAAACAACTAGAGGCAGAATAATGAATGTCACAATGACCTGTCACAATGACCTTACCATGGGAGATCCTTACATTTGATTCTAAGGTTTTAAAGCACCAATATGAAAAAGGTATCTGATTAGGTAAGACATTCAGAAGGGCAATCAACTACACACCAATACACAAGAAAATCCAAAACTTGTTAGGAATTTGACAGGTTGTCATAAAGAAGAAAATACATAATGGAATAAACAATTTTGATAAAACTGACAACAGATTCAAATAAGATAGTTTCTCATGATGATCTTTTACTACAGGCTAATGGTGTCAGTGTAACTGAGTAAAAGCCATTCTTTTGGGGGTCAAAAACGACACTGTCTAGGTGCTCTGGTCTCTATTAATATGGTTTGATTCAGAGGTGAATTTCAGACTACCTATAAGACTGGTGCTACCTTGTATCCTGTAAGCAAGTCTCTCTAAACACTTTAATCTCAGTCAAATTTTGATAAATACTGGGAGGTAATGAGATTGAGTTTGAATTCTGACAAGAACTCAAAACACAACTCAACTGTGCTGCCTGTTAAATACAAACACATGGGCAATGAAGACAGGGTTTAGAACTTGTGAAAACAATGGAAACTATCAAAGACACTTGCTTGAATATTTACAGGTGAGCAGAGAGGCAGCAAGGCCAAATTCTCTTTAGAAATTGTTTTTGACAGAATGTGAATTGCTCCAATCTGTCATTCTATGTGACCACTTAAAGTTTAAAATTAAAACATAGAGTGCAAAGGAAAAAAAAGGAAAAATTGTTTGAATTCATCTTAACAGAGATACAAATGGATTAATCAAGGATCTAGACAAACGAAGTCTAGAATGCTCAATTCAATACAAAAAATAACCAGCTGGGCGCAGTGGTTCATGCCTGTAATCCCAGCACTCTGGGAGGGTGAAGCAGAAGGCCAGGAGTTTGAGACCAGCCTGGGCAGCAAATCAAGACCCTGTCTCTACCAAAAAGAAGGAAAATAAGAAATTAGCTGGGTATGATTGCTTGAGCCCAGGAGTTCGAGGCCACAGTGAGCTATAAGCATACCACTGAACTCCAGCCTAGACAACAGAGCATGACCCTGTCTCTAATAAATAAATAAATAACCACTGATGCTTATGGAAATTGCTGTGCTTCAAGCAAAGGAAGATGCTTAAGAAAGTTTTAAAAAAATACTTTAAAAAGTTCTTATAAACTTTTAGAAGATGTATTAAAAATAGAAAAATGACAGCTTAAAACTAGACAAAATACTATGAAATGGTTTTAAATTTTGATAATATACCATTAAAGAGAGATGATGAGAGAAAGTGGTCAATCGAATATCTGAATCCTATTCCATGTGCAGATATAATCTTAACTCTCATAGCCTGTTAAATCTAGCTTGTTCTCAAGTCTAATTAAGAACATTACTAAATCATGATGGACTGATAATTATTACACTAGTTACACTAGAAAAAGTAATTACTTTGATTTCTATATATCTAAAATGATGACCTGATCTTTAAAGTGAGTCGCCACATTCCTGAATTCAGAATCCATCTAAGCCTCTTTTCTTCTGACCAAAAATATCAAGTAATTCCAAGGACGGCCAAAAATATCAAATAATTTAAGCACTTTAAAATTATCTCCAAGAGGCTAGGCATGGTGGCTCATGACTATAATCTTGGCATTTGGGGAGGTCAAGGCAGAAGTATTGCTTGAGGCCAGGAGTTCCAGACCAGCCTGAGCAATACAGCAAGACTCTATCTCTACGAAACATAGAAAAATTAGATGGGCATGGCAGCGCAGGCATGTGATTTCAGCTCTCAGGAGGCTGAAGCAGGAGGATCACTTGAGCCTAGGAGTTTGAAGTTGCAGTGACCTATGACAGCACCACTGCACTCTACCTTGGGCAATAGAATTTAGACCCTATCTCAAAATAAATAAATAAATATATAAAAATGTAAAAGTAAATTTTAAGAGAAAGGCAACTAGGCAACTACTCTAGAAGGTAGAACAACACATGAAACTTTGTTGAGGCATCTACCATCTCCACATGGTACTTTTGTTTGAAAGCTGAAATGAAGTCACCCAGAAGGAGGTACTGCTATCAGACAATGTCATTCTCACATAAGTATGTCCTTCATTAACACTTAAGACTCTATGTTAAATTTTTATGAATCACCATGAAAACTGGAGCCAGCCAAATCATTTAAAAGACATACAACCAGCTATAATTCAGTGAAACATGTTAGGCATTGTTTTAATATTTTAATAAGATCTAAAGGCTGTAACTCTTTCAGTTAAACTCTCTCCCCTCCAAAACTAACAAACAAACAAAAAAAAAACAACCTCTCACTTTTTCCAGATTTCTTACCTGTGTTGCCAAACTCAACACCTGCTGGACCAGCTCTTGTGTTTCTGATGGTTTCTTGAGAAACAGCTTCACTATGGCAGTAAGCAGAGTGAGCTGCACCTAAACAAAAATAATTTGATAAAGTGAAAGAATGACATTGGCATTATTCCTTGCCCTCATCTCCAAAGGGGTGTTTCCTCAACTATGAATTATTATAGGGCTTTTCTGATATTGGTTACAAGAAAAAGGTTAAACCTCAGCCAACATCAACAATAGCAGTCAAAAGCATTCATCTGAAATACAAAGGTATTCAACTGAAAGCTCACTAGCCTCCTATACTCAAAATGCATTTCTGGCACCAAAAATTGTTTCTGGGACAGATAATTATCTTTTTTTTTTTTTTTAAGGTACATACTAACATACAGATGGTGATAAAACTGGTTCCAAGTCTTTTATTACTCACTTCTACTAAAAGAATTTTGGGGGAATTATGTCATACTGTCATACTGGGGCAAAAATCAAGACAGCAGAACTATGTCAGATCACAGTCAATTAAGAATAGGCTGCTAAACCACAAAGCTACTGGTTTGTATGTATTCCTTGTGTTAGGTCTATTAAAATTACTATGGTGGACTATATACATGAACTTCTATTTGCCATGAGTACAAACACCAGGGAAAAAGGGCTTAATAATTTATCTGCTTCTCTGGGCCCATGGCTTTAATTTTGGATAGAAGAAATCATCCACAGAAAATCTCTTCAAACCTCACTGCAGCCCCAGGTGAAAATCTCTGCTGTCATGAGCCCCAGCCATTACTAACAGAAATGTGTAATCATCCTTAGGTGACAGAAAATAAAAAGTGGTAACTACTGCTCTAAGCCAGTGGTTGCCAAAGTGTGGCTCTGAACCAGCAGCAGCACTCTGAACCTTTTAAGAAATGCACAGTTAGGCCCATCTCAGACCTACTGAGTCAGATACTCTAAAGTGGGGGTCCTCAAACTTTTTAAACAGGGGGCCAGAGAGGTCCAGTTAGTATGGGGCAGAGCTAGGGCTCAAACTCAGGTAGTCTGGCTCCAGGGTCCATGTTCTTATCCACCATGCTATACTGCTTGTCTAGTCTAAAAGTTAAGAATGACTTGGAGAATACACATTCCCTGCCGGAAGCTATACTGTGCATAAGTCCCTTAGACTGTTGGAGGGCCAGACTATAGTTTAAAAAAAAAAAGAACAAATTCCTATGCACACTGCACATATCTTATTTTGAAGTAAAAAAACAAATGGGCAAAAATACCAGCATGTGGCTCATGAGCCATAGTGTGAGGACGCCTGCTCTAAAGGGTGAGGTCCAGCAACCTGTGCTTTTAACAAGCCCTCCAGTTGTTTCTAATGTTTATTAAAGTTTGAGAACCACTGATCTAAGTTATACAGGTTTGATACACTAGAAATCAAGACAACTGAAAAGGTTCATCTATTTTGGGGGAAAAATGAACATACAATACAGAAATACATACACAGACCCAGAAGATACTTTTACTTTTTCTCAAATCTTCCCAGAGAGATCTAGGATTAATGGGATAGATGAGCACTTACCTGGGTGCTTTCATCGTGAAAACCTTCCAGGAAGCTCTCTAGTAACTCATCTGCATTGTCAATTCTTTCGGCATATTCTCCCACAATCCAAATCATGGCCGCTCGAGCATCTGGCTCATCCAGTGAGTCTAAGTTCTCACATAGAGTGGCAATGATACTTTCATACCTGATATTAAAAAAGGGACTATAGTCACTGAAGGCAAAACTAAGAACTGTATTTAACAGTGAAGGCTAAAGGCAAAACCACAAACAAGGGAGTCTACACCAAACTGCCAAACTATTCTCTCTTTTACTCTAGAGCAGGGGTCCCCAAACTTTTTAAACAGGGTCCAGTTCACTGTCCCTCAGACCGCTGGGGGCCAGGCTATAGTTTAAAAAAATCTATGAACAAATTCCTATGCACACTGCACATATTTTATTTTGAAGTAAAAAAACAAACGGGCAAAAACACTCGCATGTGGCCCACGGGCCATAGTTTGAGGATGACTGATCTAGAGAATGTATAGATTTTAAGTCAGAAGACTCATAAAATGTCTTTAAAAAAAATTTTTTTTAAGAGGCAGGGTCTTGCTTTGTTGCCCAGGCTGGAGTGTAGTAGCACAAACATAGCTCACTGCAATCTTAAACTCCTGGGCTGAAGCGATTCTCCTGCCTCAGCCTCTCAAGTAGCTGAGACAATAGGCATGAGCCACATTGCCCAGCTCACAGAAAATTACAAATGTTTTATATTTCCCTGCAATTATGTTTTAATAACTAGATCATAAACCTTTATAAAAACTCATAAGGTATTCTTTTTACAAGGAAAATTAACTCATTATGTAAGATAATATCACTATCTTGTATTTCTTTTTTTAAAAAAAACTTTGAGTGATTTTATTTTTTTAAATTTCAGAATATTATGGAGGCAAAAACATTTTGGTTACATAAATTGCTTTTGTACCATTTGAGTCAAAGTTAACAATTTTTCTTATGAGAAGATCAGAGAATTTTCCTATTATTCCATTTTGCCTTCATGATAGAGAGGAATAGAATTTTCAATTTATTTTTAGGCAAAAGAAATTAGACAACAACAGTACCCAGACTAGAAAAATGGTAATTGTCCCTTAATCCACCTATCTCTCATCTTTATAAAAGAGATATTCTTTGTGTTCTCTCTTCTCAGGATACCCTCACTAATGACTTTTTTCTCCAAAGAAACAATTCAAATACTTGCTTTTTAAAGACCCATAGCTTTCTCATATTTACTATGCTGAATCCATCTCCTTGTGTGATATAGTTTTAAACATCAGAATGGCACTGATAATAAATTAGATGTGGACAACTGAATGGTATACTTAATTATCTGCCCTACTTCCAGTGAATAAACCAGGCTCTAAGTTTTCTTACAAGTAAACTATCATAACCCCTTATTAACATAAAATAGAAATGGATACATTTCCCTGCCAATGATATTAAGATACATGTCTCCACTTTTAATCAAGAAGTTTAAAAGCTAGGTGCAGCAGTGTGCACCTGTACCAGCTACTTGGCAGGCTTGAGCTCAGTAGCTAGAGTATAGCCTGGGCAACACAGTGAGACTCTGTCTCTTTAAATAATAATAATAATTAATTAATAAAGAAGTTTAGAAACCCAACCCTACTCTTTCCTGGGAGAATGGTAAAACTATATTTCCTAAAATACTGTTTCTATAAAATTTAAAAAAATATATACAATGCTAAATAAACCACTACCTTGCCAAAATATTTCTACTAATTTATGAGCCTACCACTAAGCTAACTTACTATAAGTTGCTTCATTTAACACTATCTTTAAAGATTAATCAGAAGCTTTGGTATAAGACATCTCTATGATTGTAAGGAAAAATGAGATTTAGGATGCTTATAGGACCAGTTCTTTCTTCATTTTCAGATTCCTTAATTACTTGTTTTCAAAATCAAACCTAAAACAGTATTTTTGCTTTATAAACTAAGAGGCCTCAACCTAGAAAATTTGTAGAGTGAAAATATAAATTTTGCATATCTATACAAGCACTTTAACAGTTCAGACAAGACCTAAGATTGATAATTTGTTACATGTTCTGTAATTTTCCCCCAAACAGCAGGTAACATGCTAAGTGAAAGGCATAGCCATTACATTCCTGGCTTTCATGGCAGGGTATGATTTTATTATCTAAACCGAGACATTTCTGAGAAAAAGGTTCATAATCATTAATTATGTTTGGATAACAGGCATAAACTGAGATTATACCCAGACAACCTGGAATATACAGGAATCCTGTTTAATGGTAACTTTGCCACCAAAGAATCTGGTTAACTTTAATATATGCCAATAGACAAAGCATATTTAGGCAGAGTTTCAATTCTAAAAGAAATAAAGCAGATTAAAAACTCAAGTTTAATCCCTGTGCTAACCCCTTTATATGTTTCTGATTTTTAATAGTATTCTATTATTCACATTAAAAAGAATAATTGTTACCTAGCCAATTTTAAAATACCTTACTTAAACATTTCCTAAATGATGTGAGGAAGAGAGGCAAAAGTATTTGGACGTACTTGTTGGGGTATTTGCGGAAGATGTCCCTGATGACAACAATTGCCTCTTGGACAACATAATTTACTTTGGTCTGGATTAGATCGAGCAATGTGCTTACACAGCGCTCTGCAGATTGCTAGAAAGAAGAACATAAAAAATGAGAAGTCAGATGATCTATCCAATAATATTACCCCAACATAAAATTTTGAAACATACAGGTAATATCAACTAAACTAAACTAAACAATCAGGCACTTAATTTCACCAAGCTATGCTAGAAGCTAGGTTATCTGATATAAATACATAGAAGTTCTAGATATATCACAAATTTTGCTCATTATAAAATATGTTGAGAGATGAGTCAGTTCAAATAAAGAGTAGATAGCCAGGAGAATAGAAATGAGAAAAAACAATAAATCAACACAGGAGAAAAGAATAAAAATTAAAAATAAGCAAAAGTAGGGGCCGGGCGCGGTGGCTCACGCCTGTAATCCTAGCTCTCTGGGAGGCCGAGGCGGGCGGATTGCTCAAGGTCAGGAGTTCAAAAACCAGCCTGAGCAAGAGCGAGACCCCGTCTCTACTATAAATAGAAAGAAACTAATTGGCCAACTGATATATATATAAAAAAAATTAGCCGGGCATGGTGGCGCATGCCTGTAGTCCCAGCTACCCGGGAGGCTGAGTCAGAAGGATCGCTCGAGCCCAGGAGTTTGAGGTTGCTGTGAGCTAGGCTGACGCCACGGCACTCACTCTAGCCTGGGCAACAAAGCGAGACTCTGTCTCAAAAAAAAAAAAAAAAAAAAAAAAAAGTAGGGGGCCTTACTGGCTAGATTAACCAAGAAGAAAAGAGAGAGGATTCAAAACAAGTTCAATCAGAAATGAAAAAGGTTTCAGAAACAAGATCTACAGAAAAAAAAAAAAAAAGAAATGAAAAAGGAGACATTACAACTGGATACCACAGAAATACAAAAGATCATCCAAGACTGCTACGGACACCTCTATGCATACAAACTAGAAAATCTAGAGGAAATGAGTAAGTTTTTGGAAACACACACCCTCCCAAGCTTGAATCAGGAAGAAATAGAAATCCTGAACCACCAATATGGAGTAGTGATATTGACTGAGTAATAAAAATAAATCCCAAAAAAAAAGCCCTGGACCAGAAAGATTCACAACTGAATTCTACCAGACCTACAAAGAAAAAGTGGCACCTATCCTACTGAAACTGTTCCATAACACTGAGAAGGAGGGTATCCTCCCTAACTCATTCTACAAAGCCAATATCACTTTGATACCAAAGCCAGGAAAGGACATAACAAAAAAGAAAACTACAGACCAATATCCTTCATGAACACAGATGTAAAAATGTTCAACAAAAAGCCACCAAACCAAATCCAACAGCACAGCAAAAAGATAATTCACCACTATCAGAGGGTTTCATTGAAGGAATGCAAGAATAGTTCAACACACACAAATCAATAAATGTGATTCGCCACATTAAAAGAATTGAAAACAAAAACCATATGATTCTCTCAATAAATGCAGAAAAAGCATATGATAAAACCCAGGCCAAGTGCAATGGCTCATGCCTGTAATCCTAGCACTCTGGGAGGCCAAGGCAGGAGGATTGTTTGACCTCAGGAGTTCAAGATCAGCCTGAGCAAAAGCAACACCCCATCTCTACAAAAAATAGAAAAATTAGCCAGGTGTGGTGGCGTGTGCCTATAGTCCCAGTTACTCAGGAGGCTGAGGCAGGCGGATCACTTGGCTCCAGGAGTTTGAGGTTGCTGTGAGCTAGGCTGATGCCACTGCACAGTAGCCGGGGCAATAGCACAAGACTCTATCTTAAAAAAAAAAAAAATACAGCAAGCTTCATGATAAAAACCCTCAATAAACTAGGCAGAGAAGAAATATACTTCAAAAAAATAAAAGCCATACATTACAAACCCACAGCCAACAACATAGTGAATGAGGTAAAGTTGAAGGCATTCCCTATAAGAACTGGAGCAAGACAAGGATGTCCACTTTCACCACTTCTGTTTAACAAAGCACTGGAAGTCCTAGCTAGAGCAATCAGGCAAGAGAAAGAAATAAAGACCATCCAAATCAGGAAAGAGGTCAAACTATCCATGTTTGTCAGTGATATAATCTTATATCTAGAAAATCCTAAAGAATCTACCAAAAGACTCTGGAATTGATAAATTCAGTAGATTCTCAGGTTTCAAAATTAATGTACACAAATCAGTAGCATTTCTAAACACTCATAACAGCCAAGCTGAGAATCAAAATCAAGAACTGAATACCATTTATAATAGCTGCAAAAAACAAAAACAAACCCTAGGAATATACTTAACCAAGGAGATGAAAGATCTCTACAAGGAGAACTACAAAACACTGATAAAAGAAATCGTAGATGACACCAGCAAATGGAAAAACACCCTATGCTCATGGATTGGCACAATCAACATTGTTAAAATGTCCATATTGCCCAAAGTGATTTACGAATTCAATGCAATTTCCATCAAAATACCAATGTCACTTTTTACAGAATTGAAAAAAACAATCCTAAAGTTCACATGGAAGAAAAAAAGAGCCTGAATAGTCAAAGCAATCCTAACAAAAAAGAACAAAGCTGGGGCCTCACATTATCCAACTTCAAATTATACTACAAGCCTATAGTAACCCAAACAGCATGATATTGGTATAAAAGTAGACACACATCAATGGAACACAGCATAGAGAATCCAGAAATAAAACTATATACCTATAACCAACTGATCTTCAACAAAGCAAACAAAAACATACATTGGGGAAAGGACGCCCCATTCAATAAACGGTGCTGGGAAAACTGGATAGCCATATGAAACTGGATCACTATCTCTCACCATATATAAAAACTCAAAATGGATTAAAGACTTAACATGTAAGACCTGAAACCATAAAAATTCTAGAAGAAAACTTAGGAAATTGACATAGGCAACACATTTATGTCTAAGACCCCAAAAGCGAACAAAATAATAATAAATAAATGGGACTTAATTAAGCTAAAAAGTTTCTGCAAAGCAAAAGAAATAATCAGTTAAACAGACAACCTACAGAATAAAAGAAAATATTTGCAAATTATACATGGGACAAAGGACTCCAGAATCTACAAGGAACTCAAATCAGCAATGAAAAAACAAATAACCCTATGAAAAAGTGGGCAAAAGACATGAACAGATTTTTTTTCAAAACAAGATAGAAATGTGAAAAAACATGTGAAAAATGCTCAATATAACTAATCATAGGGGAAATGAAAATTAAAACCACAATGAGATACCCACCTTAACCCTGTCAGAATGGCATTAAAAAGTCAAAAAATGATAGATGTGGTGAAAAGGCAATGCTTATACAGTGTTGGGTGGGAATGTAAATTAGTACAACCCCTATGGAAAACAGTATGGAGATTCCTCAAAGTACTAAAACTAGACCTAACCATTTGATCCAGCAATCCCACTACTGGGAGCTCAGGCAGTAATGCAAATGATGGGGAGCAGCTGTAAATGCAGAGGAAGCTGCACTGGCTTCAGGCAGCCAAGCTAGAAACAATATGCCTTCTAAGATCAGAGAGGCTCTTCAAGAGGCATTCAAAGTAATCGTGAACCTCCTGCCCTAAAGCAGAAACCTGCTAGTCAACAGCCCTATTTACATGTACAGAAGTCCTGGTCAACTTTTATTACCTCATTGTTAAATATAAATGGGCTGCATTTTACTGTAGGTAGGGTATATGTCTCAATTAAAAAATTATATGTATAGATATGCAACCATCAACATAAAATACCCCAAATAATTAAATTCAAAGTGTGTAAACAGCCGGGCGTGGTGGCTCACGCCTGTAATCCTAGCACTTTGGGAGGCCGAGGCGGGTGGATTGCTCAAGGTCAGGAGTTCGAAACCAGCCTGAGCGAGACCCCGTCTCTACCAAAAATAGAAAGAAATTAATTGACCAACTAAAAATATATATACAAAAAAAAAAAAAAAAAATTAGCCGGGCATGGTGGCGCATGCCTGTAGTCCCAGCTACTCGGGAGGCTGAGGCAGTAGGATCGCTGAGTCTCGGAGATTGAGGTTGCTGTGAGCCAGGCTGACGCCACGGCACTCACTCTAGCCTGGGCAACAAAGTGAGACTCTGTCTCAAAAAAAAAAAAAAAAAAAAAAAAGTGTGTAAACAAAAAACTAATTAATAATTCATATCCTCAGATATTCAAGAAGGTCTTGCAATCACAAAAAAAGGAATGTTATGAAAAAAGTATCAATAATAAGAAACAACCATGAACGGTGGCTGTATGGAATGATGTGCAGAGACCAAGAAAGCAATCACCAGACTGGAGCAAGAAAGGACAGAGGACTGCAAGAGAAGAATCTAGGACGAGAGGAGGTTTACAGATTTGATATTATGCTTAAGGAGCTCGAAGAAGACAGGGATGCAATAAAGACATACAATGCAAGTAAAAAAAGGCAATTAAAGAAACTCCAGAAAAAACAAAAGGCTTTATAAGAAAGCAAATACAATCATTTGTATTGTATTGGCCCTACATATTTACATAGTCATAATATGCATAAATTTTGCAACCTTATAGTTGACAGAATAAGAAACAAAGGCATTATTTCAATTTACCAAGATAACTGATATAGAAATAAAAAAAAAACTTCATGATGTAATTACACTGGAAAACAGGAGAGAGAAGTGGGAATGGTGGCTATATGAACCAAGCTTCTTAAAATAAAGTTAATACAAAAAGTCTGTAATTGGTAAATCAACAAATAATAGCATAAGAACGTTATTTAGAGATATGGAGGTACAGTCATCTCTTGGTATCCATGAAGGATTGGTTCCAGAGCCTCTCTGTGGATACTAAAATCCATGGATGCTCAAGTCCCTTACACAAAATGGCGTCATATTTGCATAAAATCTAGGCACATTCTCCCATATACTTTAAGTCATCTCTAAAATCACTTATATCCAATACAATGTAAATACTATGTAAATAGTTGTTATATTGTATAGGGAATAATGACAAGAAAGAAAACTCTGTACATGTTAAGTACAGATGAAACCATCCTTCTTCCCAACTCCGAATGCTTTCCACCTACAGCTAGTTGAATCCATGGATGTGCAACCCACAGATATGCAGGGATGACTATAATCAAAACAATGAGTAAAACTAAAAACAGAGTTAAAAATGATTCCATCTGGAAAGAGGGTCTAGGTAGAGAAGGGAGGGACCACAGACAGCTGCTTTTGTTAAAAATTCTTTAATATTTTAATTGTGTGCTTTATTATTTTGATAAACATAAAAAATGTACTTTAAAGAAAAAAGTGAAGAAAACATTCAATATCCCCTAATCACCATGACCATCAGACACTTGCCTCCACCTTGATGGCACATCGTCCAATGGCCCGCACAGCTTTGCGAACAAAGTCAACATCCACCTCTGTGGCATATTCCTTCAATTCTGCAAGAACCTGTTAGAAATCCAGGAAGTGGATAATCATTAAGGATTCTCAAACAGCAATCTCATGGCCTAGCTCCTTCTGAAGCCCAGACTGTAATTAAAATCCAAATCATCATAAACTTAAGTCTACTTAAAGTCTGACCTGAGCAATGTTGGCTTGAGATGCCAAACGAATCATGATGTCCAATTTCTCTAGTTTAACATAGATGGGATCATTGTACTTCACAAAGAAGACTTTAATTTCCTGCTTCAAGATTTCAGGCCTGTGGTACACAGAAACACAAGAAAGGAAGGTGAAGGCATATATTGATATATTCTTTTGAGTCTGTATTAATATCTAATCTCTGCCCTCCTCCCACTGCCCCTAGGGGAAAAAAAATGCACAAACTTCGTCTATACCTCTCTATTCTTATCAGTTCCATTAGGAAGACTATTTTCGTCCTTTTAAAGCATCAGGGTACACATTGCCCCGAAGAACTGCTAGAACAACAATCTGGCTCTAAACTATAGCCTAAACCCTATCAAGCAGACACCAGATAGTATAACAGAAAGAGAACCTTCAGAAAACAAACTGGATTTGTAGAGAACACCAGGTATTTATTAATATTATAGGAACACTCTGATATCAACTGTTAGCCTCCTGATCCTGGGCAAGTTGTTCTGCCATATAACATTTTCATTTTTGTACATTAACACTTGCCTATTTGACACTGTTATTATTAAGCTTAATTCAAAATTATAAACACTTTAATCACCAATTCACTATTTCCTAACCTTTTCTGGACAATTAGGTTGATGTTCCTCAGAGCGACATACTGCACTTCTGGTTCCCCAGACAGCAAAGTGACAAGAGGAGGGGCTAACTTCTTCAGCAGCATATTGTAGTAGTCAGAATCCTTGGGTAACAACTCCAGAAATTTCATTAGGACTTTTACTGCTGAAAGCACCACTGCTGAGTTGGCATGGGATAGCCGGGGAGTTACCCGCTCACAGATGCTAAGGGCAGAAAAGGAAAATTAATATCTTGAATTATAATTTCTTTGCTCAATCCATTCTATGAGGTAATGTGTCAGAGTCCCATGGCCCAAGTATCAAGAAATTAAAGAGTTGGTTAGAAAAGTAAAAGCTCCATGCTTAGGTAAAATTGGGATCCACCACTGCAGAAGCCTCATTTCCCAGCAAACTACAGACAGAGCAAGGGACATCAGAAGACTTTAGAAAACCAGCAATAAGGGATGTTCAAACTGGAAGAAAACTAGTAATACCCCCAAACACTTGAGCTCACACCATTTACCTTCTTGTTTTACAGTCCTCTTTTTCTCCCCATAATATGTTCGGTCTCCCTACCTCACAGCCCATTTCTACTCAACCTACAGGAAGTCAAATTAAGCATTCTGAGAATTATTTCATACTGACACATAACTCAGCTGTGACTAAAGGTTTCACTGGAAGATACAGGAGGAGGTAGGTTAGCAGGGTAAATAATCCACGCCCCCCCCCCTTTCAGGATAATAACGGAATCTCTGAAGGGGTTTGTTTGATTGGTTTGTTTCTTAAAATAGCAGAACACCATTACGATATTCTCCCAACTTCTTCCCCTTCTCCTAGCCACTGCCACCTATACTTATATGCCTCATGAAATCTTGCATAATTATCTGTTGAGCATTCTTTAGAAATTAACCTAATTTTGAGTATTCTTAGGCAATATGTATAGTTAGTTTACATAAAGTTAAGAACAGAGGATAAGTAGGCTATTTCTCTTTCTTCTTCTTCCATCCACTTAAGCTGACTCCTGACCTCCTTTAGATATTTATACAAATGCTACCTTCTCAGTGAGGCCTTCCTTGGCCACCCTTTTTGTGCTTTATATATTTATTTCTTTTTTTTTTAGAGTCAGGGTCTCACTCTGTCACCTAGGCTGGAGTGCAGTAGCATGATCATAGCTCACTGTAACCTCACACTCCCAGGCTCAAGTGATCCTCCTGTCTTAATCTCCCAAGTAGCTGAGACTATAGGCACATGCCACCATGCTTGGCTAATTTTTTTTTCTACAGAGATAGGGTCTATGTTGTGTAGGCTCCTGGCCACCTTTTTTAAAAAATACAACCCCTCACCCCCAAATGTCCAGCATTTCTTAGATCTTTCCGCGACTTTATCTTTTTTGCTAGCACTATCACCATCTAACAAATGATATATATACTCCGACCCACATCCCTCAGAATAAGTGCTCCATGAGGGCCATGATTTTTGTCTGTCCATTGCTGTATCTCCAGGGCCTAGAACAGTGCCTGGCACACAGCATGCACTTAATAAATATTTACTGAATGAATGAATTAGTTTGATGTCAATGATCAATAGAAAATAAAATTCTTGGTAAAGTTCTTTCCAGACTCTATTTGTACTTTCAGTGATGGAAAGAAATTACCAGGGTGAGCTTTAGTTCAGTCTAGAGGGAACAATTTCCCAGACAAGTGAAGAACACTTACATTCTAGTAGCTTGGAAATCAGCTTCAGCCAGGCAAGGAAGGTTCTTATCTACCATAATTAAAATATTCCAAATTTAATGAAGAGCCAACATTTCTTCAGAAGTACTTTGCCTAGTACAGTGCCTATATACACAAAATGCTCAATAAAAATTAGGGATAATTTTAGCTTTGTAAACTAAAATGTGTGTATATGCAGATGAAATGTAGTAGTCAATTTCTGATAGTCAAAGAAAATTTGCAACACCAAGGTGGTAAAGGGCTGAGGAAAACAATCTAGGCATGCCTTCCAAAATCTTCTCCAAACTCAGACTGACATGATTTCTGTATCTAATGGGAAGCAACATATATTTTGCTGACTTTACCATACTTTCTCTAGTACTCAATTGTAGGTACAGTGCAGCTCAATGACCAATATGAAACCACTTACTAAGTATCTAACAGAATGAAAAGTTTGTCAATACAAAAAGACATTTAATACCCTTTGTTTGCCAAATAACCAGGAACTGTTGCATGGGAGATGTGAGAAAATGATGAGGAAGATTTTAGCAGAGGTAACTGTACTATTCAAATAAGAAATGAAAAACATGTATTTCTTGAGCTATTTTTTTACATGGTTTACTCCACCACCTAAATTTTCCTAAATTCAGTGAGGAAAATACCTTGGAGATAGCAGTATCTACCCCACAAGCCACTGACCTACTTCAGCATAAGAGATTTATTCTAAGAGCAGATTCTAGAACTTATTGAATGAGGCAACAAGTATCAGATACTTTCGAGGAAAGCAGACTGACCTCTGGGCCTCCCGGTCATCTTTAGGGTTGTAATTAGAAAGGCAGTCCAGGATGAAAATCTGGCCCCATTCAGTGCACTCGTTCAAGGCTGTCAGCAGCTTATTAATGTTCTGTGGGTTCAGATCAAGTAAGTTGCTGTTTGGGTGAGACTCACTGATTTCAGATAATGCTGCTACAGCATTAGCCACCACCTGGGAAAGAAGCAGATATAACCTTGATTCACTAAGAACAGTACAACCATAGACAAACACTTAAACAGCCTTCCCTGGATCATTTCACAGATCTCAACTCTTAACTGTTCCTGAACATTTTACCTAGTCAGATAGAAACAGATAAATTGCTTTCAATATATACATACTAAACCACCAATGACAGCAGATATAGCTTCCTAGTGGTCAGGCAACCCAGAATTAAAACAATCCATATATTAGCAGAGTCACACATGATTTAACATTAAAACATACATTAAGCATTTTAATAGTACTCAAAACTATCAATAAAATCAAGACATATGAACAGCATATGAAAAATAGTGAAGTATAAATATGAAATATGTATATTAGGCAACAGAGAAAAATCTAGGCCAAATAATTTTATAGAAGTTTGCAGTTGTGTATATCTGGGGTTAGGGAAGGTGACATTGTCAATCATACCACAAGTCTCAGAGTAAGAATATATGGGTTTGAGACCCTAGTTCACTCGTATACAAAGCTGAGAGAACATATAATCCCTGTGAAGTTGTTTCCTCACCTGAAAACTAGGGATAATTTAATCCACCTCACAGATTAGTTTTAGTTTGAGGATAAAATCACATGACATATGTATAAGTGCTTTCTACAAAACTCTATGCAAATTTATGGGTTGGTTATATTATAAACATCATACTCCATCAAGTGTAAGTTACAGACTTTTTCACATTAATGTCTCTGAAATTGGGATGCATTTTATAAACAATGGCCTCTCAGTTTAATAGGAAGCACTTTCTTTCCCAGTAACACAAAAAATAATAATGCATCTTATAACCAATGGCATTAAATATTCAACAAATATGGTATTTCAAATGTATCCTTCTTTCAAACAGTATGATAAATGAAAAATTTCTACTTTACACAAGAAAATACACTTGTATCCTGACTCACAGATCTGGGAATCCACTTAGTTGCTAGAAGAAAAGTCAACACTCTTTATCAAAATTACAGATTATTTCTACTATAACTAACACATCTATAACCAATGAACACATAAAGTCATCTAAAAACTTCAAAAATGGCACAGTGGCCCACGCCTTAATGCTAACAATATGGGAGGCTAAAGCAGGAGGACTACCTGAGACCAAGAGTTAGAGAGCAGCCTGAGCAAGAGTGACACCCTGTATCTACAAAAAATAGAAAAAGTAGCTGGGTGTCGTGGGGCGTGACTGTAGTCCCAGTTACTTGGGAGGCTGAGGCAGGAGAATTGCTTGAGCCCAGGAGTTTAAGGCTGCACAGTGAGCTATGATGCCAGGGCAACAAAGAAAGACTCTGTCTCAATAAAAAAATACAAAAATATTCAAAAGCACACATAAGATACTATACACTACAGCTCTGTATAAGTGAGTTAAAACCATGTATTGCAGTGAGGCTCCCAGTTGTTACTTAAAATCAGCAAGTTGAGAAATGATAGGAGACAGCAGCTTCAGCAATTAAATATATCAAAAAGATTCTCAAAAATGTCAACCTATAGTTAGGTCTTACTAAAGTCCCTTGCTAAAAGCTTGAGAAACTAAGAGTTGTGTGGCACGCTTTTGTTAGCAAGAGAAGAAACATAATGGCTACAATTTAGCTATTGATTTTAGTACCCACTTTATCTTGGTAGTCTTCAATTATCCCAGCATATCATCTTACCTAGAAGATAAATGTCTAGCAAATATGATTTAACAAATAATACACTTAAGACAACATCCATTATTATGTAAAGGATAATAATGCCACAAATAGAATCATTTAAAAGCTATAATTTGGTGATCAGAATAAAGATTCAAAAATAAAAAATGAAAGACTCACTTGGTGAATATGATTACAGATATAATATTTTATTGTTCTTAAGATAAATCAGAAAGACTTATCTAGCCCACCTACTGGATGGCAAAATGTATGAGATTTTTTTCTCCGTAATTTTTGTTTATTAACTACATCATCAAGCACAAGATTTAGTGAAAACTAAAAGACATAACGATCAAAATAATAATCCCCTTTATGTGCTTCACATATCGGGAAGATATTTTATTTCCTATGTAAAATACACTTAATTGACCTTATAATTATCTAAAGCAGGCGTCCTTAAACTATGGCCCACAGGCCACATGCGGGTGTTTTTGGCCATTTGTTTTTTTACTTCAAAGTAAGATATGTGCAGCGTGCATAGGAATTTGTTCATAGTTTTTTTTAAACTATAGTCCGGCCCTCCAATGGTCTGAGGGACAGTGAACTGGCCCCCTGTTTAAAAAGTTTGAGGACGCCTGGTCTAAAGGATCGGTATGTCATACTGGCAGGCCAAATGGCTGTTTGACCTATTGCTGCCAACACATGCCCAGTCTTGGTTACCAGTTGTCTAAAATAAATCTCTTACCACAATTTACCAATTCTGCCAGTCAAACCCTTCTCATGTTTTTTTAAAATAGGTTAAATATAAAGTCTGATAACAGAAAATGTAGATGAAGAAAATGTGGAGAATGGGGGAATTAAAAACAGCAAGAAGGAGGAAGAGAACAGAAGGATGCTAAACAGAATGAGCAATTAGAATTCCACTGTTATCATAGGCAATTGGAAATTAAACCAAGTGTATAATGCAGCTAATGAAGTATATGTTCTGGTGTTTAATAAGCAATTTCCACTTATCATCATATTAAAACAGGAAAAGAAATAGAGTCTAATTGAAAGATCTGGAAAGATCAGATTAGAGGATTATGTTTAGCAAAGCCTGGATGTGGAAAAAAGAGATCACTGCCAAACAGTCAGTGACTGACCAGAGGAGACGCTGTCTCAGCCTCCAATGCCAAAACTCTACTGTTCCTCTAAAACTCCTTGAAGTTCCTTCCATTCTTTCTTTCCACTTTCATCTCCTTATCTCCACGGACTATTATATTTTTAGAAACATAATGAGGCAGGCCCACGAGGGAGTGCTTGAGTTTTCCTGATCAGTAAGCCACGTTTCTCTCACTCTTTAATGAAAACTTAAAATAAGCCAGTCACACTGAATCTAAAGTAGACAAAGAAAAACACTGACGTCAAGACAGCAACTGAATGCCTAGGGTATACAAGATGACTCACTTGTCAATGTTTATATTGTTTCTTTGGAATTTTGTACTATGTACTTATATTGTCTATTTTTTAAAATAAACTTTAAAAATAATAGATTGAAACTTAAGATTCATTTCCTCTTCCCAGACAGCCTTCTCCAAACAATACAACATTACGGAAGAACAAATTCAACCCTTGCAGTAACCGCCTTGACTTACCTGTGTATTAAAACAAAGATATGCTTCTTTCATTTGAACCATTACTGTGATTTTGAACTGTTAAGACAACTATGTGTAACATTTTCTCTCTTAGAAAATTGACATTTCTCTTAGGGAACACTGCCACAAAGAGAACAATGGCCTTTTGACTATAATCTCAGAAAAATCTAGAGTTTCCAGGGGGCGGGGTAAAGAATTCTAAAGAAAATTTTTCTTTAAAAATGAATTTATAAATACAGTTTCTTAAGTGAGCTTCCTCAGTACATAAGTTGATTTATAAAAAGTTGGCATCTAAGTTACAAAGGAACACATCCACAGCATTTGGGGAAAAAAACCCAAAAACCTTTTCGTTCATCTTGCCTCCCAATTATGGTAAATTCTGGTTTTTGGGAGACTGCAACTGAATATTCCCCACCCTTCACCCTCCATAGACCTAATTCAATATGTATAATACTCTATAAGATACAGATATTAAGCATAAAAATATATACCAAAGCATATGTAGATATACGTAAAATCACACTCAACCCTAGATAGGCCGGGCACGGTGGCTCACGCCTGTAATCCTAGCCCTCTGGGAGGCCGAGGCGGCCGGATTGCTCAAGGTCAGGAGTTTGAAACCAGCCTGAGCAAGAGTGAGACCCCGTCTCTACTATAAATAGAAAGAAATGAATTGGCCAACTAATATACATAGAAAAAATTAGCCAGGCATAGTGGCACATGCCTGTAGTCCCAGCTACTTGGGAGGCTGAGGCAGTAGGATTGCTTGAGCCCAGGAGTTTGAGGTTGCTGTGAGCTAGCCTGACACCAAGGCACTCACTCTAGCCTGGGCAACAAAGTGAGACTCTGTCTCAAAAACAAAAACCAAAATAAAAACAAACCTAGACAAATCTTTCTGTGCCTGAACTACAGACTTCTCTGTGATTTGGTGGTTCCTGTGGATGCTTAGTCTATTGAATTTCTTTTTAAGGTCAGCAATTTGTATTTTGACTTACTTTACATTATACCTAATAGAGTGAGTTACACAAAGAGATAAAAGATAGCTAAAACTTATTGAACACTTACTATGTGCGCCATTAATCCTCATAATGACTTTGAGGTAGGTGCTATTAAAATCCACCTATTATGGATAAGGAAACAAGCTTAGAGAAGATCAGTGACTTGCTCAGGGTCAACACAACCAGAAAGGGATAGTGCTTGAATCTGAATTCAAAGTCTGTGTCTGATTCCACCGTCTGAGTACTAATCTACTCTGTCTCTAGCATTTATACAAGTCTCAAGACTTGTGAATTTCAACTCAGGGAAAGAGAGAGAAGAATCAGAGTGGGGGAGGATAATATAGCCAAAACATTATTTCCAGGGAAAAGTGACATGCAGATTTATATAAGGAGAAAAATGTATTCTTCTACTTTATGTTTCAGAAATAATCATATCCTGGCAGCACTTAAAGAGGCAAGATTTACTACCGAGCTATAAAATTTGATTTATAAACTATATACTTATCTTATATGAGACAATTCTGAGGACATAAATTTGACCTTATTTTTAACAAAGGGAGTGAGCTAGAGCAGTGGGTATGGTTAGAATAAAAATGATCCTGTAAAAAAAGGACTCTAGAAGGAAATCTAGACATATGCTGGAATTGGAATTTCAGACAGAAGCTCACTAATGAGAAATCTCTCATACATTTCCTTGCCTCTTATAATGACTTTCATCCTGCACTCTAATTTGACTTATTTTTATAGCCTCAGAACCCAAGAAACTTATCACTTTCCAATACAGTTACTTCCTCCTATTACCTAAATTACTATTTGGAGGACTCTGAATTCCAGCAATGACCTTCAAGGTCACACACTCTGAACAGATTTATGCTTCAGTTTTTCTACTCAATTTACAATTCTTTTGGCTGCTGTCCCTGAAGACTTAACTGAAATGAAAGCAGAATAATTGACAAAAACTATTATGAGGACATACCCCGGTGGTTTACATATTTTTATTCTCTTAGAAATCAGCAATGGTTTGGAATGTTGCCATCTCCTTTATGGAGCTGTCTCAAATGACATGAAACACAGGGCAACATATATCTGTTCATTTCAGTCATTACTATCTCCTCAAGGAGACAATGACTATGTAGTACCAGTTAAATTTTTCCCACCTCAAATCAATTAAACTTAGAGTTTATATTTTAATCCAAAATGTTGTCCAGAACAGCAATGGACATTGCATTCCATAACACTCCAGTTTTTATTCATCTTTTTCCTTGCAATAACGGCTAAAATTACCTAGTTGACCCAACACTCTCATTATGACAAGAAAGCTTGATTATATGGTAACAAGATTTACAAATAATAAAGTTCATTATTTAAGTGGTGTCTTAGTCCATTTGTGTTTTTATTTATTTTATTTTTTAAAATTTTTTGAAATTTCAGCATATTATGGGGGTACAAATGTTAAGGTTACATATATTGCCCATGTCCCCCCTCCTGCCTCGAGTCAGAGCTTCAAGCACATTTGTGTTGCTATAAAGGAATACTTGAGGCAGGGCATGGTGGCTCATGCCTATAATCCTAGCACTCTGGGAGGCCAAAGTGGGAGGATTGCTTGAGGTCAGGAGCTCTAGACTAGCCTGAGCAAGAGCAAGACCCCATCTCTACTAAAAATAGAAAGAAATTAATTGCCCAACTAAAAATATATAGAAAAAATTAGCCAGGCATGGTGGCACATGCCTGTAGTCCCAGCTACTCAGGAGGCTGAGGCGTAAGGATTGCTTGAGCCTAGGAGTTTGAGGTTGCTGTGAGCTAGGCTGATGCCACGGCACCCTAGCCCAGGCACAGAGCAAGATTGTCTCAAAAAAAAAAAAAAAAAAAATTACAGAAAAAAAAAATAAATGGAATACTTGAGGCTGGGTAATTTATAAAGAAAAGATATTTATTTGGTTCACAGTTCTGCAGAATGGAAGACTGGGCATCTAGTGAAAGCCTTGGGCTGCTTCCACTCCTGGCGAAGGCAAAGGGGAGCTGGTGTGCAGAGATCACATGGCAAGGGAGGAAGGCAGACAGAGGAGGGAGGTGCCAGACTCTCTCAAACAACCAGCTCTCCTGGGAACTAACTAAGCAAGAACTCACTCATTAACCATAACAGGCACCCAAGCCATTCATGAGGGACCCACCTAAATACCTCCCATTACACTCCACCTCCAACACTGGGGATCAAATTTCAACATGAGATTTGGAGGGGTCAAATATCCAAAGCATAGCAAGTGACTTAAGAGATGGTTTGACAAAAATGCACACGTTCTGAATATAGAATACATGTCTGTTATTATTAAAGGCACTCTATACAAGGTTCACTAGTAAGTGCTCTGCAAACTCTCTGTCCTTTAATGTTCACAACAGTCCTATAATACAAACACTATTTGTAATCTCCATTTTGTAGATAAGGTTACTAAAGTTTAGGGAGACACAGAACCAGGATACAAACCCAAGTCTGTTTGGTTCTAGAACCTGAGTTTTAATCACTATACTATAGTGACTAAAAGAAAAATACCATTTCACGGTTCTAAAGCACTTTTCTTTTTTTTTTTTTTTTTTTTTTTTTTTTTTTGAGACAGAGTCTCGCTTTGTTGTCCAGGCTAGAGTGAGTGCCGTGGCGTCAGCCTAGCTCACAGCAACCTCAAACTCCTGGGCTTGAGTGATCCTTCTGCCTCAGCCTCCCGAGTAGCTGGGACTACAGGCATGCGCCACCATGCCCGGCTAATTTTTTATATATATATCAGTTGGCCAATTAATTTCTTTCTATTTATAGTAGAGACGGGGTCTCGCTCTTGCTCAGGCTGGTTTTGAACTCCTGACCTCGAGCGATCCGCCCGCCTCGGCCTCCCAAGAGCTAGGATTACAGGCGTGAGCCACAGCGCCCGGCCTAAAGCACTTTTCTGTTTTTGAGATACCTTCGTACAGAATAGGTTACTTCTTTACAAAGGCAGTGACTAAATGAAATTTCTATTCTGGATTAAACCCTGGAAGAGCAAAAGGATATTAGTGTTAAAACTAGTGAAATTCTATACTTTCGTTAATACCAACCTATCAGTGCTAATTTTATAGTTTTGACAAATGGACTGTGGTTACAGAAGATGTTAACATTAAGTGAAACTGAGTGAAGGGAATATGGAAACTTTCTGTATGTCTTTGTAACTTTTTTGTAAATTTAAAATTGTTCCCTTAAAAAATACATTTTTGGGGTTTGTTTTTCTTTTCTTTTTTTTGGCTGGGCATGGTGCCTGATGCCTGTAATCCTAGCATTTTGAGAGGCCAAGGTGGGAGAATTGCTTGAGGCCAGGAGTTTAAGCCAGCCTGAGCAACACAGTGATACTGTGTTTCTACAAAAAACGACAAAAATTAGCTGGGCATGGTAGTGTGTGCCTGTAGTCCCAGCTACTTGGAAGGCTGAGGCTGGAGGATAGTTTGAGCCTAGGAGTTTGAGGTTGCAGTGAGCTATGATGATGCCACTGCACTCCAGCACAGGTGACAGAAAGACCCTGTCAATCAATCAATCAATAGTTTAAAAAAACCTAAGTTGGTAATAATATAAAATAAAAACAATAAAAAAAAGTGAGAAAAACTGAAAATGATTTCCACAAAGTGTATTATAAAAGAAAACAAAGTGTTTGCTTTCTCCTTAAGAAGAGACCAAAAAAAGCAGTCAGATTAACTGGTAGGAAATTTAGGAGTTGGACAGTTGGCCTCATACTAACGCAGTCCAATGACTGTACTTACTCAACACTCCAATCCTTCAGAAATTAATAGAAGCTCCTCTTTTAGTACCAAATATAACATTAGTCACTTGGGGAACTGAGACACAGACTGGCCTTATTACCTCCTACATTACTTTCATCAAGCGCCTACAACATGCTGAAATTCTCATACATACCTACAATTCTACCAGCTCTATAACTCCTTCATGGACATTTGGTATAAAGAGCATTAGACATTTCTGATTTCACTTATGTATATAACATTTTAATTTTGTAACTGTTACTTATGAATATATATTTAGGGATAACAGATATCCTATAACTGAAATACTAAAAATTAAGTGAGGTCATTAAGTGTTTTGTTTTTATGTTGCTTGTTTTTTAAAGAGACAGGGCTTAAGTGATCCTCCTGCCTCAGTCTCCTGAGTAGCTGGTACTACAGATATGTCACACCACACACAGCTTTTTTTTTTTAATAAAAACAGGGCCTCAGGCCGGGCGCTGTGGCTCACGCCTGTAATCCTAGCTCTTGGGAGGCCGAGGCAGGCGGATTGCTCAAGGTCAGGAGTTCAAAACCAGCCTGAGCAAGAGCGAGACCCCGTCTCTACTATAAATAGAAAGAAATCAATTGGCCAACTGATATATATATAAAAAATTAGCCAGGCATGGTGGCACATGCCTGTAGTCCCAGCTACCAGGGAGGCTGAGGCAGGAGGATCGCTCGAGCCCAGGAGTTTGAGGTTGCTGTGAGCTAGGCTGACGCCACGGCACTCACTCTAGCCTGGGCAACAAAGCGAGACTCTGTCTCAAAAAAAAAATAAAAAAAATAAAAAATAAAAAAAAATAAAAACAGGGCCTCATGTTCCCCAGGCTGGTCTCAATTGATCCTCCTGCCTCCGCCTCTTGAAGTGCTGAGATTACAGGTGTGAACCACTGCTCCCAGCTTGGGCCTTCCTTTAATAGACTACTTACTTATTTATTTGTTGAGACAGGGTCTTGCTCTGTCACCCAGGCTGGGGCATGGTGGCACAGTCACAGCTCACTGTAACCTTAAACTCCTAGGCTGAAGCAATCATAGCTGGGACTATAGTTGCATGCCATCATGCCTGGCCAATTTTTAAATTTTTTTTTGTACAGATGGGGTCTTGCTATGTTGCTCAGGCTGCTCTTAAACTCTTGACCTCAAGCGATCCTACTGCCTTGGCCTCCCTAAGTGCTGAAATTACAGGCATGAGCCACCATGCCCAACCTAAAAGACAATTTAGCACAGCCCACACGAATACCAAATATATTCTTTAAAAATTCCTCCTTGAGTTTAGAAAGCAATCTAGATAGCCTTGACTTTTTCCAGTATTTATCTTGTCAGACAGACAACCCAACCACAACACAAGTAAACTGCCTAATGCCTAAATAAAAATTATAATAAGCAGAAAGTGTATGTTAGGTCTGTTCTTCAAGAATACTTGCAATGTATTAAATGTTTACCATATGTCAAAACAATTTAAAATTTTTAATATATCATTCTTTCATCTTCAAAATAATCCAGTAAAATAGGTATTATTACCTCCATTTTACATATGAGGAAACTGAAGCTCAATTCTAAATAACTAGCTCAAGGCCACATTTCTATTAAGCAGCCACGCCAAGACTCAAACAGCAGCCTTCATACAGAATAGGCTGCTCTGGCTCTGAAGCCTATATACTATATGCTATCCATATTCAGAGTTTCACAATCTTGGCATTACTGACATTTAGGCCAGATAACTGTTTGTTGTTGGGAGCTGCCCTGTGCACTGAAAGAAGTTTTAAAGCACCCCTAGACTCTACCCACTAGATGCTAATAGCACCCTTCCATCAGGTAAGACAATCAAAAGTGTTTTTAGACATTGCCAAATATCCCTCTGGGGAGAAAATTACCCCTGGTTGAGAACCACCATCATAATTTCATGCTATCTACATACTGGTTAGCACACAGTCAACATATACACTCCCTTCTGAGAAGAAAAATGTTATTTTTCATAAAGTGATTTTCCAGCAAAAGTTCACATTAAAATAAGCTGGTAGTTTATCTAAAACCTTTGCTAAAGACTACACTGAGCCTAAATTGAGGCTATTATGAGTATGCTGCTTGTGTAAAAGAACCCTCAACAAATAAGAAAATATATTTTTACTAATTCAATAGTTTGTACTTTTGCAGAGAGGACAGAACAATGGAAGGGGGGTATTTTCACAGGCATCTCTAGAGTGAAGGAAGACCTGGAAGATAAAAATCAAAGGGAAGAGGCAGTAAGCCAAAGGGACTTAGGAGAACTGAGCTCAAAAACAAAAAGCAAGGCACATGTGGAAGGGCTGTCAAGATAGTCACTGGCGTGGCAGATTCTAACATAAACATGTTCAATGAAGTTGAAATACCCAAAATACCTCTGAAAGCAAGATGAAAAACCATAGAAAGAAGGGAAAACCCTAATGTATGTGTGAAAAGCTAGAGAAAACTATCAATCAAAAGTACATATCGCAATAAAGCAAGTCCCACACAAAAAAAATGTGCAGTTTTCTTGCAAATGTATACTTGTGAGATGGCATTTCTAAAATTCTGATATTTGAGAAGAAATTACAGAAGCTAATTTCATGTGGCTCTATAGGGATTTCTTATTCTCAATACAAGTTTACTTTCAAAATAATGAACCAACAAAATCCACATCTGAAAACAAGTTAATACCCTCAGGACAGATCCAGCAATAATGTTAACCTTTGTCTAACATCTACTTTATAATTACCGTAGCAGCCATCATTTATGAGCTGATCATATGCCAGGTATTTTAATAGGCACTTTTCATATAAAAGATCAATTAATAATCCAAACAACTCTCTAAGATAGTATCCCTCATTTTCCAGAAAAGAAAGCAGACTCAGGTAACTTAAGGAACATGAACATAATCTTTCCTTCTCGACTAGTATTTCACTGAAAGTCATCTTCAAGTATAAACAGCAAAACAACTGCTGTAAAATGAGGTATATGTGATTCCCCCCACAAAAGACAGGTAATTAAGTTCTATTAATATTACTTGCAGCAAGGCACACTGCCACCAGGAACCAGACTGGAGGTCAACATAACCCTGTTGGCTCTTGATCAACATTTTACTCTCATATCAGGAGATTCCAAAGTCATCTATGCAGATGTTCTGTTGCTTTCAAACGTAAGCTGCCTTCCTGCAGTAAGCTATAAGAAAACTAATAAGGCAGAATCCCTGGAAGTATCCATTTCCTTTGTAGGAGTCTAATATTTAGTGGTGCAGTGCTGCCACCATGTGGGGCAGACTCTCAAAGAGCGGAACAAAGCCAGTCCTCAAGAGCAGTAAAATAAGGACTCACATCCATTACTGGAGTAAGATTGAGAAGATTTCCATAATAAAGCAGTTTTCAGATAAAGGTCTTTATGTGTTCAAAATTGTAACCATTTTGAGAAAATGAAACAGTTCTAGATGTGTATGTGTGCACATATAACACATTTAAATTCTATTATATATATTCATCCATGAGGTAGTGATCAGCAATGGGTTTGGGGACTCAGAACTAGGTTAGAGTCCTGGCTACATTACTACTGGCTACATGACTTTATGAAGAGTTTTTCAGTCTGAGCGCACAGTTCCTGAACTCTAACATGGAATAACCTCTACAGGGCAGATCTGAGAACTAAGTGAAGCATAAAGCATCAACCATCGTGCATAGCATAGAAGGCCCTTAAATTTAAAATTCTCCTTTCCATCATAAGCCTTAGGAACTTGTGAGTGGTTTGAGCTATCAGCAGCATTTGACCCCCACTGATAAAAGGAGTGTTCTAACTGTTCTAACCACAGTTGTAATACTTTAAGTAAAAAGTAGGGCATACAGTTGAGATGAAAAGTATGGATTCAAGATAAAAAGTAGGTATGTGCCAATGTGTGTTGGCTACCTCTTAAGTTCAGTGGTTTGAGTAGGAGTATGCATAACAAGGCCAAGACAAGAGTAAGGTAACCGAGGCACTCCAAGCTTAAAATTTAAGGAGGCACCCTGTTTTCTGGCTTGTGCAGGTACAGAGCCAGGACCTGAGTGAGTGCCTACTTAAATTTTACTCTCTGAGGAACCTCTCTAACAATAAATTGGATAGTATCAGAGAAAAGTTCTGCTACCGAGTCTGTCAAGATTACAGAAGGCAGTATTAAGAAGGCAGTAGGACCAACAATTTGATATCTAATGCTGATACCCTGCTTTATGAAAATCTGCAATAAAGAGACAACAAAACAAGAGGCATTCCTAAAACAGATTCTCAAAAATCTACTAGGTAGCCTTAAATGTTCTCTAAAAGTCTCTTGAAAGATACTTGTAGAAATCTCCCCAAATCAATCTCTTGATTAGTTATAGTGTAAAACAGGTTAAGAATCTAAATTCAAATAAAATTTAATATATCATAATATTCATGTGTGATCTTGCTCAAATTATATAAAGCTAAGGGGTAGGGAAAGAAAATAAGTAAAATAAAACTGGCATGTACTGATAATTATTAAATCTGATAATAAGTGGATTCATTTATTTGTTAAATTCATTTATTCCCTCTAATTATTAATGTCTGAAGATTCCCATAATAAAAAACATAATTAAATAAATAGCATACATATAATACTTGAGTACTATGAACTGAATGAAAATCAGGCCTCTCCCCTAAATAAATCAGACAAACTAGCATGTTCTAAAACCTTTCTATTCTTCTCAACTGATCTGGGAAAAGATCTCTAAGTACCACTGGAACACACAAACAAAATGCCTTTATTGCTAAACCCTCCATTAGTCCTTATCCCTCTGACCATCTGATTTTATAGGTTCTGCATTGAATTCATATTAGTGTAGAGATGACTTTTCCCCCCCTCAAACTGGAGTTGCCCATGAGTTAGAATTCATTTTCACCTTGACCCATTCCACATTCTTAGCACCACTGAACAATTAATAAGTTTCCGCAGGGCACAAGATATTCTGCTCAACTGGTTGGCACTTCCAGCCCAAACACTTTCCACCTCCTCTATTGTCCTCAGGTAGAGAACTATAAAGATAGTTGCTCAAAACAACAGAGTGAATCAAAGGCAATGCCAAGAACACAAGCTGGTACCAGCTAAGCATTTTATAACACAGACACTATTGCCTTATAAACTTATTTCTTTTTGGAATAAAAAAAAGTTGCCACATAGTATTACTTGGGGAAAAAAGGGCAAGGCTGAATCTTCCAATACTGACGGTGATACCTTGTCAGAAGTCAGGGTTTAAGCACTTGCACTTTCACTCCCCCTTCTATGCCTAGGAGGTAGCTGAAAGATTCCTGCTGGTACTACTATAAGTACCTTAAAATATGTGACTTGCTTCATCCTTTGGCCTTAATACTAATTTTAAAGGATAATAAGCAGAAGCCCAGGCTACGCATAAAATAAGATGAACCAAACAAGATGTCAAAGCAGAGATCTGAGCAGGTAATTTGCAAGTTAGAGACAGTATCTATTTTCAGGCAAATTCCAACTCTATATTTGAAAAAGTTCAACAATATTCAGAGGTTATACCATGATTAACTCTTAGCATTACTCACCTTCAGATAAATACTGCACTGGACAAAAAAAGGAAGCACTTTAAAGAAAGCAGTAACAGAACTTACCAATCAAATGTACTCAACACTCAATTCAAATGAGTTTCAGTTACTAGCAGAGTCAATGTATATTGCTTGCAACTTGACCCACTTCATTATATAAGCAGAGTTAAAAAGTCAGTAAGGGAAACAAAAGATCCCAAAACTTTAAGGTGTTAAGTTATGTTCTGGCTGCTAAACACTTAGAACATAATCAAGTTGGCTAAAAAGAATCTTGCCCTAGAATTCTATTTTAAAAAATGCGTTACAATAATTAGGCAATAAAGATCACCTTGATTCAGATTCTATTTCCACACCACCAGAAAATACCACAAACATCTGAAGAAATAATATTAAAACAAATAATATATACATATAAAAATTTAAGGTAAAACCTCCTGAAGACAATGATGAAAGTACTGGGGTTTTTTTATGAGCAAATACAGGGGTAGGTACAATACAAAGGTTTGCTTTAAGATCCTTATATTTCAGTACTTGGTTCTCACCTCAAAAACACCTAGGGTGTGAGATATATACAATCTGTGTGACACAGAAAGGCATGTTTCCCACAGCTACCCTGTAGCTCAATGTCCCAAAGACCAGGTTTGTGTTAAATATGCTTTGACAGAGTACCCATTTTAAATACTGCTCTCTTTATAAAAGCAGAAGCTCATTACCATTGGATTTGAATCTGCTATGAGATCACGTAGAGAATCCAGAAATCCCTGATCTTCTACCATTTGGGCATTGATATCATGGAGTTTTGCCACACAGACTGCTGCTGTTTTCCGAACATAGGGGTCTTCATCCTTCAAGCACTTGCGGAGGGGCTCACAGAGATATTCTGTAATTTTGTCCACCCGGATGCATCCCATGGTTCTGACTGCCAAGGCCCGAATCAAAGGATTAGGATCTTCACAGTCCTGCAGAAAACAATCATCAACAACTGTAAGTGTACATAGTGACTAAACGTAAACAGTCCAGTTTACAAAAGCCACAAAAGAATACTTCCTTAATTTAAGCTTCCAGTTACATTGTACATCAGACCCAATCTCCCATGTTATTCCTTTCCGAAGTACAAATCTTAGTTGCCTATTTAAAAGTTAGGTTAGAAATTCATTTAACTGCTTTATATATATATACAATGGGGAAAGGTTCAGTAGGATTCATTCAAGGGCCAGGCAAAATCCTAGTGAGTTGGTATGACCATCCCCATAGCCACCAGTGGACATGCCCTAAAACAGAAGAGGCCTTTGCACTAGTATTCTGGTACAGAAAAAAACGAGGAATTGGAAAGACTGTGTTCCACTCCATAGTCAGTCTGTAAGTACCAAGTAGAGAGAAAAGGGGCTAGATTTCTGGAGCCTAGAGCAAAGAAAATAAAAAAGAGCACCGGAGCTGGTTTGGGCCTGACATGAGTACATGGAGCTAAGCAGCAGAGAGGGCCCTCTGAGCTTCTCATTAGCATATATTCTCCCTTGCTTCCAGATACAGTACAAGTAGAACACCAAGAAGGAACACTCTTTTAAGCTGCCCTACATCTAAAAAAATTTCTTGAAACCATATAAATCCACGCATAGCTCTAAGTTTCAAAAAATGTAAACTAAATTCTTTCCAATGATATATTTCATCTATGAACTACCAGACAGGTAGAATGAATTGTTATGTTCTCTCTGACTCTGTATAATGTAGCTAACCAAAGGGAAAGAACAAAAAGTCCATGAAAAGGAAGAAAGCATATTGGTTATTTTCCAAAACATTTTAAACAGAAGTTAATTTTAGAAATGCTATCTGAATTTTTTTTTTTTTTTACTGTAGACTAAGTTCCAGACAGAGAAAAAAACAAGTAAAAAAATTAATGGGCCGGGCGAGATGGCTCACGCCTGTAATCCTAGCTCTTGGGAGGCCAAGGAGGGCGGATTGCTCAAGGTCAGGAGTTCAAAACCAGCCTGAGCAAGAGTGAGACCCCGTCTCTACTATAAATAGAAAGAAATTAATTGGCCAACTGATATATATATAAAAAATTAGCCGGGCATGGTGGCACATGCCTGTAGTCCCAGCTACTCGGGAGGCTGAGGCAGAAGGATCGCTCGAGCCCAGGAGTTTGAGGTTGCTGTGAGCTAGGCTGATGCCACAGCACTCACTCTAGCCTGGACAACAAAGCGAGACTCTGTCTCAAAAAAAAAAAAAAATTAATGGGAACAACTCCATTATTACGTTTATCAAATCTAAGGATAGGAAAAATTTGGCTGGACATTGAATATCATTAAAGAAACTTTTTAACTGTCAATTTTTAAAGATGTGACAATAGTATTGTGGTTATGTTTAAACAAGATATCTTATTCTGACAAACAAAAAGATGACATTATATGATGTTTAGGATTTGCTTCAAAATTATCCAGCAGGAGAGGGTGTGGGAGTCAGGAAAAGTATGTATGGAGAGTATAAATTAAACAAGAGTGGTCAGTACTGCTAAAACTGCAAGATGAATACTTAGGAATTTATTATACTATTCCCTCTACTTGAATACGTTTAAAACGTTCCATATTGCTTCTGGAAGTTGACCTTAAAAAAATTAAAAAAATAAAAAAATAAAACGTTCCATAATACAAAAATTTAATCAAATGTTGCAAGACCTATTGAATAATAAAAGTAGTACCTCCTGCAGTTTCCACTACTTTTGATTCATAAGCATAATTTCTACAAAGACAAAATAGGTAAAGTCTGAAGGTTACTGATATTACAATAATATGGACAACCTCTGTCAGCCTTGGAAGGTAAAACAGTGAGATTTCACCTGGCTTCTGAGGTTTCTACCCACCTGGCTAGGATGCACCAAGCCCTGTTAACAGAAGGCTCACCATATGGTTCAAATTTCTCTGGATGATATGCACTGGCATACAGAATCCTTAACACATGAACACTCCTCCTAGTCACTGCCAATACTTCCCTAGATGTCTTCCTTTAGAACAGAGGTTGCTTACTTGCAATGCAGATACTAACTGAAAAGGTTATTTGAAGTCTTGAGTCTTCAGGAAAAGTTACCTTCACAAAGCTGTTGACAGCCATGATGGCCATGTCTGGCTGACTCTTGGCGTAGTTCATCAGGTAGAGATACACAAGCTTCTTTAGTTCCAGGTTGTCAGTCTGCATACAGTTCACCACATCTGGAAAGAGAGAACTGAGAAAAAAGGGGAAAAGAGAAAACAAAATTAAGCAGATGCTGGTGTCAAGCTGTTGGACAGAAAATGAAATGGCCTTAACAGAGTGATTTGATGCAAAGACAAATGTTCCCACACTAATAATTATTATCAGGGAAATGAATTACTAAAGAAATTGCAGTACTGGTCCCAAAAAGGTCTCTAGTTTCTGAAAACACTTTGTATTAGGAAAAATTTCAAACAGAGTACAGTATAATTAACCCAATGTATGCATCACACACAAATATCGATACATGCCCCAATCTTGTTTCATATATATCCTTAAATCCATTGCCCCATCCCTGTCTCCACCCTATGCAGTTGGTCTGGATTATTTTTAAATAAATCCTAGACATCATACCATTTCATCTATAATATTTTAATGTATATCTTTACCAATCTTTTAAAAAAATCACTACCTTTATCACATAAAATTCAGATTTTTTTTAACATTACACAGTGAGATAAATGAAAATTTGAGAGTAATCAAATATAAAAGGAGTTTATACCCTTCCCAAGTTCTAGTTGTTTCATGATTTACCATTCTCCTATAAGCCACAACAAAGACATTTATGTCTCCAGTCACAAAGTAGCACCATTAGCTTAGAAGAGTTGGGTTTGTCAGATTCTAAAGTGTAAGCTGTATTTTTAAAATATAGGTTAACTAAAATTTTATGGGAAGTTAGCAATTAATCTCCTTTAAGGCTTTATCAAAGTACCTTATAAATTTTTAATGCTTCTAAACATCTTACTACTGGCATAGAAGATAGGAAAAACAAATGTCAGTATATGTCTACAGAATAGTAAAAGAATGACTAAAACAACTTGTCACAGAGTATAGGTCCCATACACACACAAAAACAGGGCACAGAAGTAGAAATTATTTACTAAAAGGAAGTTAGACTGCAAAGTCAAAGAATCTACCACATCTCTAATGAACCAATGACTCTGTCCTTGAAGGCAAACTATTTGTTTAACTTGTATGTATGATACCTAGTGTAGTTTCATGAACAGGTAGTTATTTAATAAACACTCTCCAAAAATGAAATTAGGAGAATAGTTCACATGCAAAACAACAGTAAATAAATCTGAAATAATAACCAATGGTAAATTTAAGATCCTAAATAATGTAACTCTAGACAACCTGCACAAGATCAAGATTTTATAGCCAGCATTCTAGAGGTAAAAACTGTTAAGTGCCAACCTATAAAACTAGAAACTTGAACTCTCCTATATGAAGGCCACTAGTCATATGTAGCTACTGAACACTTGCAATGTGCCTAATCTGTACTGAGATGTGATATAAATGCAAAACACACATTAGATTTTGAAGACTTAGTATGAAAAATACAATGTAAAATATATTAATGTTTATATTGATTACATGCTGAAATGATAATATTTTGGATATATTGGGTTAAAAAATTATTACTAAAATTAATTTCATCTGTTACTTTTTACTTTGTTAATATGGTTATCAGAAAATTAAAAATTATATATGTGGCATGCACTGTATTTCTACTACATAGCACTGAACTTGAGGTTACTTGCAGGAAAGACTGAAATACAATAACCTCCAAATAGCTAATTACTATTCTATTTCTTTGCGCTATCTTTCTAGGCACAGCTCATATGTCATCTCCTCCAAGAAGGGTTCTTCAACTATTCCTATTTTTTTTTTTTTTTTTGAGACAGAGTCTCACTTTGTTACTCAGGCTAGAGTGAGTGCCGTGGCGTCAGCCTAGCTCACAGCAACCTCAAACTCTTGGTTTCAAGCAATCCTACAGCCTCACCCTCCCGAGTAGCTGGGACTACAGGCATGTGCCACAATGCCCGGCTAATTTTTTCTATATATATTAGTTGGCCAATTAATTTCTTTCTATTTATAGTAGAGACGGGGTCTTGCTCTTGCTCAGGCTGGTTTCCTACTCCTGACCTTGAGCAATCTGCCTGCCTTGGCCTCCCAGAGTGCTAGGATTACATACGTGAGCTACCGCACCCGGCATCTTTGGTAGAACTCTTATTGCCTTTAACATATACGCTTTAATACCCACTTACATAAAAATATTTTATTTCTTTCTAATTTTTCAAGTTTTGAGTCTCATCAACTAGACAGTAAGTGCCATGAAGGCTAATAGACATTTATTATACTTTTGTTTGAATAGTAATAAGTGGTATAGTGCTAGGCACATAATAAATTATCAGCAATTAGCAGATTAACAAGCAGTATTTTACCAAGCATACAAAAGGAAAGTCAAGAGTTTTAACTTGGCCAGGCGCGGTGGCTCACGCCTGTAATCCTAGCACTCTGGGAGGCCAAGGCGGGCAGATTGCTCGAGGTCAGAAGCTCAAAACCAGCCTGAGCAAGAGCGAGACCCCATTTCTACTACAAATAGAAAAAAATTAATTGGCCAACTAATATTTATAGAAAAAATTAGCCGAGCATTGTGGCATATGCCTGTAGTCCCAGCTACTCGGGAGGCTGAGGCAGTAGGATTGCTTGAGCCCAAGAGTTTGAGGTTGCTGTGAGCTAGGCTGACGCCACGGCACTCACTCTAGCCTGGGCAACAAAGCGAGACTCTGTCTCAAAAAAAAAAAAAGTTTTAACTTTTCTGTAGGATATAGAAATAAGCTTGGCAAAAATACAATAGCCCCTGAAAAGAACTATGTCAACATTTACCAGTTCATTTATACTAATGCTCTCAATCTAGATTTATTCCTTGGCAAAAACAGCCCTTCAGTGACTAGATAGATCACAGACAGGCAAATTACTACCTGTGGGGTAAATCAAGCCCCCTGCCAGAATTTTGTACAAGCTATAGGTTAAAAGCAGATTTTAGAGATGAACATTTACAACTGATTTGATGATAATACCATGAACCCCAAATAAAGCAAAATATTATTCTCCTCCAAAAAAAGGAATCCACTCTTCTCATTAGATATGTAGTACAAAAGATTATACCTAATTATTATTGTATTTTGTATTTCATCAATAAAAATTTTGAGGAAATTTATTTTCTCTCTTATTATATGAGTACCTATATAATAGACTCAATTTTGCCTCTTTGCCTGCTAAGCCTAAAGTATTCACTACTTTGCCCTTTATAGAAAGTTTGCCAACCCCTGAGATAGATGGTCAAGAACAGCAATTTAAGAAACCAACAAATAAAACAACAATAACAAAAACTCACCTGAGAACAAGAGTAATTTTTGATGCTAACATTTCTATCTGGGCTCCCTGTTTGATTACAGGAGCAGCTCTCACTCCATTGGTCTCAGGATCCATTTACACTCTTAAAAATTATTGAGATCCCAAAGAGTTTTCATTCATGTTGTTTATACCTATTGATATTTTACCATAATGGGAATTAAAACTGACAAATTCTGGCAAGGTATGGTGGCTCACACCTGAAATCCTAGCATTCTGGGAGGCTGAGGTGGGAGGACTGCTTGAGGCCAGGAGTTCAAGACCAGCCTGGGCAAGAAAAATAGAAAAAATTACCCAGGCGTGGTGGCATACACCTGTAGTCCCAGCTACTTTGTGAGGCTGAGTCTAGGAGTTTGAGGGTGCTGTGAGCTATGATGACACCACTGTACACTAGCCTGGGTGACAGAATGAGAGTCCATCTCAAAAAAAACCCAGAAATTTTAAAAACATTAATCCATTTGAAATAATCATAAATACATTTCATATTTTAAAGTGAAAATTTACTATATTTTTATAATGAGAAGAAGGCATTATTTTATATTTTTGCAAATTTCTTTAGTATCTAGTTTTAACAAAGATAGCTGGATTCTCATAAATGCTCCTGTATTCAACCTGTTGTAGAACATTGTTTTGGCTGAAGTGTAAGAAGAAAATCTAGCTTTATACATGTATGTAACTTGGAAAATGAAGGAATATTTTAATAGCTTTTTCCTATAACTGGATACTCTTGATACTACACTAAAAGTAGACATAGTGGGTTTTCTCTTTCTTTTTTAAAAGTTATTTGCAACATAGAACCTGAAACCCTATCAGTAAACTTTTTGTACTTAATTGCATTAAAATTTATTTGTTATATCATGCATTTAGATAGATCTTTTACCCATGCATAAATTTTGTGATGTACATATGCACTGGTTATTTGGAAAATATTGATTGGTTCACTGCGTTATGTTGACATTTCATTATAAAACGGCAAATAATCACATTCACTAATTTCACCACCAATCTTATCAGAAAAGTCTATAAGTAGTAGGAAGCTGTCAAGCTTATGATGGGAGATAAAAGTTTTCTAAAATTCTAATTTCTACTTTAAAACTTGAAATGTATCTACTATCAAATTTTTTCTTTTGAAGCAACAGGTTCACTTTGTTCATTTTTGATAAAATGTCTCCCGAATACTGAAGCCTGATTAAATACAGCTTATCTGTCAATGATTCTTTCACATAAAAATGGTGTTTGCAATTCAAACAACTGCATAAGAGTTTTCCTCAAGTCAACTATCACACTTTGCTATGCGGCAGAAGAGCTTTATGTGTAATTCCTATTTCATCACATAGAATATTAAAAAGACCTGTACTCGGCCGGGCACGGTGGCTCATGCCTGTAATCCTACAGGCATGTAGGATTTGGGAGGCCGAGACGGGTAGATTGCTCAAGGTCAGGAGTTCGAAACCAGCCTGAGCGAGACCCCGTCTCTACCAAAAATAGAAAGAAATTAATTGGCCAACTAAAAATATATATATAAAAAAAAATTAGCCGGGCATGGTGGCGCATGCCTGCAGTCCCAGCTACTCGGGAGGCTGAGGCAGTAGGATTGCTGAGCCCAGGAGTTTGAGGTTGCTGTGAGCCAGGCTGACGCCACGGCACTCACTCTAGCCTGGGCAACAAAGTGAGACTCTGTCTCAAAAAAAAAAAAAAAAGACCTGTACTCAAGGTTCAAGTTTAAAAAAAATAAATGTTTAATGGTTCATGAAGGACACTCATGACATTCATAAGGGAAACTGACCTTTTTTCTCTTGTAAGTACATGGTGGTAACAAATACAATGACAACTGTTATGGTTGGCACCACTGCCTTGATTCATGCCAATCCTTACTTATTTTCAAATGGTCTAACTCAATCACAGAAAAACAAAAAATAAGACCAAATGGATTTTGTTCACATTAATTTTCATCTTGAATTCAGCAACTGAATGTAAAGTTGTAAAGTTGAGAGCATTGGCTTGAGACAATTATAAAATACATGAGCTTCTGCTTCTTGGGATATTTTTATCATCTTCTAAAACTCCCTTAGCCCAAAGATTTGTAACTATGTCAGCTCTCAGGAGGTTTTATGCTAGATCTGAATGCAATAAAACCAAACTCATCTCACTCTTCTAAAAAACAAAACAAAACAAACCCACCACTTAAGTCAGAGAGGTAATATAAAAGCAATTACACTTCCTGATGATTTTAGTGGAACAAACCCATTAGAGATTCTATGGTTCTAACAGTTTTATAGGAAAAGCAGTAAAGGCCATAAAATGGGGTATGGATCTCAAAAGTAACCAATGGCAGGAGTAATTATCCTTACCTAACATCCTTCCCTACAGTCATAGCAGCAATCACTTTCTTCACAGCCTCCTTCCTCTTTTCTTTCTTTTCATTGTTGAGTTCAGCTTTTAATTCAAAGATTTCTCCTATAAGAGATGAGAACAAACAGGTAAGGTCCTAGGATCCAGAGAACTAGAGCAGAATAACGCACTATGTAACAACTAATAATAAGCAGGGCAACGAAGTAAGATTATTAAAAAATTACACAATATATAAAATTCAAAGCCCTAGAATATTAACTGGCCCACTAATAAGGACACTACCAGTAAATTTTTAAACCCTTTTAAGTTATGGCCAGAAAGGAGGGTGCAATCCAGATCTTGAGGAACCATAGAGTGGGAAAAAGCAAATCTGATATCTAACTAAAATGAGGAGAGAAGAGTATCTGAAGGATGATCTGCCAATAGAATTTTAAGGTCCTGAAAAGAATATAAATGCAAGCAAGGAGAAGATTAGAAATCAGTGTTTCCAACCAGAAGAGAATCAACATATCTCATTTACCCACTCTCATCTTTACAGATAAAGGAAATGAGGCTCAAAGGTAACAGAGTAAGTTAGTGATAAAGCTGAGATTAGCACTGTGTCTGCTCTTTTTTTTTTTTTTTTTCCCTGAGACAGAGTCTCACTGTGTTGCCTGGGCTAGAGTGCTGTGGCATCAGCCTAGCTCACAGCAACCTCAAACTCCTGGGCTCAAGCAATCCTGCTGCCTCAGCCTCCCGAGTAGCTGGGACTACTGGGCATGTCACATGGGCATGTGACACCATGCCTGGCTAATTTTTTTCTATATATTTTTAGTTGGCCAGTTAATTTCTTTCTACTTTTAGTAGAGATGGGGTCTCACTCTTCCGCAGGCTGGTCTCAAACTCCTGAGCTCAAACAGTCCACCCACCTCGGCCTCCCAGAGTGCTAGGATTACAGGCGTGAGCCACCATGCCCGGCCTCTGCTAACTCTTAAATCCAAAGGTTCTCAACCTTGTACCCATACTAATATTACCTGGGAAGTATTTAAAAATAACAATGCTTAGGCCCCACTCTGGACCAAATAAATCAGCATGTCAAGGAGAGCTCCCCTAAGTGATTCTCATGTACAACTAGGACTGAGAATAACTGCTCTAATCAGTACTTTAATAAGTTAAGGGCCTTAAGGCTTCATCCTATTCAATCAATCTAATAAGAATAATCTTGAAGCTTCAACAATGGTACAAACCAGAGTCATTTCTAAAGATATAATCTTGAATGACTGCGTAGGCCCTGCACTGTGAAATGCAACGGACTGTAACCACTATTTTAAGGCTCCAGGCTCATTTATCTTTGAGATGCTGGAATCAAAATAAAAAAGAAGGTAACGATGCTTATCTTGCTTAAAAACAAAGGAAAAAACCCCATACCACTAAGTCCATGAAAAAGAGGTTACCTCTCCCACCTCAACCTGTCATCTACACCCTCAAACTCATCTATAATTTTCCTGCCTCATTTTCCTCCACCTTCAAGACTGCTCTTGATGTTCCTTTTAACCAGACTTCATTCATCAATATATTATAGAAATAGTGGGGACAGATGCTGTATCATCTGCCTGAAGCCCCTAAATGGGAAGGATGAAACTGACAACACACATAGCAGTAAAGCACTAAAAAAGCTGCTTCATCAATATCCATTGCCAATAAGGCAAAAAAGTGTTATAAAATCGCTATTTAATTGATAGCTGCAAAAAAAACAGCACAGCCAGAAAAGTTGGGCACTTTCAAGAGTCATTCTCTTCTTCACCAAACCCTATGCTGCCAAATACAGCTCTTAGGGTTCCCATCATTCATTTCTGGGAACAGTAAAGGACAAACAGCAGGGTTTCATAAAGTCTGAATTGTGAACAGCAGCAGCTGTTGCAGAACCAAAGCAGGATGTAACTGAAATTATTCCAATTTTAAAACCATAAACTTAAAGAATATGTTTCAGTGGCAGTTCTAGTGGGCGTTGCAGGAAGCAAAAGGAACACAGTCTATTCGAAGTTTTTAAAATGTGGCATTTATCTGCAGTGATTCAATCTGTAAATCTCAAACTTTAATAAATGGATAAAAAAAGATAACCTGGACCCCTCACAAGAGAAAGTTTGAAGAGTTAGGTGAGTTTTTAAATTATATCCCTTTATGTCATTATAGATAATACATTGATTTCAAAGCACACAAAATAAGAATAAGAAATAAATACGTTTATAAACAATAAGAAAATCAGAAAAAGCTGGGAATGAATGACAAGGGGCTAATGGCTTTTGTGAAGTGTAAGTAATAAAAATAAGGAGGAAGAATTTGGGCGGGGCCAAAGACAGGTACTAAGAGAAACAAAGTATCTCATGTATACTACAACTTTATTAAATTCTTATATTTTTCCCTCGTCCTTCCGCTAATCAAATCTACCAAGCACTGCTAGTAGCAAGCAATAGTTCTCATTCTTGCCTACACATTAAAATAATCTGGGGAGTTTTAAAATCCCCACACCCAGACCATACCCAGGACCACTGAAATCAGGATATCTGGGGTTGAGACCCAGGCATCACTATTGTTTTAAAGTTCCGTGCGCAATTCCAATATGTAGCCAAGGTTGAAAGCCACCATCTAGTAGTTGACATAATCAAGCAACTCACTATGGAACTTTTTGTATTAAAGTAAAAGAACTTGTTTACCTATACATAGCTCCAATGATAGAACAGGGCAGACTGAGCTTTTAGGAAATACTGGTGGCTCCCTTCCTCACTCCAGGCCACTGTAGTATGCCCTTCTACTTAATTTTTTTAAATTTTTATTTTGAAATAATTTTCATCTTAAACTTGCAAGATTCTTCAATTGTTAACATTTTGCCACATCTGCATTCTCTCTACATATTTACATTTTTTTCCTGTACCATTTAACAGTAAGATGCAGATATCATATTGCAGCCCCAAATAAATACATCAGTGTATGTTTTCTAAGAACAAGGAAATTCTCTTATAGAAACATAATACAATGATCAAAATCAAGAAATTTAACATTGATTCATCATTATCTAATCTATAGACCTTATTCAAAGGTCTTTTTTTTTTTTTTTGAGACAGAGTCTCGCTTTGTTGCCCAGGCTAGAGTGAGTGCCGTGGCGTCGGCCTAGCTCACAGCAACCTCACAGTCTTGGGCTTAAGCAATCCTCCTGCTTCAGCCTCCCAAGTAGCTGAGACTACAGGCATGCGCCACCATGCCCGGCTAATTTTTTTTATATATATATATATATATATATATATTAATTGGCCAATTAATTTCTATTTATAGTAGAGACGGGGTCTCGCTCTTGCTCAGGCTGGTTTCAAACTCCTGATCTTGAGCGATCCCCCTGTCTCGGCCTCCCAGAGTGCTAGAATTACAGGAGTGAGCCACCACACCAGCCCAAAGGTCTTAATGATGTCCTTTATAGCAGCTGGATTCCACCTCACTCCCACCTCTGGTCAGAAAGCAGTTCAGGATTATGTCTCTTTAGTCTCCTTTAATCTGAAACAATTCCTTTGTCTTTCATGATGACTTTTTTTTTAAGTACAGGATGGTTATCTTACAGAATGCCCTCAATTTGTCATTGGTGCTCCCTCATGATTACATTGACATTATGCATTTTTGTCAGGCTAACTCATAAGCAATTCTATGTTCTTCTCAATGGATCACATCAAGAAGCAAATGATGTTAGTTTGTCCCACTATTGGTGATATTAACACTGAATACTTGGTTAAGGTGACAGATTTGACACTGTAAATATTTTTCCTTTGTAATTAGTAGTTTGTGAAAAGGTATTTTGAGAATATATATTCTATTCCTCATCAAACTTTCATGTGCTAGCTTTAGCATTTACTGATGACTCTTGCCTAAATTATTACTATGACTGTATGTATTTACACACACATTTATTATTCAATAGTTTATAATCTATCACTATGGTCACTTTTTTGTTGTTCAAATTATCCAAAATTTGGCCAGTGGAAGCCCCTTCAAGCTATGCTCTACTTGACATATCCCCAACATTTTTTGAGCACTTTCTTACTTTCTGGCACAAGATATTCATGTTCATCTTGTACTTTCCCTTGATCCTTTCCTGAAATCAGTCATTTCTTCAAAGAGTCCTGGCTCCTTTTAGTGGGAAATGGTACTTAGAAACCAAGATCTGGACAGTAGGCATCCTTTGCACCTACTCTGACTTAGAGGAAATTGGGATATTTAATCAGAAACTCCACCAGGGTTGGAGTGTTAAGAAAACATGACTCATGCATAGTATACTTAATAAATATTTACTGAATAAATGAATGCAATGAATAAATGGAGATAAAAAGCACTTGGCAGAGTGTCCAACAATCAGGCCAGCAACCATTACAAGAGAAACAAGACAGACAAATTCTGGGGCAGAGAAGTTGTCTTATTTCAGCCACTGGAAGAGAGGAGAAAAGGTACTTTTGGGAAGCCAAATTGTTGGTGAACAAGAGGAAAAGAGGAATGGTAGTTTGTGTCATGTCCAGAATTCTCGGTAAATGTAAGGACTGCTAAATACAAAAGCACAGAATTCTGATCCTGAGAAACAAATAAAGCAAGCTCAGCTATAGGCACAATAGACTGAGAAGTTGACCTTTGATGGGAGGGCCATCCACACCTCTAGGAATGAGCTAGTTTATTTAGGAACAATTTTACAAAAGATGAGAGGCTGGACTTTACCAAAAAGAATCCTTAGTTCCCAGGCCCACATTCGTATGTAAAACCAAGCACTATACTACTGATTACAAAGATGATGAGGCTACTTAAGTAAATTCAGTCTATGACCTAAAAATCGTTACTGACTCTAGATGTTTCCTGTTTTATACATATACCTAGACAAAGAACAGGGTAGATTTTTTGCCCTCCTCAGACCAATCGATCATCAATGGATTAGTGTTGACTTCAAACAGCCAAAAGGAATCCCTTCCTTTCACTAAAACAGAACCAAGTCACAACGATGTATATCACAGTCCCATCTTTTAAAACCTATACATTAATAACTTACTCAAATACATTTATCTGCAGCTTTCCATTGAGACTGTCTACAACGTGAATGTTTGAAGGAAGACATCAAGAACATTCTACTTGCAACAATCTTATACTACAAGTTTTGAAAAATTTCATTGATCAGGTTCTCATACTTACCTTTTTTATTGGTTGTGAAGTACTTGGAGTCAGTCATGATTTTGGATCTTTAATGTGCACCTACAACAAAAGAAAATGCAGCAAAGTATCCAATTAATTTTTTTTTTTTTTTTAAGAGACAGGGTCTTGCTCTGTTATCCAGGCTGGAACTCCTGGGCTCAAGTGATCTTCCTGCCTCAGCCTCCCAAGCTGAGACTATATGCATGCATTACTATATGTATGGCTAATTTATTTTCATTTTTTGTAGAGATGAGAGGGTCTCACTATATCGCCCAGGCTGGTACTGAACTCCTAGCCTCAAGTGACTGTCCTGCTTCAGACTCCCAAAGCACTGGGATTATAGCCATCAGTCACCATGGTTGACCTAATTTTGGTTTTTTGGTTTTTTTTTTAAGAGACAAGGTCTCAACTCTGTCACTCAGGCCGGGGTGCAGTGGCACAATCATAGCTCACCTTAGCCTCAAACTCCTGGGCTCAAGCAATCTTCCTCACTCAGCTTACAGCTGGTACTATAGGTGCATGCTATCATGTCCAGCCCAATTAATTTTGAGAACACTTATATTTAAGAATTTCTGCACTCAAAAGTGAGTATCTTCTTCCTTACTACCACCAGTGCTGATTCAGGGATGCAGAGAAAATTAAGAATGTGACTCCTGCCTCAAGGAGCTAATAGGTACAAAATCTAAAGACCAAATGCAATCAGGTACTAATTTGAACCTTATCAGGACTTTGTGATTTTATCCACAATTATCTCCTCAAAGCCTTCAAGAGTTAGACTTTTTTTTAAAAAATCTTCAATTAGTCATGCAAACATTTAAGATAAGTTTATTTGTTTTGAAAGATTTCTCCATTACTTTCCACTCAGGAAAATATGGTTACTTCCTGGTTACTTCTAGTTACTTGCTCAAGTGGGAGTTACTCCAAAGCACGTACTCTGAAGCAGTTTAAGGGCAAAAGAGAAAACAATTTTGCCAATGTACACAACATTACATGCAACTTTCAGTAAAAAGGAATCTCTTTCAGAAAAAAAAGCCTAAATAAATAGGACAATATTCTTTCACAACAAACATCTAAAGAGGCAAAACATGCCCTACACATGACTTTTTTTTAAATTGTGGCTTTCTTATTTCTAACAGTCTACATCTAGCCCAACAGTATTTCAAAGAATAAACAAACAGTTTACAGTTAAAAACAAGGCAAAAGACTGAGATATTTGTGTAGTCGGTCACACTGAATACAATAGAGAATCAGAACTGGTGTTAAAACTTAAAAGAACGTGGATCCAGCCTCAGCTCAGCTAGTCTGTCTCAATTCCCAGGAGAATTAATCCAGCTGACACATGGCTCCACTGGCAAAACAAAAACTGCACAGCAGGATTGGTCATACTTCTCACAAAACAATGACACAATGTTTTTTGATTTAAGAAACTCTAGGACTTTGTCCAATGTACTTTATTTCTTTAAATATATTAAAATATTCCTTCTACACTAAAAAATGAGTATCTTCTTATTCCTTCCACCATCATTAACATTATTTATTACCAACTTCAAGACTAGACACCCTAGCACCTGCTCATTACCAGTAGGTCAATATAGCATGAGTGATAACACATTTGGCAAACAATGGTAAATGTGGATTTGGGAGAAAGGATCTAAGCACCAAACAAATCAATGTCATTAAAGAAACAGAAAAAAAAAACCCAGATAAACATAAAGTAATGAAAAAAATCTGGTTCAAATCTGATCTCTAGGGGGGGGGGCGAAAAAAAAAAAAATCTGATCTCTAAAATGTGCTACTTCTACAATTTGATAGAAATGAGACCCAATTGCTACCTTTCCAATCAGCTAATTACTATTTATAGTCTTGATCCTAATATAATAGTTCTTTATGTTGTACCAGAATTTTACTGAATTACCTTGTTAAAAGGAGGTAGAATTCACAAATATCATTACAGAATATGGAAATTTGTTACAATTAAAAATGAATCTATAACAGAGGCTTGCCTTATGTAATGTTTTCATAATGCCTTTCTAGCAAAAATTCAAAGAATGTTATAATCATTTAATCCATTCACAATGTAAACTAAATGTGAAGTGGGCAAATGAAGAAAAAACTCCTTCACATTAAAGATCTGGAATAAATATGAAGTTATCTATAAATTTACATATACAAACAGAAAAATCAGTAAACAGAAATGATTACTAGAGCCTAAGAGGAGGGTTATAGCTCAAATCCATTAGGGGCTGTCTAGGGTGCTATTATGCCATTCTAAGTCTTCCAGGAGCACCAAAATTTAAAACTTGTTTAAGATTCAGAAACAAAACGTCCTTGGAAATTTTCATCCAGTCTCCTCAAAAAGTGCACAAAAATTGTTCTGTTTTCTAAAGCTCTCGTGAATATACAAACATATTAATTTCTTCACAGAAATTTTTACCACATTCTGCTAAACATTAATTAGCCTAATCTTAAATCATGCTTTTATTAGCTGCTCACATATTTCATTATCTCCCCTAACAAATTTCAATGTCAAAGAATATATTTCTGTCCTGTTCACTGTGAACATTAAGTGTTCTTATCTTAACTGAAGAATAATGCACCCACCTAAAAAATTTCAGGGAAGAGAGGAGGGCCAAGTATCTTTAGAAGCCCATAATGTAAATCCTAAATTATTACTACGAATTCCTGCTCTAAAGAGAAGGGATAAACATACCACTCTCTTTACTGTTGTAAACAATAGTAACGAAATAATCCCTATCTGTATTGGCAGAGAAATATTACACCAAGTTGATTCCTGCCTTAAGTCAAAATAAACTCCAAGAAAAATGAAAATAGTCTAAGCAAGAACAAATGAGAATAGTGGTTACACAACACTGTGAATGTACTAAATGCCACTGAACTGTTCACTTTAAAGTGGTTAATTTTATGTGAATTTCACCTCGAAAACTTACATTTTTTAATGAGATGCCAGATAAGGATAAGATGCCAGATACTTAATCACATGCCAGATAAGGACACAGCTGGATTCTCCAAAATATACGATGGCAAAAATTGATGTATGCATTAGAAGCCACAGAAAAAGTAGACAAGATGGAGCTCAAGAAAAAAATTCAGTACTTGCCGAAGTGCCTCAAAAATCAGTCTTCTTCTAGGGGAAGAAGAAAAAAAGAGTTGCTTCAGCAGAGCCCCAGAGGCAAAGCCATGATGGCATCTGAACTCACACCTTTCCACCAGATCAAACCAGACAAGTCACTGGCTTTTCTGTGGATTTATGGTATGGCCTAGGGACATTGTTAAACAACAAAGCTGCCACAGTCAAAGCACATAATCACTCTTACTTGTCCTAGACCAGTGTGTGACGTCACTGCATCTCAGAAAGGGCCTCCCTACACAGGATTACATATCTAGATTTAACATAACCTAGTTTCTACCAAATATAGGTTGTGAAAGTCCCTCCTCTCCTGTTCCTCCCTGTCTCCAGTTCCCCAAATGAGAAACTGAGTGGCAAAATAAGATTAATAGCTCAGCAGAATAAGGTCAGAGAAAATGTAATAGGGTCTTAATTTCAAATGGCTCCCTGAGAAATGGCAGCTAAATTAGGATTGGTGAGTTCACAATGCCCTTCTTTCCCCAAACTTCTTTACACAGTTCAGTGCTCATAGTGAAAAACTGGCCAAAGTTATTATAAAGCAGAAAGGTCATTCCTGCAAACGTTTATTAGAAGGGTGAGAAGTGCTAAGATGATTTCTAATCAAATATTCAATAATAATGCAAAGACAATAGCATCTTCAGGTATCATTTAGGTCATAAGAAATTATGAGACACTTAAAAGCTAAAAATCACCTTTAATTTCTAGTTAAATATGACAGACTACAAAGTAATTTGTTAATTTTATACACAAAGCAGCTCAAAAATTTTACATCCAATTTTTAACTGAAATACCAATAAACTCTGAAAATTTAAGCCTGGACAGAAAGAAGGAAAAGAGAGAGGAGGAGGTGTCCTATCTAATGTGTTCCTTGTTCAGCTTGGTTCAAACCTGTGCCTAACACTTAATATTCTAAAATATGGTTCTTTTATGGAAAAAAAAAAACACAAAAAAAGGATGGAAGAACGTCTTTGAGTCTCTTAATACACAGTCAGAATTTGGGATTTATATTAATTTTAACATCCTACTTTTGTGAGGCTGTTTGCAGAACACACTATTCTTTCTGCTTCCTTGGGAGCTTCAACTGTTAAGATACCTGCAAACAGTTCTCACCTTACCACCACGCTTAGTCATCATGGGAATGTGTTACACGTTTTCTTGTACAGCTGCATCTCCTTCATCTGCTGCTTTCTATTATTACTTTGTAAGTGTACCCTGAGGCTAAGCAATAGAAGTATACAAGGAAAGTAATTAATAATTTAAATTGTTCCTCACTGAGACCACCTTCCTTCTTAGTCATTCTGCCTTTCTAAGTTTACTGCGTTTTATTTACTGTTTTTAAAACCACAATGGTTATGATAACAGCGTTGGGCAATTTAAAAACATTTTTCTTTTCAAAAGTCAAGTGTAATGAAGCATTCATGCACCCCATATAGAAGACTGCTCTGAAAACAAGCAGCTTGAATAAATTCTTTGCATTCAAAGAACACCGAAATAACAGGAAGTTCCAGTTACTTTACTTCTAGAATATCTACAGCCTTTCCCAAACCAGACCGTTGCTGCTACCCAGAAAAAAATTCCAGGCTAAGATTTACCTGCATTTGCTTACCCCTTTCTCACATCGGGTCAATTCTGGAGTTTTCTCTCCCCTTCCTAGAGTCAGGAATTCCTCTTCTCCCCCCAGGTGGTCAAGACTCTAGGGATATGTTTCTCCATTATGAGGCGAGGAAGAGGTGTTTCTTAGCCTCAAGTTACCAGAGACAGGCGAGGTTTGCCCATCAATAAGAAAACCTTTTGGGGAAACCCTTTTCCCTTTCGCTAGCTGGACACGTACCAATCTCTCAAAGAACGTCGCCTAGAGGGAGGTTCTCCCCACGGCCTCTAGCCTCTACCGGCCACACCCCTGGCCTCTGGCTCTCCTAAACCCCCAACTTTGAAACACATCTTCCCGCCCCCACCCCTGCCATGCCCCCGACTACCTGCTGCCACACCCAAGAATTCCCTCACCCCACCACAGCCACCACTTGGGGACCCTTTCCTCAACCCTTTTCTTCACAACGGTCACACCCGACGGCTCCCTCCATCCTCAACGGTCACGGCTCTTAGGATTTCCTTTCCCTCTGCCGGTCTCGGACCCGGCGTGGGATTCCCCTTCCCTCTCCTCCTCCCCCATCAATTAGGGACACACCCCAAAGTCAGCCGCCTTGAACTCACCGGAGGCAAGGGCGGGGTGGCGGCAGCAGCCGGAGAGCACAGCCGGGGTGGTGTTGTAATGGTTTCCTGCCCGTCACGATTCTTTCTCTAGGTCTAAGCCACTGCGCAAAACCCACTTTGCCAGGGACAAAGATGGTGGGCAGGAAACTCTGACGTCAGAAAACCTCGCCATGCGACGTCATCGGAGCGCGCGGGAGACCCAGAAAGGAGGTGATCTTTGTCGCCTTGGAGACGGAAAAATTTCGCTTGGCCTGGGCAAGGCCTGAAGACCTGGGCCTCAGAGGATGTTCAGTGGCTATCCCAAGGGATATTTTAAACAAGGTGACATTGTCTGGATTTGTTTCCTGGCACAAGAATTCTCTGCAAAACTTAAACATGGGGTGAAATGTTCTGTTCCTTAAAAAAAAAAAACACCTCAGCTAATTTCCCTGGCAGGCTAAGAAGCGGACAATGATGATCCAATCCAGGACTATACTCTGGCAGTGGGGCTAGAGGAGAGTGTGCAAGGAAAAGAGGTTGAGCTGACACCAGATCTGAGTTAGAATCTGTCCCCTGAATGTGACTGGGAAGTTGCTTAACAGTCTCCTCAAACTTAGTCTTTTTATCTGTGAAATGAAGACAATGTATAATCTCTCTCTGACACGTGAAGCCTAAACGGCATAAAGTAGGAAAAGTGCCTAGGATGTAATAGGTATGCCTACAAAAAAGTAAGTTTCTTTCAGAAAAAAATTAAGACCTAGATTCCAGGATCTGGAACTGGAGAACAAGGTTGATGAGGCCAAACGAAACGCTGTCAATGAAACTAGCTGTCCCTAAGGTTTATTTGAGGGTGTGGAGCAAAGGGATGAATTTTTTTTTTTTTGTCACATATTTGCCCATCAACTCTAGGAGTCAAAAAGTGTATATGTATTTTAAAGCTTCATGCTTAAGTAATCGGACGTATGTAAAAATTTCATATATCATATTCATGTATTATTATTTCTTCTTTTATTAAAATAGGAGAAATTGGGAACCTAGATGTAAAACTAGAGAATGTAAACCTTTATGGTAAATCAGGTAGTTGCATAATGTTGTAGAAGAATATTTTATGAAACAAGAAAATTTACGATAAAATGTTAAGTAAAAAGATTCAAAACAATATAATATACAGTATGAATACATATGTATAGAAAAAAGGCAAGAATATTTAGCAAAATGTTAAAATGGTTATTGCTAGATTGTGAGAGTTTTAATTTTCTTCCCAGTATTTTTCTGTACTTTTCAAATGTTCTACACTGAACATGTATTTATTTCTATGATTGGAAAATGCTTTTCAAATCATTTTTGAAAAATATATAATGATATAGAAAAATGCGTTAAGATAATGGTAAGGGAGGAAACCCCAACAAGATACAAAACTCTAAATCCAGAGAGTATCTATACCTATTAGAGTGGTTCTATTTGGGTGGTAGATTACAAATGTTATTGTGCTCTTTATATTTTTTGTATTTTCCAAGTCTTTCTCTAAGAAACATGTATTTTAAGAATATGGCTGGGCGCAATGGCTCATGCCTGTAATCCTAGCACTCTGGGAGGCCAAGGCAGGCAGATCACTCAAGGTCAGGAGTTCAAAACCAGCCTGAGCAAGAGCAAGACCCCCATCTCTACTAAGAAATAGAAAGAAATCAATTGGCCAACTGAAAATATATAGAAAAAAAGTAGCCAAGCATGGTAGCACATGCCTGTAGTCCCAGCTACTTGGGAGGCTGAGGCAGAAGGATTGCTTGAGCCCAGGAGTTTGAGGTTGCTGTGAGCTAGGCTGATGCCACAGCACTCTAACCGGGGCAACAAAAAAAAAAAAAAAAGAAAAGAAAAGAAAAAAATAATAAATAAATGCTATTTTTAAAATATACCATCAAAAGCCTTTCAGATCGCATCCTCCTCCAGTTTTGTGTCAAAGTATTGCCTGTTTTGGGACTGTGTACCACTGGGGTACTTCTACCTATCTTCTTTCTGGCTCCTTTACCTCTACTATTAATTCACAGATATTTATTGAGGGCTACTATGTGCCAGCAATTGTACTAGAGACCCAAATTTAAATAAAACCTGGTCCTTATCACCAAGGTCTAATGGGAGACCACCCAGGAAGTCATTGAAATACTCCAGCCACAGGATAATGGTGGCTTAACCAATCTAGTTAATATTTACTGAGCATATATTCTATGTAAGTTATTCTGCTAAGTACTTTGCCATTATTATATTTTTAAATTCTCACAACCTGATAACCAGGTAGGTACTATTACTTTCTCTATTTTACAGAGATACAGGAAAGTTAATGGTGGAATTAAGATTTGAACCCAGGAAGTCTAACACTAGAACTGATAATGCCCGTGTTTTAGACTTGGGCAAGAGATAATCATGGTACCAGTCATTGAAAATAGGAAAATATAAGAAATGGCTCAAGTCTGGGGAAAGTTGGGAGGTGGTGAGTTTATTTTTATACATGATGGATTTCAGTATAGATGTCTGTCCAAGAGGTATTTGACTGTATGTGTCTGAAGATAAGGAATGATCTGGAATTGAGTTAGATTTGTGAACTAGCAGCATGTACATGATAATTTAATCTGTGGAAGTGAACATTACTCATGAAGAACGTGGAGAATGCGAGAGCTTGGGACAGAAATAGAGGAAACCAAGAATGCAAAGAGGACTGAGAAGGAATAGGCAGAGAGGTGGAAGGAAAAGCAGAATACTATGATATTTTAGGATGTTTTCATAGTTCCATGAAAGTAGGCACTATACTAATCTGTTCACTCTTGTATATGTGAGTCCTAGCCCCCCCCACTCATTAATATATGTTAAATAAATAAATGTATGACTAAGTGGTCAACAATGTCAGTTGCTATAGAGGGGAGAAGGAAAGGCTGAAAAATGTCCACAGGATTTAGCAACATGGAGGTGTTGATGTCATTGCTGAGAGCATCAGTAGAGATAAGAAGGCAGAAACTATCCTGTGATGTTTGAAGATGAATTGGAAGTGAGGAAGTAAAAACAGGAGTTACACATAACTCGTAAGAAAGTATGACTGGAGAGAAGAGACAGAGGATGGTATTTGAGAAAAAGAGTGGCAAGGATTTGTTTTTAAGTTTAGTTCTATACTCACACATTTTCTCTACACTAACCGTTTAGCAATAACAGAGGTTTAATTATCTTCCATACATACCATTCTCTACCAAAATCTCTATCTCTAGTCTTGACTTTTTCCCCAAATTTCATCACCAAATTGATAACCATACTGATGGGTAATTATTAATATATATTTATGGTCCACCAAAATTAAATCATAAGTAGATAGAGGACATTAGAAAAACCTGGTGCCAGGTACAGCTCCCAGTAGAGAAAGGTAGATTTCATAAAGAAGATGTCAACAGAAAATCATTAAGAAATTTGATTCCTAACTCTCCCCTGTTCAAAAACTTTCAATGGCTTCTCATTACCTACCATGTTCAAAAACCTCTTCTTTCCTCAGTTTCCCCCACTTCTGTGTTCCTTTCATTGGTTTTCTCATCTATATCAGAAGTAGCAATATCCAATCATAAAACTGTTATAATATTGAACAGTGACATGAATTATTATATATGTAAAGCACTTAGAACTATGCCTGGCACATAGTACGGACTATGTAAATATTTGCTGTAATTGATTATTTCAGTAAATTGCAGTGAACCGCTCAAGGCAGAAACCTAGGGGTTATTCCTGATTTCTCTCTCTTCCTCAACTGCTATGTCCAATTAATCTCCAAGTTATCAATTCTACCTTCAAAATATATCTTAAACCCATTCAATTCCCTCTATTCTACCTCATGAGTCCAAACCACCATCACCTCTTGCCTGACTCCTAGACGCTTCTAATTCTTCTCTAGACTATTCTCCATACAGAAGTCAGGGTTTTAACTCGTTTTTGAAGTGTAACATACATTCAAAAAAAGTGCATGCATCATAAATGTAAAGCTTGATATACAAAGTAAATGTTGTATGCCCGAAAAATCATCAGAGGGTCATCTTTTAAAAATATAGCCCAGCATGATAGTTTACACCTGTAATCCCATCTACTTGGGAGACTCAGGTGGGAGGATCACATGAGCCCAGGAGTTGGAGGCTGCAGTGAGCTATGATCGTGCCACTGCACTCCAGCCTGGGCAACAGAGGGAGACCCTGTCACTAAATATTATATGTATATATAGATAGATAGATATAAACTTGATCATGTCTCTGGTGTATAAATTCTTCATGTGCTTCCCATTGCACTTGGACTAAAATCCAGGCTCCTTCCAATGGCCTAAGTCTCTTGCATAGTGTGGCCCCTGTCAACCCAACAGGACTTTACGCCTTTTTGTCATTCATCATTTCACCTTTTGCTTGCTATAATGGCCCCTAAACACACCAAGCTCTTTCTCACCCTAGGGCCTTCACAAATACTGCTGCTTCTGTCTAATATTCTTATCCTCAATTCCTCATATGGCTGGCTCCTCATAATTTAGGTCTCAGTTTGTTCTCAGAAGGACATTCCCTGATAATCAAGTCTACAAGATTCTGCCCTTCCAGCCACCATTGCCATGCCCATCCTAGCCCTCTTATTCAACTTGTAAATTACATATTTCTTAGCTTTATTATCTTTCTCCACAACTAGATTGTAAATTGCATGAGGGCAGGTACCACATCTGTTTGTCCTACTACTTTACACCCAGGAGCATAATGTCTAACACACAGAAGGTACTCAATATTTATTGAATAAATAAATGTCCACAGGCAAATTCTAAAACTAGTATTTAAGATCCTCCACAGTCCACCAAAATCTACTTTCAACACACTCTCCACTTTTCCTTTCTGTTGCTCTAAGATTAAAGCAAACTATAATTCCTCCTCATATTCTAAGCTGTTCCTGCCTGGAAAGCCTTTCACCACTGCAACTTGCTCCAAATGTATTCATCTTTTGAGGTCCACCTAATTCACAAAACTTTTAGTGGACATGTGTTACGACATGGAGTACAGAAGGTACCTGATTACATTACCTGGTAACCTGGTTATTATAGGGCAAATGGCAGAGAGAAGCTGAAATAAAATATGAGGTCAGAAACACAGTTCTTCCAATTGTTTGGTTCCATATATTTGCTTTGTTTAAGCGAGTTTGAACTACTTTATTTTTCCCAGCTGTTAGTTATTTCTTCATCTAAAGTCATTATCATATTAATCTGATGGCTCTTAATACCTTTTAACAGAAATGTACTTTTTATGGGTCATCTCTTTATTACTAAACTCTATTAATCTAAACTTGAGGGTGGGATTTGTGATGTGGTTTTTATTATTTGTTGACCGTAATAGTTGACCTTTTGTTATTCTTGACTGCCTTTCCTCTTTCTTACATAATAACTTCAGTTTATTTTTTGGAGTCTCCTCCTATTAATCAAGATGCCCTGCCCTCCTCTGTCTTAAAGTAAAATAGAGAATGGAGAGGGAACTTGAACCAAGATAGGTCAGTTGGAATTTGAATCATGAGCAGCGATAAGTATATATTGGTTAAAGTTCATTCATTGCAACAATGTTGTCTGAACAATACCCTTCCCTAATTCTTGCTAGAGAGACCCAATAGGAATATATAGTTCCTGTTCTTTCATGGCTGGCTTTACTTATTTTGTGAGCTACTCCGTATACTTCTGATAAATTACTTTTTAGTTTAAGTTAGCCTGTTTGTTTCTATTGCTTGTAACAAAAGAACCCTAACTAACAACAATATTTAACTAATTTCCTGCTTGTTTTAGTTGATGCTACTTACTTCTTAACTTTGTGTTTTTGCTATCCGCTTAAGAAAAGCTTGTACATAATAGCTACCATTGAATGAACACTTATCATGTAGCAAGTGATTTATATAGATGCATTATATCGTCTTTAAAACTCTGTAAGGTAAAAATCTGGTATCAATATGTCGTTCTCTGACAGGTATTTTTCTAGAGTAAAAAACACTTTTTAGAACTATAATTAAGGGCAAGGTACAAGATTTCTCTCTTATTGAAACAAAAGTGGTGGGCCCCCTCCCTTCCCTAGATCAAAATAGAAAAGGCTCATGAGACCAGACCCGCCAAGGACAAAACTGCCAGGCCCTGCAGAGAGGAACCACACCCAGATGTCCACCTGGATAAGAACGTTTGGGCTCTTGGATTCCACAAATACCTCCAGCCCTTCCTAAAATCCCCAGCTCTTCCCGCCAAAAGTCCCTAGCCAGGCCCAAAGGATATAAAAGGCCTCAGCCCCTTCAAAGGGCGGCGACTTCTGGGGCCCCCCTCTCTTGGGGCCTCAGAACCTCGTCCACGAGTGTATAATAAAGCCACGTGGTTTGGCCCCCACTCTTTCTCTCTCTGTGTCTGTCTTTTCGTGGCCGCCGAAAAACCTTACAAAAACAACTATCCAAACCTTGTTTTTGAGGGTTCTCATTATGCAAATCAATTATCTTTATAGCACAAAGTCTAGGGTGGTGTATTCATGGGTATTCTAGGGTGGTGAATGATACCTTCTATTTCTAGCTATTTAGGGGGAGGGAGGGGAGGTTGAACTCTCATCCAAAGTCAATAAACTTCTATCAGCAACTCAAACAAGGCAAAGCTGTATACGATGTAAAAACACTTTACAAGCCGGAAGGTCAATTACATTAGTTTTGGTATTAAAAACCTGAATGAAAGGCACTTATCTGTCAAGCCTCCCCAATTCATGCTAGTTAGAATTCATCGGGATCCTTCTGCTGGAGCACTATATTCATCCCACTAATGTGACAAATCCTCCTGTGTACAAAGGCGAGGACAACTTCCATTTGGTATAGCACATGCCTGGAATTATGCTTGAATATAACCAAAACCTGGAACACTTAAGCTACCACCTTGGATGAAAAGTAACCGCTCCTAGTTCTGAGGAACAAGAAGGAAACGTTCTCATCCTGATCATCTTTCTTTATAATCGGAGACAATAAAGCTAAAGTTCTATTTTCTGCTATGTCACAACCCCTTTCCGGAAGGCAGCCGAATATATTTCAACCACCATCACCGCTGCACCGGTACAATAAAGAACTTCCCACCCCCTCTGCCTCCGCCCTTGGCTTGATCGCCGCGGGCACGCAGGCCTCGGAAGCTGGCCAGAGCTGCTGCTCTGGAGCCAGACGACGTCACGACGCCCCAAACACTTGTCAAAAAGACCTCTGCACAGAGAGAATCAGAGCTGTGGCTTTCCGCCCAGGGTACGATGTAGACCCAACTATCAAAAGTAAAACAAACCGGAGAACTGATCGCAAAACGAGCCCGCCAAGTACCCTCTTCAATTTTAGCGGGGACGGAAGTGGAAATTCAGGTGTGGCCATAGAGTTCTCTCCTTCCGGTTTCCGGCCGCATCCGAGGCTAGAGCGCCTCTCTTCCGCCAGCCGTCCCCCGAGGTCCCCGCGGTTTCTGTTTCCGGGTGCGGCTTCTGTCATAAAGCGGAGACCTAGCTTCAAACGTGGCGTCGTAGGTCCTTCGCGCCTAGCTGGGGGTCAGCGAGCAAGGACGGGCGCGGGCGGCGGTACTGACAGCCGACAGCCGGAGCCGGTCCTCGCGTCCCGAGCCTGCCCGGGCACCTCCGATTCCTCAGAGCCGGCTGGCTTTTGAGCCCTCATGATTGAGGGTCTCTGGTTACCAGCTCTAGGACTGCAGCTCGAGAGGACAGCTCTCCTTCGCCCATACCTGTCCCCCACAGTCACGCTCTTCCTCGTGAGGTGCGGCATTTGACAAGTCACCCCCTCTCCACATACCACTTCCACCCACGTTCGAGTTAACTTCGTTCTCAGGCTCCTTATTTGAGACTCCTTCCCCTCTTCGCCTCCAGACGAGGGTTTTCCCCAGTTCAATTTCGCCCATAAAATCTCAAGTTTGGAGTTTTGGGTATCATGGAAGATTATCTTTAAGACTGAGCACCAATTTGATACAAAAAAAATTCATGCTTACTAGGGAGTTTGTGGGAAAAGTGAAAGCCAGTACACACAGGAAACTATGGCTGAGCACGGGGCTCACATCACAACTGCTTCTGTGGCGGATGACCAGCCATCCATCTTTGAGGTGGTAGCACAGGACAGTTTAATGACAGCAGTGAGACCTGCTCTTCAGCATGTGGTCAAGGTAAGGTATTATTCTCTGGAAGGTTTTAGGGAAGACTGGATAAAACCCAAACCAATAATTTGTGTTTATTTGGTAGCTTAATGTTTGAAATAACAAATTTGCATATAATTCATATCCCATGTCTCAACTATTATTGAGTCTCTGTTCTGTGTAGAGCCCTGTATTGAATACCCACTGCTTCAGGGAGGTTAGGGGAGACTCCAAAATAAGTGACTTATTTAAGCTCAAAGTATGTACAATTTAGAGGAAAAAAGGGAATGGAAATACAAGGTATAATAGTTGTGTAATGGAATGAATTTCATTTATTTTGCTTCAGGTTCTTGCAGAATCAAATCCTGCCCATTATGGCTTCTTTTGGAGGTGGTTTGATGAAATCTTTACTCTGTTAGATCTTCTGCTCCAGCAGCATTATCTGTCTAAAACCAGCGCCTCATTTTCTGAAAACTTTTATGGCTTAAAGAGGATTGTAACGGGGGACACTCACAAGTTTCAGAGATTGGCCAGTGCTGGTCTCCCAAAGAAGCAGCTTTGGAAATCAATTGTGTTCCTGGTTCTTCTTCCCTATCTGAAAGTGAAGCTGGAGAAGCTGATTTCTAGCCTGAGAGAAGAAGATGAATATTCTATTCATCCCCCTTCTTCCCACTGGAAACGATTTTACAGAGCCTTCCTGGCAGCCTACCCATTTGTTAACATGGCCTGGGAAGGCTGGTTTCTCATACAACAGCTACAGTACATCCTAGGAAAAGCTCAGCATCATTCACCACTGCTGAGGCTGGCTGGAGTTCGGCTAGGTCGACTGACAGTTCAGGATATACAAGCTCTGGAGCACAAACAAGCTGAAGCCAGCATAATGCAGCATCCAGCCAGGAGGTAAGACCTTAGCATTTCAAAAAAAATCTTTCATTAATAAATCCTAAAATCTTATCCAAATTTTATGCAACTCGTTTCCCTCAGTCTACTTTGTGGTATTTCACAAAGTAATAGGAAAGTTATTTCCTATAAAACAAGGATTGTCATCCTGGAAAGCTTCTTCATCATACTAGGTACGTTGTAGTGCACACTTGCTATGTCCCAGGTCCTGTGTTAGGTCTTTGCTTTATGTACATTATTTCACTAATCACAACCCAATGAAGCAAATGTATTAGCTCCATTTAACAGTTGAGGAAACTGAGCCCTAACAGCTAAGTACCTTGCCAAGGCCACACAGCTAAAAGGTGTCAGAGCTGACATTCAAGCCAGATCAATATAATTCTAAAGACTGTGCTCTTAATCATGTTGCTTCTAGTTTGTGTTTGTGTTCTCCTGCAAGTTTAAATATATATTCCTCAATACTGCTAAGCTATTTTTTGTTAAGTGAGTTGGATTTTTCTAGGTGCACTCTTTCATTTTTAAAAAGTCTATACAAATTTTTTACAAATTTCTTTCTCAAAACCCTAATTGTTTGTTATTAAAAACAAAGCTTAGCCGGGCGCGGTGGCTCACACCTGTAATCCTAGCACTCTGGGAGGCTGAGGCGGGCGGATTGCTCGAGGTCAGGAGTTCGAAACCAGACTGAGCAAGAGCGAGACCCCATCTCTACTATAAATAGAAAGAAATTAATGGGCCAACTAATATATATATAAAATTAGCCAGGCATGGTGGCGCATGCCTGTAGTCCCAGCTACTCGGGAGGCTGAGGCAGCAGGATTGCTTGAGCCCAGGAGTTTGAGGTTGCTGTGAGCTAGGCTGACACCACGGCACTCTAGCCTGGGCAACAAGAGAGACTCTATCTCAAAAAAAAAAAAAAAAAAAAAAAAAAAAAAGCTTAACTCCTATACTCCTAAAGTATTGTAAGTCAGAAAGAGGGAATCATTTGGAATAGATCCCTAAGGAGACAGTGCCAATAAGCAACTTTTCAGTCTCCCAAATCAGTGATTCTGATGAAAAGTGTAAATTGCATTTATATTAGTCATTCTCTGATTATACCTAAAACAGTCTTTCTTTGCCTGCTTGTTCTCTTCTCCCAACAGTGTTAATGAGAAGATAAAGTCAGCTCTGAAGAAAGCTGTGGGGGGCGTTGCCTTATCTCTTTCTACTGGCCTTTCTGTGGGTGTATTCTTCCTGCAGTTCCTTGACTGGTGGTACTCATCTGAAAATCAGGAAACCATCAAATCACTGACTGCCCTGCCTACTCCACCACCACCTGTACACCTAGACTACCACTCCGTTTCTCCCCTGTTACCCAAGATGAAGACTGTGTGTCCACTGTGCCGTAAAACCCGGGTGAACGATACTGTTCTTGCCACCTCTGGTTATGTGTTTTGTTATCGTTGTGTATTTAATTATGTGAGAAGTCACCAAGCTTGTCCCGTCACAGGTTATCCAACAGAAGTACAACATCTTATTAAACTGTACTCCCCTGAGAACTGAAAGGGACTAGCATCTTATCTCACAACAAAAGTATTGCACTATAAGGCTACAGGGCTGGTTTTCAGCATGGTACATACATATCATTGATACTTCTCAGCCTCAGTTCATAACTGTATGAACTTGAAACACCTATATGGATTTCTTTAAAAGGATATACTCATTTGATCTTAACCTTTTTAGTCTGCTCTCTAGAACCCTACTTATACTTGACCAAGCTGGTTGAAGTAGGAGAATCAGTATTGGCAGAAGATGTAAGGGCAAGTGAGGCAAGATAAAACAGGATAATTAGTATGGAAGCTTTACCTATCCCTTTACTTAAAGAATAAGAGGTATAGAATAGCTCTCAGGAAAAATAGCTCTCTGGGTTAGACCTCATAAAAAATAAAGTAGGTGGTGAGGGGTGAGCAGACCTTCTCTTTAGAAAAGAAAGCATTGATCTGCCTGTGAGGTGGAGTTTCATCAGTTTGCAAACAATGTGAAACAATGGACCTGGTGTTTATAGAAATGCTTAGAAACACATTAGGAAAAAAAATCCAGCTCTTGCCATATATTGTGACCCATTTGTTAAGTGACATCTGCTGTAGACTATCAACTTTTTTCCCACTTCTCAACAGATGGTTTATTCCTGAGACTATATTTGGATCACATCTGCAGAACAGGGATGAACTCTGGGCTTGAGGATGGAAGTGATGAAGAGATTGAGATGCAACCCAGGTCATTCTGGGAATTGTCCCCAGGATCTAACTAGAGAGAGAGGGTCAGCCCACTGTCAGGGAAGAGGATCCTGATTCCAGGAGACAAATTTATTAACTTTTAAAGATTTCCTTATAAGCCATATATATCTTTCTTGGGAAATTTGTTAAAAAAGAATAGGGCTCAAATGTTTATATATAGAATAGTCTGAAAATTTCAGTGTGAAAGCAAAGCTAACAAGCAATGAAGAGATGAAGTAAAACTAACCATGTAAAGAAAGGATCTTTTAATAAGCTCTTTCTGCTTCTTAAGAGTTTGCTAAGCTGTCATGAATTATTCCGGTTATTACTAAAGTTTCTATGAAACATTTAAGTAAATTTTAAGAATAAATATTTCTGGCAAAGAACTGTTCCATGTTGTTATGATTATATGAAAACTTAAAGATTACTTGGGGTGTTTAAAATGGCAGGCTGGTAAAAACATGGGCTTAAGAAAAAGAAACATCATTACTAGAAGGAAGGATGATAATAATTTGTAAGTGCCTCTGCTGAGATAGGTGTTTTCCAATACTATAACTCATTTTAGCAATCCAAAGTACATTCTTTGATAGCACAAAGGTGTGAAAACTAAATTTTGAAATGGAATATCCTATGGATTTTAAAATATTAAAATTTTTATATACCATAAGAAAAGTATAATGGATATTTTAATAATTTTTGTTAAACCTCAAAGGTTTTACCAAAAAAAATGCCATTGTTAATTAAGCAAAGCATTTTTAATACAGTAATAAGTCAATAAGAGAACTGAACCAGATTCAGGATTGAAATGATGTGGTCCTCCACGAAGATTTCAAAGCCAGATTTTTCACCTCAACCTAAGGAAAACATGAAAGCATCAGTAATTCAAATGAATATAAAAGAAACTTATACATAATAAAACCAGTATCCAAATAGGTTACAACAGACCTGTGTGGAAAAACCACAACCAGAATCAGCTCAGAGAGAAGATTAAGGGATCATACCCTGGTCAGAGCCAACACTGAAGCAATGGCAATACCAGGTCAGACTCTACTTCACTCATCATCGCATCATTGCAGTCCAGCACCCTATATTCACACCCAAGAAAACTTAGGCTTACCTATGAAAAAAATAAAGGCTTATTTTTAGATAATAAAGGCTTCTTTTCAACCATGGCTTTTCAATTAATATTTCATTTTCCACTATGCTTTCCTTTAAGCAACTGTGCTACACAAAAATGCAAACTTTGAACAAGGTTTGTTTGAGGGGGGACTTTAGTTTGTTTTTGAAGTACAGAGGAGACTGGAGAAGCATCTGCATTCAAAAATATTTTTTTTCTAATGAACCCAAACACCATGCATGATAAAATCTCAAGCATGTTCATGAAGAGACTTACAGCCTAGTTCTAAAGCAAAAGCTTCAGAAAAGACTTTCTACTAAATTTCTTTATAAACTCCAGTTCATTTAATACGCAATTTACAATTCTGCTGCCAACAAAGACAAAAAGTACAGTCATAAAATTTTTATTCTTTATAAGATTTTCTTAAAATTTTATTCTTAAGAGTACAAGAACCTAGAGAGGTTTATGATTTGCCAAAGGTCCACAGCAAATTAACAGCAGAGCTAGAAAGAGAACTGAAATCTGTTTTGTTTGGTTTTTTGAGACAGAGTCTTGCTTTGATGCCTCGTTGCCCAGGCTAGAGTGCTGTGGCCTCAGGTAGCTCACAGCTACCTGAAACTCCAGACCTCAAACAATCCTCCTGCCTTTGCCTCCCCAGTACCTCGTACTACAAGTGCACACCACCACACTCAGCTAATTTTTTTAGTAGAGATGGGTCTGAACTCTTGCTCAGGCTAGTCTTAAACTCCTGACCTCAATCAATACTCCTGCTTCAGCCTCCCAGAGTGCTAGGATTACAGGAGTGAGCCACTGTGCCCGGCTGAAAACTGAGATCTGATTACCAGATTTATATTTTTCCACTAACAGCTAAATAAAATGTTTCTTTCTTTTTTTTTTTTTTTCAGGCTGCTACCTTTAGATTTACTAATGGGGGAGGCCATGCACAAGATAAAAAAAGCAAGCAAAGCCTGGGTAATTCACAACCTGGATAATCAATTTCTGAATGAGAAAACTGACTGCATTTCATTTACTCCAAATAACACCTTCTAGTGGTATATCATCGCTGACATGGAAAAGTACCAGGATCACAAAGTCACCCTCTTCAGACTTTCAATATGACTGTCAGTATCTAATAACAATTCTGGAGCCACCATATACTTCCTTCAGCCATCCATAAAGGTCAACAGACTGATAATCCATAGTTAAAATCTGACGTTCATCTGTGTTCACCATTCAGACAGGGAAACTAACTTATGGAGTGGCCTGTTATACAAGGGCTATGCTTGACCCTTTAGCTTGTCATCCTCTACAGGTGACATACCATAGGTACACATAAGAAGGAAATAGGTTGAGAAAGCTTAATAATTTAGATAACTCTGCCTAAAATCATGAAATCTGTGAGCAAAGCCAAGATCTTAACCAATGAGTGCTTGACTTTAAAGCCCATGTTCCTTCCACCAGACAATACTGCTGTCTCACTGGGTCTCCTACCTCCAGTTTCTCTCCCATCCTACGTACTTTGAATATTACTCACATACTAACCTCAATATATGGAAGTGTGATTATGTCATTCCTCACAAGCATTCAACTGATCTCCATGGTCTCGGAAATAAAGTCCAAACTAGTTTGCTTAGCAATCAAGATATTTCAAAACTAACCTAAATTTATCCTTCACAAACACCATAACCCTAACATATACCTTACAATCTAACCGAGCCAGACTATTCTTTAGTCCTCAAACCTGCTCTATTTGACCTTGTGCCCTCCATCCAGAAAGCCCTTCTTCCCTTCTGTAGAAACCCTTGTACTTCAAAATCCTACCTCTCCAGTTGTGACCCGCCAAAATGCCACCTTTTGCATGAAGACTTTCTCCATCAATCCAACAGGAAATATCCGTCCTTCCTCTGAATTATGGAAGCACATTATGCCTGTTTTGTGGTACCTATTTGTATTTGAAGATCCAGACAGACAGCCTAAAATGGAATTCAAGACCTTTAAAAGTCTTCCCCCTACCTATCAGCTTCATCTTGGTCCTTGAGCAACCCCCCCACGTGCTCCAGCCATACACAGCAGGTACAATTTTCTGGTTCTCTGCCTCAGTACCCTTAGCTCATCTGGAGTGCCTTCCCCACCCCTTTCAATAGGTAGAAAGCCTAATTATACTTCTAAAACTTTATTCAAATGTCACCTTCTTTGTTAAGAGTCCCTAACTCTTTCAAGCATCCCCTCCTCTGCCTCCCACAGCACTTTCTTCCACCACAGCACGCATTACAAGCCAACTACTCACCAGTTCGTTTTCTCTCGCACTAGCCCAATCACACTGAGTTCCTAAAGAACCAGAACTGTGTTTTACTGGCCTTTGCAGCCTCTGCACTCACAATGGTGCTTGATACACAGAATGCGGTTAAATAAATGAGTTTTATTCAGTCAATGAGCGACCCTCCCTGCTAAACCAGCACAATTTATAAAGCCGACTTGCCCCCAACATGTCACGTGGGTAAAAAACCATACCTCAGGCATATCCAAGTCCTCATGTTCCCAGCCTCTATCCATGGAGCTCTGCACAGCTCCCTGTGCAGAACCACCAAAGCTTACACACGGTAGACCCTCAAAAATAAAAGTAATGATAATGATAAGGTACAAACTAAAGTCGCCCTTGCGGGGAAACACGACTAAGGCCGTAGCCAGGGCTCGAACCAAACAGTCGCGCAGGAGTCTGCATCCCCTTTCCGAACTCCTAAAACTCCTATGCCCTGGACTCCCTCAGGAAGCCCGCGAAGGATGAAGGCAGCCAACCTCTGCGGCTTTCGGTCCCGGGCCATACCTGGTTCCCGCGTCCCACTCTCCTCTGCCTCGCTGGCCAGCCCGGGTCCCACTGCCCAGGGCGTCACTCTCCAGGCAACCAATCCTACGGCGGCCTTCAGGTCACGTGGGCTGCCGGGAGGCTGGTGCGAGGAGCAGCCAATCGGAGGCCGGGGCGAACGTCAGGGGTGGAGCGAGCGGGACGGCGGACTTACCCTTAGCGTCGCGTCGCTTCTCTCGTCACGGCGTCTATTGTGCGAGAGAACCCAGTCGCTTCCCGTATTCTGAACAATTGTTTTCTTTTCTTTTTTTTTTTTTTCCTTCCCCTGCACAATTTCCAGCCTCGGACGTCGGGGCGACTGTTAAGCAGAGTGGTTTTGCCGGTGCCTAGTGTCACAGCTGAGACCCGGCATCTGAGGCGGGATCATGGCGTGCGTGTGCCCCGGGCTTGCGGGAGCAACCGTGGATTCCGACAGCGATCCCACAGTGCCATCCCACAGCATTCTTTGCGCTTGTCTCGGGCTCCGGCCTGGGGGCTAGGGATTGGCGGGGACTGACAGATGAAGGCTGGTCCCTCCCTGTCCGGAGGGGAGAGAACTCGTTGGCTGGCCCGGCGCTTGGACGTTTCCTAAATAAGCAAAAAGTGCCACGAAGAAAGCCCAGCTAAATATCAAAGAAGTGCGGAGGCGAGCAGCAGAGGCTTCCTGGGAATGGTGGCATTTCATCTGGGGCTTGAAGGATGTGTGGGATTTGAAAATTAGGAGATTCTGGTAGCAGGGATAATTTAAATTCCAGAAGTAGCTGAGAAAGCATAAGGGAGTTTGCTAAAATTAGGTAAAGTTGATACAGTTGGTGCGTGTGAGTTAGAAACACATGGAGGAACCTGTTAACAGTACAGATGTCACCCAACGTAAAAAGCAAACAAACCCCCCAAAATGCCTGGGGCATAACCTAGACCTGCTGAATCAGCAGATACTTTGGGGTTGGAGCCCAAGCATATTATCTTTCAAAAAAGAGCCCTAGGGGTGATTCTGATTTCACACCAAAGTTAGAGGGCCAGTGTTAAAGAAGGCTGGTGGTAGGAGAATGGAAAGATAGGTAAAGGCTTTGTTCAGGATAACAGCTGGGTGGCTACATAGTTCAGGCTACTCTGGGAAAAGTGGAAGAATTGAAGATTTCAGAGGACAAGAAGTTAGATGATCAGAGCTGTACTTTAGAAAACTCAATCTCCAACTGTATTTAGCTTGGAGGGATGCAGAGAGTGAAAATGGAAGAAGCTTTTACCATGGTTCAGGTGAGAGCTAATAAGGGCCTAAATTAGACTTTAGGAATGGAAATAGATGGCATATGAAAGGTATGAGGATGTGTCAAATAGGAATGGGTAAAAGGACATGAAGAAATAAAATGGAGAGACTTCAGTATCAGACCTATTAAAAGACCTCCCTTGTGCTTTAAGGATAGGGAAGGTTAGACAGTAAAGAGAATATGCCTTAGCATGTATTATTTCCTCTACCTAGTTTATCTTTTTCTCCCTTAATTTCCCTTTCTCAACCTGATGCATTCTTACTTACAGGTTCCAGCTCACATATCATCTCATTTAGAAAATCGTTTCTGATTCTCAGAAACATAATTATTGCCACTCCTCAGAACACCTAGAGCACACTGCTCATACATTGCAAACTCTCCAGAGTGGCACTGGGGTATAGTAGTGGTCATGCACATGGACTGTATTGGCAAGCAACTTAAACTCTTCCCCAGTATCCCCATCGGTAAAAAGAGGATAATGATAGCATCTATCTGATAGAGCTGTTTGTTAAAAGATGAATTCAATGAGAATAATGCCTAATACATAAGAGTACTCAATTGATGTTATTATGTATGTTGTGCTTTTGTGAGTTGTTTAATAAATCTTTTCCCTCTTTAGATTGTGAATGGAACAGGGGTCTTATCCTTCCAGCTAATAGTAAAGCCATCTGGCAGAGAGTAGATGGGCTTTAGACTCAGACCAATGATCAGATCCCAGCTCTGCTACTTACTAGATGTATAACCTTGAGCTTTACCTCACTTAACTCAATTTCTTCATTTACAAGGTCACAAAAATAATGCATATCTTGCAAGTTGTTATGAGGATTATATAAGAGAGTGAAAATTGCATATTTGGCTCAAGGAAGGCAGTCACTAAATGGCAACTTTTATTTTGATGTGTAGTCCCAGAGCATAGCACTATGTTTGGAACATAGTAAGTGCTCAATAACTGATTATTGAATGAAAAGCTGACATTATATGCTCAGCACCATGTTAAGCAGTTTATGTATTTATCTCACTTCATTCTGACAAGTGCTCTATGGGGAAGGCACTAGTATTATCTTCAATTTACAGAGGAGGGATTGAGACTTAGAGTAGCTTAAGCAAGGTCTCATAGCTAGAACGTGGCACCGCTAGGATTTGAACACCAGAGGAACTCCAAAATAGCTGATTGAATAAAGAGAGGAAATTTACCCAGAGTTAGGTAGTGGCAACATGGTGGATCCAGGACTGTTGCTCTTGGTCACTATGCTATTAGTACTCTTCGGATCGTGTCTGTGTGAGATGGAGGCACATGGGGGGTTGAGACCATCTTTTCCCCTTCAGCTTGTAGTTGACAGTTTGTATCTGGTAAACATGCAGGCTGTGTATAACTACCACTGCTGATAAACCAAAATGCTTAGTGAACGAACACATCTTAAATAAATTAGGGGTTCTGGTTCTTAGCCAGTCATCAACAGTATGGCCATATAGCTTTCCTAAGATATAGGAGAAAGCACTGTCCCAGCTACTGATTTCAAGCTGTTTTGTATTCAAACATTTGCTTTAGAGATGTCAAAGCCAAGATGTGAGATCCTCCCTGGCCTGACAACCTAACTATACATATCCAGGAGACTTAACTAAGGAGTTTTAAAGAAGGAAAAGAAACCCCACTGCTCATGTTCCACATTAATTCTACCCCTTTCTCCTGATTTGGTCCCCCAGAAGAATAAGATGGGAACAGCAATTTGGTTCCTAGTTCTCCTGCCCAAATTATGTTATTCATGTTTACTGGGAAGAAAAAGGGAGATAATTAGGGAGATTTCTGGTTTTGAAGGCTCTCAAACAATCCAGAATCCCAAACTAAAAGGGCAATGAAAGGATGGGAACCTTTGAATTAGACAGACCTGGTTTTGAATTTTCTCTATTCTACTTACTGGCCATGTAATCTCAGTGTGTAGAGCTCCCAGCATGGTCCTTTGCATCCAGTAAGCACATTGCCAGTAAATGGTGGTCATTTTTATCCTTCTCAAAGTAAGTCATAGCAGAGGGATTTAAATGTGAAAGTGAGGCTGAGAGTTAAGCTACTTGGGAGGACTAAAAGTGGGACTGGATTCAGAAATGACATGAATGAAAGAGGGTTAAAATCAAAGCTGATATCAGGCCTTTGGAGCTTATTGTGTAGCTGTGCTGATTATATACCATAGTTTCCATTCTGCCTCCTATCCTGGAAACTCCATTTGGGCAAACAGGTACAATAGTAATGCCAACAAAGCAGGATTTTGTAGGGCCAGTAGCCTCAGTGGACAACAACAGCAACAAAAATAGGGATGCTCAGAGACATATTTAAGAATGTCATTTCATCATAAACAAATGGAAGTAGAAACACAGAGTTGTTTGCTGAGAGAAGTATATTAGTTTTCTGTGGCTGCCTTAACAAATTGCCACAAACTTGATGGCTTGAAACAGCAGTTTAAAACTTAAAACTTTTATATAGTTCTTTTACAACTTGAAGTTCAATATTAGTTTCATTGGGTCAAAATCAAAGTGTCTGCAGGGCCATATTCTTCCCAGAAGTTCCAGGGGAGAATCTGTTCCTTGTCTCTTCTGGAGGCTGCTGGCATTCCTTTGCTTGTGGCTGCATCACTCCAATCTCTGCCTTTATGATCACATTGCCTCCTCTTTTGTGTATATCAAATGTCTCTCTGTCTCTCTCCTGTGAGAACACTGTGATTAGATTTAGGACCCACTGGAAATCCAGGATAATCCCAATCTCCCCAATTTAGGATTCTTAGTCACATCTACAAAGACCCTTTTCCTTATAAAGGAACATTTGTGGGTTCCATGATAATAATAATAGTAATAATAATAAGTGGCCTTTACTTGGCCCACTATAAGAAGCTTGACCCAGTTTAGTCAGCATCAGACTCTCATCTGTTTATTTTTACCATTTAATTGTTTTTAATTATAAAAGTGATTTATGCTTATTGTAAAGCTTTTTTAAAAACATACAGAACAGTTAAAAAAAATAAAGGGAAGAAAAATAAATTAAATGAACTATCTTCTCTAATCCAGGGATAGCCAGCTGCTACTCTATCAGCATTTTTCTAGTCTGGGTCTTATGTCCATCACAAAGGAAAAGTAGGAAAAAGAATAAAAACAGAATATAACAAGTCATTCGGAAGGTAATGAAATAGGTTAGTATTGTTCACAATGAATATGTACCAGACTTCCAAATTTAAGATAAACACAGAGCTTTGCAAACAATTAACCAGGGCAGAAAGTGCATGGATGATATATGGAAATGATGCTCTGTCCCTTAGCAGTGCTAAGTTTAACATTGGCCTCTCACTTGAACACCCCTGTATTTTCCCATTGCTACCTCATTCACTCCCTGAGTTCAGACCCTGGTCTGCTAATCTGCACTGTCATGGGCACTTCTTGAGTCCTTATCAGTCTTCCTCAGTGGGTCAATGTTATGAAGACTGGGGGAGTCTGGCAGAGTTCCTGCTCCTCCCAGGCCGATATCAAAGGGCAACAGGGACTGTGACAGAAGACAAACACCCAGACTAGAGCCAGATGTGGAACTGAAGCAGCAAGAGGAAACACACGAGCATAGGTAAAAAAAAAATTATTTTAAAAAATCTCATCCGTCTCATTTTAGCGACAGTTTATGTCCTAGAGCATAAGGGCTTAGTAAAATAGGACTTATGTAAAAACTTGTAAAGAAAAATGAGTCAAACCTTCTGGGAAGTGTGGAAAGGATGTTCTTCTAGAGCTAGAATCTCAGAAAATATTGTATTTATCATAGCTGTTATCAACACTCGAGTAATATCAATGAGACCACAGGGTCTGCTCGTACAAAATCAATTAGATTTGTTCTGTGGGTCCCATCAGTGGAAGTCATAGGGAGACAAATTGCAGCTGAAAGTAAGGAAGCCATTTCTAACGGAGCTGTCAGAAATAGAAAGGACAACTTTGATACTGAGTTGCTCATTACTGGAGGTTCAGATAGCAATTCTTTGGGAGTTGGGAATATTATAGAGGCGATTTAAGATTCAGATTGTTGGACTGGAACATCTTTAAAGTCCCTTCCAACACTTCTGTGATTCTATGATATAAATAGAATGTTAGGAGAAATTCCCATAAAATACCACACTTACATGTACCTCTAGAAGAGGCTCACCTTCTAAAAAACAAGAATTGTTTTCCTGCAGGAATTGAGAAGATAACCAAGAACAAACTATCATCAGAGGAGTGTGCAGATCCTGCCGGATGCCTGCTTTTTCCCTTTTGGTGAGTATATACAACACCTACAGGGCTCCTGCTTTGCAAAGCAGAGAAGAGTTGGGTTCCCTTCTAGAGGAAGAATTTTGGTTTGAGTTAGCAAATATTTTGTTATGCAATTAAACATAGATAAGGGGATCCTTTCTGAATTATTTGCTTCAGAGATCTAATTCCAAATTAAGTGGCTGTTCTTTGATTTATGAAGCAAAAGAAGGGTTGGCCATAGTTTGATGACCATGCCTCAAAAGTTCACGTTCTTTTCCAAATCTTAGAGGTTCTCACAGCACAGGGCAGAACTATTAGGGAGAAGGAAAACTCCTCCTCCCACATCACACTGTTTATAAAGAAATGTACTTTTAAAATGAAGAATTAAAAAGATTTATGAATTTGATATCAATGGACATTCAGGAGTAGAATAAAACTTTTCAAAATGTATAAAATAGCACATAAAAATACCAAAATTTATATTTGTTTTTAAGCAAGATCTTCTACAGGACATATACTACAAAACTATACTTCCTTCGTTCTCTAGCACCGTCCTTTCTTTCCCCTTTGCATTATGAATAGGAGCGTCTTCTGCCTTCTGCATATTTTCCAATAACTTACCTTGGTTCCTTTGCCAACCCATGTCCTTTATAACTGGGCCCAGTGTTAGTGTTTTGCTTTGTTTTTTTCTTTTTCTTTGTTTTTTTTTTTTTTGTTGTTGTTTTTTTTTAGAAACAGGATCTCACTCTGTCACCTAGACTGGAGTGCAGTGGCATGATCATAGCTTACTATAAACTTGAATTCCTAGGCTCAAGCGATCCTTCCACCTCAGCCTCCAGGGTAGCTGGGACAACAGGCATGCATTACCATGTCTGGCTAACTTTTTAATTTCCTTTTTTTGAGATGGGGTCTTACTCTGTTGCTCAGGCTAGAATGCAGTGGCATCATCATAACTCACTGCAACCTCAAACTCCTGGGGCTTACATGATCCTACCTCACCCTCCCAAGTAGCTGAGACTATAGGCACATGTCACCACACCTGGCTAATTTTTTGTTTTTTGTAGAGAAAAGTCTCACTGTTGCCCAGACTGCTCTTGAACTCTTTACCTCAAGCAATTCTACCATCATGGCTACCCAAAGTGCTAGAATTACAGATGTGAGCTACCATGCTTGCCCTGATTTTTTAATTTTTGTAGATACAGGGTCTTGCTATGTTGCTCAGTCTGATCTCCAACTCCTGGGCTCAATCAATCCTCTTGTCTCAGCCTCCCAGAGTCCTGGGATTATAGGAGTGACCCCTCACACCTGGCCTCAGTGTTAGTGTTTCTTGATCTTAAATGGAAAATGGATGAAAAAGTCAGCGTTGCAATTTTTCCATTATGGGAAAGTATTAAGCATTCGCCTTTATCTATGTCTGTTCAAGCTGGAAAGGCTAAGGATATTTGCCAAATTGGTTAGAAAACAGTACTATCAAAGATGACTTCCAATGTTAAAATATATCTCCAGTAATTGATAGCTTTGAAGAAAATATAATATTGTAATCTCTGGAATTCTTGTTAATGTAGAAACAACATTTCTGTTCTGGTTATAGGAACTCCTTTCTGTTATTGTTTGGAGCACAGAGGGGCTGCTGAGATGGAGGGTCCCAAGACTGATACAGAAATGCCATATCCTGAGATGATAGTAGAAGTGGGCGGAGTCACTTTTGGAGAAGAAAACAGGAAGAAGATGACCAATAGCTACTTGAAAAGATCTGAGAACTCCAAAATCATCCAGGCTATATGTGCACTGTTAAACTCTGGAGGGGGCGTGATCAAAGCAGAGATAGATGATAAAACCTATAGTTACCGATGCCATGGGCTGGGACAGGATTTGGAAACTTCTTTTCAAAAGCTCTTTCCTTCAGGCTCACAGAAATACCTTGACTACATGCAGCAGGGGCACAATCTCCTGATTTTTGTGAAGTCATGGAGCCCAGATGTTTTCAGCCTCCCACTAAGGATTTGCAGTGTGCGCTCCAATGTATATATGAGAGATGTCACTTCCGCTATCAACTTGAGTGCCACCAGTGCTCTGGAGCTTCTCAGAGAGAAGGAGTCTAGACGCCAAAGAGCAAGGCCAAGGGTGAAGGAGCTGCAGCCTTGGCAAGTTCTCCACAGAAACATTCAGGAAGAGGAAGACATGAAGACGTCTGCCTCAGAATTTTTTAAAAGGGACAAACTCACGTATAAGGAGAAACTCAACTTTACTGAGTCAACACACGTTGAATTTAAAAGGTTCACCACCAAAAAGGTTGTACCTCGGATTAAAGAAATGCTGCCTCATTATATTTCTGCATTTGCCAACACTCAAGGGGGCTACCTAATCATCGGGGTAGATGATAAGAGCAAAGAAGTGTTTGGATGTAAGAGGGAAAAAGTGAACCCTGATTTATTAAAAAAAGAAATAGAAAACTGCATAGAAAAATTGCCTACATTCCATTTCTGCCATAAGAAGCCAAAGGTGAATTTCACTACCAAAATCTTGAATGTGTACCAGAAAGATGTCCTGTATGGTTATGTCTGTGTGGTTCAAGTGGAGCCTTTCTGTTGTGTAGTGTTCGCACAGGCCCCAGATTCCTGGATCATGAAAGACAATTCTGTCACAAGGCTGACAGCTGAGCAGTGGGTGGTCATGATGCTGGATATTCAGTCAGGTAAGGAGAGAGTGACGTCATTACCCGGTCAGCAGGTAGGAGCCCCCTTCTCTCCCTTTTGTGGGTATTCGATCATATATTTAGTTAAAAGAATAGAAATTTGGTTTTGCTTACAAATGTTCTCCCATTACAAGGCTCTTTTCTAATATCTTTACTTCCAACCACTCAGAATAGGAACTTTTTGAGGTCAAAAACATGTTTGGATTTCAGTCTTATTTTGAGAGGCCAAGGTGAGAGGATTGCTTGAGGCCAGGAGTTCAAGATCAGCCTGGGCAATTGTGAGGACCACTCTCCACCCCTAACCACCCCACACACACACCGCGTCTCTACAAAAAATAAGAAAAACTAGCTGTGCGTGGCAGTGCATGCCTATAGTCCCAGCTACTTGGGAGGCTGAGGCAGGAGGATCATGTGAGCTCAGGAGTTTGAGGTTGCTGTGAGCTAGGCTGACTCCGCTGCACTCTGGCCCAGGCGGCGGAGTGAGACTTTGTCTAAAAAAAAAAAAAAAAAAACCACAAAAAAACACATTTCAGAGAAACATTGTTTCAGAATGACTCTACATTAATTCTTTCAATAGAAACATTGTTGACAAACCTTAGAAGCTAATACCTAAACCACCTGGCTTGGGGCGCCACCCAGTGGGGAGAAAATGATGCAAAAGGAGATGTTAGGGCTGGGAGGAGGACGTCTGGTGTTTTCTTTTTTTTTTAAGTTTAAGCTTTTTTTAAAATTTTATTTTAGCGTATTATGGGTGTACAAGTGTTAAGGTTACATATACTACCCATGCCCCCCCCTCGAGTAAGAGCTTCAAGCGTGTCCATCCCCCAAACGTTGCACATCTTACTCATTGTGGTAGTATATACCCATCCCCTCCTTCCTCCTGCCCCCCTCCTGACACCCAATAAATGTTACTCCTATATGTCCACTTAGGTGTTGATCCGTTAGTACCAATTTGCTGGTGAGTACATGTGGTGCTGGTTTTTCCATTCTTGAGATACTTAGTAGAATGGTGTTTTCATTTCCCTTGCAGTTTTGCTTGGAATTAGCCTTGGTGATTTCTAATGAATCCATAAAGGACATATAGGCTGAACTAAGCTTATCAACTTGCCTTCATGGTCAGTATGGTCCAAATTTGATAAAAGAAGCTTGGATCAAGACTTGAGAGATTAGAGAATTTTATTGGATCATTCTTTTCTTGCCTTAAATTTGTTTGAGTTCTCTCCTCTCTCTCCCTTTCCCTCTCCCCCCACCAGATTAGAGATCCTGCCACTTTTGATTCCAGCTAACCTTGGATGGGGACTTAAACAACAATCATTAACAGTATATACAAAAATAAAACACTGAGCTTCACCTTGGATGGTGCAATTTTTTCTTAGAGATAGCCTGGAATCAGACTATGAGAGTTGAAAGGAATTTGAGAGACGGTTACCATTGTATGAGAGAGAGGTGAAATGACTTGCCCAAGCTGAGTCACACAGTGACTTGGAATATGCACAGCGTGACCCCCTGCAGGAGTTCCCAGCCTTCCTCTTCTGACATATGTGTGTGAACTATTTGCGCCATAGTAAATGTGACAGCAACTCAGACACCTTGCACACACAGGAAGGAAGAGCAACAAAAGTGTTCTTTTACCTTTTATTTTTTGTCTGAAACAACTTTCCATGTAATTGTTTAGCTCCTTCCGGTTTGGACATGCACTACAGCTCTCAACTGATTTCAGCAGCTTCATCTGCACCAAGCAGCCCAGGATATCCCGTAAAAGTCCTGGAATTTAAGGAGGTTCTGCAGCAACATTTGTTTCCAGGTATTTCCTCTTGATTTCAGCTGAGCAGAGTATTTATTTTCTAAAATTATGTTGGGAGGTACTGGTAGCAATTAGTTCAAGTCTTTCTCCTTAGAGAAGGTCAAATGTAGAACTTAGCAGACATAATGGTCCTGAAATAATATATGTGTCTGAATCCTTGTTTCTTAGTCATTGGATCCCCACTATGTTTTTGTGCGCTTTTGAGCTTCCAATCACTTATGGCTTTAGTTTTCCAAATTTTAGAGTGCTGAGTTTTCAATGCAGAAGGAGCCATTGGGTCACCTGAACTCTTTCTGAAGTGGGTTTTCTCAACCTTGGTGCTACTGACATTTGGGTCAGATAATTCTGTTTGGGGGGGGGGTGCCCTGTGAATTGTAGGATGTTTAGCAGCACTCTTGGTTTCTACCCACTAGATGCCAGTAGCAACCTTCCAGTGGTGACAATCAAAAATTCTCCAGACATTGCCAAATGTCCCCAGGATTGAGGGGGAATGGGGGGGTTGCTGCTAGTTAAGGACCACTGTTCTAAACGAAAGCCTTTAGTTTCCCCAAAGCATCAGGTTCATAGAAATACCCCTAGCCAGAAGGAGTAGTAGTAGACCAGTAGTAGCAGTAGTAGACCATCTGGGGCTGCGGAGAAAGTGCCAGAAGGCTGTTCTATGAAGACCCCTCCCTGATAGCTTTCTCCTATACTACAGCTGCCAGAAATGGGAATGTCTGATTGTAGTCCAGGGCTGTGAAGAGAGGATGCTTTCTTTGCAAACAAGGAAACCCATAGTTCAGTGGCCAGAATAATTTCTTCCTGCAATGTTGCAGGAATACTTACCGTATACTTTTTTAAGTGTTGGTAACTTCTACTCCTTGAATTTTCAGTGACACAGGAAGAGTTACATTTTAAACCAGAGTCCCTCTGTCAGAAGCTATTCTCAGATCATGAAGGACTGGAGAAATTAATGAAGACACAGATACATCCCTGTTCTCAGGGGATTGTGATATTTTCTAGAAGCTGGGCTGGTGATGTTGGCTTAAGGGAAGAACAGAACATCCTGTGCGATGCTCTCCTAGTAGCAGTTAACAGCCCGCTGGTTCTCTATACAATCTTGATAGACCCCAGTTGGCTTGGAGGACTTGACTATGCCCGAAACACTGCTCGTCAGTTAAAGCGGAAACTGCAAACTGTTGGTGGTTACACAGGAAAAGTGTGCATCATTCCAAAGCTGATCCACCTGACCAGCGCACAGTGCAGACCTGGTGAGATCCCTGTGCACTACCCCCAATCCTACAGACTTGCAGATGAGGATGAAATGGAAGGCCTGTTGCAGGCCCTTGTGGTGGTCTCCCTGTGCTCCAGATCTCTCCTGAGTGACCAGCTGGGCTGTGAATTTTTCAACTTGCTCATAGCAGAGCAGAGCGCGTTGCTTTCTGAGAGCCTCCAGGAGACGCGGGAATTGTTCATCCACTGCTTTCCGGGAACCAGGAAGACAGCCCTAGCCATAAAAATCATGGAGAAAATTAAGGATTCGTTCCACTGCAAACCAAAAGAGATCCTCTATGTTTGTGAAAGCGACTCCCTAAAGGATTTCGTGATGTAAGAGTTTTATCAGCTAAACACGCACAAAAATTTAGTCAGTCTTTTCAACTGTGTCATAAAAGTGATTTGTGTTTTTAGTTTAAGTTTTTCCAATGCCTTAGCTGCATAAGTGCAAGAGTACAAACTATATACAAATTTCCAAATGATCAGGGAGTTGAACTACAAAAGAAAATATATAATGTTTCAATTTAAACATCTCATTATAAATAAGCCAAATATGCATAACTTAATTTTTAAAATTTAATTTAATTTTTTTAGAAACAGGATCTCACTCTGTCAACCCAGGCTAGAGTGCAGTGGTGCAATCATAGCTTACTGTAATATCGAACTCCTGGGCTCAAGTGATCCTCTTGCCTCAGCCTCCTAAGTAGCTGGGACTACAGGTGCACACTACATGCCCAGCTGATTTTTAAATTTTTTGTAGAGAAAGAGTCTGTTGCCCAGGCTGGTCTTAAACTCCTGGACTCAAGCAATCCTCCTGCTTCAGCCTCTCAAAGCGTTGGGATTACAGCCATGAGCCACTGTGCCTGGCCCTAATTTTAAATTTATAGAACTAGAAACATTTTTTGTTTCACAATCTGTGGCCTTAAATTTAAGAAAAGTACAAATGAACCTATTTTGTTTTAAATATGCTTTTTGCATGATACTTAAAGTCATAGGATATTTCTGTTAGACACCGTACCTAGCAGGAACTTAAAATTAAATACAATCTGATTTTGTTTATAAAATATTTTCATTTTTTGACTTGTTCTGCATCAGTAATTTTAGAAAATATGCAAGTTTGCTTCTGATTTAAAGCTCTAGCTTTCAATTTAGTAAAATAAATTGGTCATTATATAATTCAGGAAATGAGGGCAAAATCATTTTGGTTTTGGTTTGGTTTACTTGTTCAATGAATCTTTTTTTATAGTTTCAAAGAATTATTTCAAAATATTAATTAAGGGAGTATAAGTGTTTGTGACATGGATATTTTGTATAATGCTTAAATCAGGGCTTTTGGTGTGTCTAGCACCAGAATAGTGTTCATTGTACCCAACAGGTAAGTTTTTATCCAACACCCTCCCATCCTCCCCCCCTTCTTTGTTTCTCACGTCCTTTATATGGCTTTCAAGGAATCTTATCGAGCACTGTTTATACGCTAGCTAGACACTGCGCTACATTTAGTGTTAGAGGAGAAAACATATTGAAGACCATACCATAAAAAAAATGTGAGTGCTGTATAATTAATATAATAATAAAGATACAGTTATTTTAACTTAGGCTGGAGATTGGTCCAGTAAATACCCCCCAGTGAAGGAGACCCTGGGGCACACTCCTAATAAGTCGGTAGGAGAAGTCAATAAAATGAGGAGGGCTTTCTAGGCAAAAAGCATAGCAAGTCCAAAGCCATGGAGACACTAGACCAGAATGGTAGGTCTGACTGGAGCAGTGACAGGGTGTGGGTGCAAGCAGCTGGTGACCCTGGAAAGGAGGCAAAGGATCCTAGGGACTCTGCTAAGGACTACATTCTCTATTCACCTTTACAGCTAAGTTTAAAAATATCCCAGGCAAAAGGCTAATTCAACAAATATCTTTTGAACTCCTAATGTGAGGGGAACACAAAGATGGCTAAGAACCAGTGCTTTTCTTCAAGAGTCCACACAGTCCAAACGGGAAGAGAAGTACATAAATAGTTACGATTCAAGGCTTAGGGAGTAAAGTCCCAGAGTGACATATGTAAAATCAGGAAATCTGTAGGAATTACTCGGATCCACATTAGAGGACGCAAGAAATAACCACAATTGTTAAGAAAAGAATATATGGCCAGGCATGGTGGCTCATACCTGTAATCCCAGCACTTTGGGAGGCTGAGTTGGCAAGATCACTTGAGGCCAGGAGTTTGAGACCACCGTGGGCAATATAGTGAGATCTTGTCTCTAAAAAAAAAAGAAAGAAAAAGAATACACACATGCTAAAACATGCTATTAGGGAAATTGTTCTATGTAAATACAGTAGTTCCAGAGAAACATAGCCCTATAGATTTGTTTTCCTACTTCACATGTCATGGAACTCAGCAACTTCTTGATGTTTCCCTTACCAAAACCTAACCTAAAGAAGCTTTAGGTTTTATACTACATATAAGTGGGGAAATAGAATTTGATTTAGAGAAACTTGAATTAGCCCATATCTCTTTTGCATATAAAAATTATGATATGCCTCTTGGTGACTGTTATCCAGCTCTAAAAAAGACAGAAAGTAAAGAATTAGTAGTAACAAGTGTAATTTACTTTTGAGATTTCCTTTCCTCTGTTTTGCCTCAAGAGCCATTAAAACTGTAAGTTACTTTTGAGATTTCCTTTAGGATGTAAAGAGCTTGTCTTCAAGGATGATCAAGCAACAGAAATGGACTATTAATAGAAATAATAAAATCTCCTGCCTGGTTTCTTTCACTTAAAAAGTTTCAACACACAGATTTAACTAGATAACCCCAAAAAGAAGGGTTGTAAACGTATGCATTCTGTCTGTCAGGTAACTTGTAAGTAGACCAGTTTTGTGGTATTCACAAGACTTTTGAATCAATGAATCAGCCTGCCGATGAGAATTAGCCTCTGATTCCAATCCAGAGAGTAATGGATGCTGGTGTTCCTTTTGTTAATATGCCTGAAACCCTGTTCTCACTTTCATCCTTACAGCCAACAAACCACCTGCCAAGCTGTGACCCGGAAAACCTTCATGCAAGGGGAGTTTCTAAAGACCAAACACATAGTGATGGATGAGACTGAGAATTTCTGCAGTAAATACGGTGATTGGTACATGAAGGCTAAGAACATCACCCATCCAAAGGTGAGAGGGGCTGGAAGTGAAAACCTTCACCATGGGGTTCTCTGGATTTTTCTGGACCCTTTCCAAGTCCATCATGCAGATGTCAGTGGTCTTCCCCCTCCATCTGCTCAGTTTCCTCGAAAAACAATCACCAATGGGATCCACTGTGCTCTGGAGATAGCAAAGGTCATGAAAGAAGAAATGAAGAGAATCAAAGAAAATCCTCCCTCCAACTTGTCCCCGGACACATTGGCGTTGTTCAGGGAAGCTGCCTATGAGGAGGCAATGTGTGCCCAGGCTCTGCCTGGGGTGTGTGAGACAAAGACTAACCTGACAACAGAACAAATAGCGAATTATGTGGCAGAAAGATGTCACAACTTCTTCCAGCGTGGCTATCTGCCCAAAGACATAGCAATTCTATGCAGGAGAGGAGAGGACAGAGGACGCTATAAGCTTGCACTGCTAAAAGCAATGGGATTAATTGAGACCCAAGGAACAGCAGAGGTTGTGTTCAGCCAGGCCACTGGTGTTTGCGGCAGTCGCATCATTCTAGATGGTATTCAGCAGTTTTCAGGCCTGGAGAGGAATATCGTGTTTGGGATCAGTCCAGAATGTGCCCAGTCAGAGGAATTTCCTAAGCTCTGCTTTGCCTCGAGAGCCATTAAACACCTTTACCTGCTTTATGAAAGGAGGGTAGCCTTCTGAAAATTATTACAAATAGGGTAGGAAGCTAGGAAGAGCAGAGTCCATTCACCCAGATGGGTGATACAGCCACTCCTTTTTAATATTACATGTAAGGAAATCAAGGCACATCAGTATGGCCTGGAGCCACAGAAGTGACTCTTGGAGCTGACACTTCCACTCTATTTGCAGTGCCACTGTCCTTTTCCTAGTCCTCTCCACCTCCTCCCTGGCCATTACAACAGACTTCTAACTGGTCCCCTGCCTCCAGCTTTCCTAGCTCAATCCAGCTGTTGTCCTGTCAACCAGAGAGATTCTCCTCAAATAGAGAACTGATTTTATAAAATCCTCTGCTAATATACCTTCAGTGAGCCCCTACAGCTTCAAACCAAACCAATTTTCAAACCTTTCCATGGTGCACCTGATTTACTCTCCTAACCACACCCTTTATTATATACCTCCATCTCCCAGGTTTTCCAATGCACCCCAGCCTCACTGGCCTATTTTGGGGTGGTGACAGTGCACCTCAGACTAGTTATTTTGACTGGGTGTCTCAGGGCAACAGCTTAACTGGCCCCTCATGCTGGCTGCGGGTCTTGAGCTTCACAGGTCCAGAACTCTTTGCACCAAGTATAGATCAGTCTCCTGAGGATGCTTTATGCCAACCAAGCTCACAAAGAACCAGTGCATAAGTGAAAATCACACTCTGTTAATTTACAGTGAAGACTGTAATCACAAGTGGGTCAGGTGCTTTTGCTAATCAGTGCATTCAGCAGTAACATAGGAAGGTGAATTATATGAGCTTAGCCTTGCAGGAAGGGAAGCTGGTAATCTGATTCAAATTTTAGACATCTTCAGGCTATAATAGACTATTATAATATCTATAAAATAAGGTTGCAATCATTTCTAAAATGAAATTTTTCCATCACAAGGACTAGACAGGTCAGGTTTCACAAGCTAAGGCAAATTTTGAATGCTAAGGATGACTAGTTGTTCAATATTATCTGCCCCAGGTGAAGTTTTGTTGTTGTTTTTGTTTTTGTTTTTTTGAGACAGAGTCTTGCTCCATCATTCCCTGGGGTTTTGCTCTTGCTCAGGCTGGTCTCGAACTCCTGAGCTCAAGCAATCCTCCTATCTCAGCCTCCCAGAGTGCCAGGATTACAGGCATGAGCCACTGCACCCAGTCTCTTTCCTAGTTTCTAAAGTTTCCAGGTTGGCCACCAACCTTCCACTCGTTCCCCACAACATGTATATATGCTGTTCACATTCATTTTTTATATATGTGAGTACACTCAACTAGGCTAGATACTCCTTACACTCTGCTACTGGCCTGGAAAGTAGTTTGTCTTTAAGGAGCCTTTGCACATCCCTGATCTCTTCCATTATGACTTGGTGTTAATTTTACAGTCCAACTCACAGAGTTTATGGGGAGCATGGGTGGCCACTTTACCACCTATGCCACCCACACATGTCCCTGGCTCCTGGCCTGTGCCTATGCCATTTTCTTAGCCTTCTGTCCCCTCTGCCTCTGAGATCTTTACTCATCAACCAAATCCTTGTTCAAATACCCACGTCCTTAATTAAACTTTCAACATCCTCCTACATGAAACTTAGTCTCTCCTTTTTTGGCCATTCTATGACTTTAAAAAAAAAAACATATTGATGATAGCACCAAACTCTTTCCAAATTATGCCAGAGAAGTAGTTGTTGCCCTAGCAGAATCCATGCAATGTCTCCCTCTCACATTTCCTTTTCAATGTGTGTGACATATATTAGAAATAAGATCAAAGTTCCTGCTCTCTAGTCAGCTCCCAAAATGGCTGAGCCAGTCCTGTGCTTGTCAATACAATCTTGCCTTTGTAAGGATTTTTAAATTGCTTTGGGAATATACCTATTTCCAGGCTGTTTTTAACTTCTAGAAAAGTTTAGGAGAACTTGATTGGGAAGACTTGAATCTGGCAAAACGTGTAGAATTTTTTGCTGTTGTTGTTCCTTTGTTTTAGAGACAGGGTCTCACTCTGTCTCCCATGCTGGAGTACAGTGGCGTCATCATAGCTCACTGTAACCTCAGGCTCCTCAGCTCAAGGGATCCTCCCACCTCAGCCTCCCATAGTGACAGTATTACTGGTGTGACCCACAATGCCTGGCTTATTCTTTTGGCTGTCATTTCAGATAAGGCCCCTCAGCCTTCCAAGAGGTGGGAGAGCAGACAGGGCTTGCAGAAGCTCTCTTAGCTGCCTCCTGAAGTGCTCAGGCTCACCAGAGGGGCCAGTCTGAACCCAGTGGCCAGCTACCTCCCCTGCCTCCCGCTGCTCTAATTACTTGGCACTTCCTTCATTTTACTTTTTCCTGGGGGCTTTCGGGTACTTTTTAGGGGGGTTAGAAAAAATGAAGTTCAGCAATTAATTAGCTTTGCAAAAGATACCAGTGCATTAACATTCCGATATAGGAAGATGTGTGAATTCTATAAAAATAAAGAGTTAAAATTGGGCGGGGATTGGGGGTATACAGAGGATAGGACAAGGAACTGCTATATTTTAGTTATAAGCCTCAATGCCATTTGACTTTTTAAACTATATGCATGCATTATATAATTTCTTTTTCTTTCTTTCTTTTTTTTTTTTTGTTTTTTTTTTTTTTTTGGAGACATGGTCTTGCTCTGTTGCCTGAGCTACAGTACAGTGGTGTCATCATAGTTCTTCACTGCAACCTCAAATATCTAGGGCTCAAGTGATCCTCCTGCCTCAGCCTCCCAAAGTGCTAAGATTAGAGTTGCTCAGGTGCTAGGATTACAGGTGCTCAGTACTGAGTCACCATGCCTAGTCTATAATTTTTGATTAAATAATTGATTTGTAAAAGGATTGTTTTAAATATTGAATTTGAGAGCCTGTCAGTTCTCTGTCAAACAGCTCAATCAGTGTTAGAGCAGAAGGTCTAACTTGGTGATTCTCAACCCTGACTTCTCATTATAATCACACTGGAGCTTTAAAAATGGTCAGTTTTGAGGCCAGACACCAGACCAATGCAACCCCCATCTCTGGGCACAGGCTTAGGCATCAGCATTTATTAAAAGTTGTCTGGATGATTCTAATATGCTACCAGGGTAGAAACCAGTGGACCCTTCTCCTAGTCTGTTCTTTCTGCCCTCAAAAAATGTGTACACATTTCTCTTCCTGTTAGAATGGTCACTTACACATCTTTGTTTCCTGCATAGCAACTAGCGCAGTGCCCATACATGGCAGGTATTCAGTGAATATTTGTCAAATTGTACTTGAAGCTTTTAGAAAATTGGAATCTCCTAGGCACAATGCTTCTAGAAAGTCAATAAAACAAATAATGGTAGAGCCTTCAAAGAAGTCAACATGGAGAATAATCTTCAACACTGCAATAACAAAGAATAAGAGAATAAAAGTAACTAAATTGATTGTAGGCAACAGGCAAAGTCAAAGATCTATGATGACAGTTCATTAGATTTGCCTTTGAGATTAGGAACTAGGGGGGACTAAGAATAGTTTACTAACTTGGTTGTACTTAGAATTCTACATTTTTTCACAGTTTCTGAATGTGATGGGTAAAATAATTAATTTAATGAAATAAATTAAGACAGTTGCCTGCTGTGAGAAGCTACTAAACTTACTTTTAAAAAGAAGGGTAATACTAATATTATCATGTAAGTTTGAGAAATGGAGAAAGGCAAAATAAAAAGTTCTTAAATCATCTTGTCATCTAGGCATAACATTTTTTTCATTTTTGCTTATTTATGTCTATTCTTCGTTGATATGAAAAATATTTTTACATAGTTATGACTGAGTTGTATAATTAACTTTTTAAAAAATTACTATTATTATTATTATATTTTTGAGACAGAGTCTCCCTCTGTCACCCAGGCTAGAGTGCAGTGGCATCATCATAGCTCACTGCAACCTCAGACTCCTGGGCTCAAGTGATTCTCCTGCATCAGTTTCCAGAGTAGCCACAGGCATGCGCCACCACACCTGGCTAATTTTTTAGTTTTTTGTAGACACAGGACTCACTCTTGCTCAGGATGATCTCGAATTCCTGACCTCAGGTGATCTTCCCACCTCGACCTCCCAGAGTGCTAGGACTACAGGCATAAGCCACCACTCCCAGCCTTAATTATATTTTTATTTCATAGATTTAAGAGGTAAGAGTTGAGTGTCATTATATGTACATATTATATAGTGGTGAAGTCTGGGCTTTTAGTGTACACACCGCCCAAATAATGTATGTTGTACTCAATAGGTAATTTTTGCAGTCAACTTTATATCCTATCTGTATGCTTCTTCTATTTAACTTTTTTGTGAGGTATTGTTGTAGACTGTATTATTGTTCCCAATACTTTATCCCTCCATATACCTATATCCTTTGGAGTTCCTAACATTAGAGCTAGAGATATTTTCCCACCCCTTTGATGTGGGCTTGTCCATGTGACTTGGAATGTTAGCAGGTGTGATGTGCACAGAGGCTGTACATATACTTTCAGCATTAGTTTGTTCTCTTGGGTTTCTGCTATTATCATATGAAGAACGTGCCCTGGATGCCCCACCAGTCACGAAGGAAAGAGAAGCATGTGAAGCCAACTTGAACTCAATCCATGGCCTGGAACCAAGTTCAATCAATCCCAACTAGATTGGCCAAAACCCTGCTGACCTGAAAATATATGAATGACAAATAAATGCTTATTATTTTATGACTGAGATTTCAAGGTTGTTTGATTCATGGCTGTAGATTCATTATGCAGACATTTCCCCATATTGTAGCATAGTCTTCAAATCATTTTAATGGTTATAACAATAACTTAGCCAGATCCTACAAAATTTCCCTAATCATTCCCTTATTATTTGTGTCACTAGCAATTTTACACTAATACAATTAAGCCTGGCACATACTTAGGCATACAACCTTTTGTCTTTCTGGCATATTTATATATACCTAGAGACAGGAACACTGGTTCAAAAGGGTAGCCTGGATGAAAGAATCCACTCATTCATATTAGTTCTGATGAGAAGTGCATAGAAAGCCCCCATCACCATACTTGATAACATACAGATTTGTTGTGTTAACTAAGAGAACAAAATGCTGACATCAGATTCTGATGACAAAAAAGAGGCATTGATATCTCACAAACAGGTGCCTCTGCAAGGGAGCAGAGAGAGTAAAACCAGGGCTCATCACCCTAACCCAGAATCTCAGAGGATGAACTTCACTTGGATAATTACAGATGGGAACATGAACTATGTACCCTTGACATTATATAGGAAAAAAAAACCTCTGGCTACTTGAAACTGATGGAAGGTACTAACTCACAGGGAAAAAAAGATACCACTGACCACAGGACCTTTTGTGAAGAGAAACTCTGATATGGAGAAACCCATTTAAGAGAAGAGAAGAAGGTATAAACGTAAACTATTACAGATCTTCTATGAAGCTGAGCTGCCTCAGTTTCCCTAAGGTTTTGAGCAGGCTGAACATAAAATTATTTTCAAGAAGATTCAATTTGAAATAGGTACAAAGTTTATAATAACCATATTTACTGTTTATTGAGATCTTACTATTAATACAATCAGCTACTATTTGCTAAATGCTTTGCATACATTCTCACAACTCTATGAAATATATACACATTAACTCCACTTTATAGATAATAAAACAGGCCAGGCCCAGTGGCTCACACATGGAATCCCAGAGCTTTAGAAGGCTGAGGGGAGCAAAATCCCTTGGGGGCAGGAGTTTGAGACCAGCTTGGGCAATGTAGTGAGACTCCATCTCTGCAAACTTTTAAAAAACTAGCCAGATGTGATGCTTGTAGTCCTGTGCTTGCTTGTAGTCCTAACTCCTCAGGAGGCTGAGGCAAGAGGATTGCCTGAGGCCAGGAATTACAGTGAGCTATCATCATACCACTGCACTCCAGCTACTCCAGGCTACATAGTGAGAGCCTGTCTCTAAAAAAATAATAATAATAAATAAAATAATAAAAAAGATGATAAAGCCAAGGCACAGACAATTGAACTTTCTCAAAGTTACATATCTATTAAGTTGCCAAGCTTATTACGTATATCATATAAATAGAATTCTTGATCTGGTAACCCCAACTCTGAGAATAAATACTCTGACAGTACTCCCTAGAGTATCTCACAGTACCCAGAGTAAACAAGAATATTCATGTTTGCTATCAACTCTCATCTCTAGAAAGTATTACCCTCCATTTTAAGTAAAAACAGCCAACTAGACTGTACTGTTTCCTATAATTAGCGTCTGTCAGTACTCACAGAGCCTCTTGATAATTTTGGGTAACCTGAATTTCTTGGTCTGCAAAGCAAAGTATCAGCATCTGATGATATTCCTGACCCAAAGCCAGTCCCTCCTGACATGAACTGCCAGATCCCCTCTAGGGCTGCTGCATCTGAGCTTCTGCCATTGCAACCTCAGAGGCATTTCCTAGTGATTTAGAACATGGTGTCTCCATCTTCCTTCCTTTAAAATCTCTTGGAAATATATGTCTAACGTCAGAGGAGATGTTGCTGGTTATCAAATGAAATGGGCATTTAGAAAGTTCCAGCGACAGTGTTTTCCTTCTGAATCTATCTCACCCACAAGAGGAAGGAGGGGGCCTTAAGCTGCCCTCATTCAATATCTTCAGTTAACAGAAGGTAAACATGATGTTGACATAAATGGGATCAGTTTTCAATTTTGTTTTTTTCTTTCATTCTGAACTTAGAATGGAAGTGAAGAATGAGAAATTAAGACATGGCCACTATGTGCATTCTCTTATTATTGTTTACTACTTCAGAATTATCTCAGGTCACTGGCAGTTAAAGTCTTTTGCCCTTGCTTTAATTAGGGAAGGCTGTCTTTGCCCAGTTGTACAGCTTCTAAGTGGCATGTGGTAGAGGAAGGAACAGTGAGAGAAGCAGGTACTTCCTTTTTAGCCAGCCAGGTGTGACAAATAAACCCCACCAATCCATGACTAATACATCAAAATCCCTCTTACTAACATACATTAAGTGCTTACTATGTGTTAGACATGGTGCAAATTGTCTTAAATATATCTTTTAACCTGCAGCCACCCTTTCAACTGTGTATAGCATCCCCATGTAAGGTAAGAAAAGGCAGTGTTAAGAGCCTGAGTCAGACGACTCTGGCCTTGAATTCCAACCCTATTCTCAATTGGCTGGATGACCTTGGGCAAGTTACTTTACCCCATTAAGACTTGATTTTCTCAAATCCATAAAATAGAGATAAAATTCATACCTATGCCTTAAGATCAAGATGAGGATTGAAATAAACACTACATTTAAATAAAGCCTGGTAGGTAGAAAGCTCTCAATTTTTGGCCCTTATTAGCTTTAATTTACAGCCGAGGAAACTGTGACTTAAAAGGTAATATCTTCCCCAAGATCATAGAACTTATGAGTTCTGAACCTAGGAAGTGAACCCATGTCTGTCTGACTCCAAAGTCCATGTTAGCCTCTACATTATTGCGCCTTCCTGTATGTCAAAGACAAGGGCAGGAGTCTCCATGTTCCCAGTAATTCCTTTGATTTTAGGAAGAGACTAGAATTGGATACACTTACAATATTGATGGTATTAACCAACTTGGTAATTCTTAGCTTTTAAAATGTTTCCATAAAATCAATACTATTACTCAAATGACTTCCGATATATGAAATGTTCCGAGAAAAGCATTTTCTATACTAAGAAACTTTAAAAAGACACCTTTCATTACAAGTTCTATATAATGACATTACTGAAATATTAGAAAAAAGAGAAGCACAAAAGAAAACTCATCCCTATTCTTACCATCACTTCACACAGTTGTTCTCACTTTTGCTTATTCATTTCCAGTGTTAGTCCATCAGCAGATATAGTTTAGCAGTGTTGTAATCATAGTGTACACTCCATTTTGTATCCTGTTTGGGTTGATAGTTCTGGTGACCTTCTTCCCACCGTGCAGTCTCCAGTACGGTATGTTAGGCATTTTCCACATTGCAGCCTAGAGAGAGGTGGTTCTCAGTGCCTCTGAGCTGGTACCCATGATTGTCAGTGCGGTAGAGTCTCCCTTGTTCCAATTAGTACAGCCTGACCTCATGCTTATAGAGAGGAGAGGAAGAGGAAGAGGATGATGGCAAGTAAAAGATGAAAAAGCTCTTCATCTAACTCTATAAAATATGGGGTAAGGTGGGGTGCAGCTATTCAGGGAATTCAGCAACAGAGTAACACACTTAGGACAGAAACATTTTTCCTCCCTCATTCCTGAACAGGTTACCGTGGGAAGCTGGTGTGGGCAATTGTGGCTGCTACCAGTGCCAGAACCCGGGAGGTCTAGACACCAAGGCCCTGTTTGCTCAAAGGTACTGAGGGATGGAAGAATATGCCACCCTCAAATATAACACTTTGGCATAAGGATAATTTTGAGCTAAAGGCACTTGAAAATGGCAGATGCAAGAAGGACATTCAAATCTATTTTTCTTCCTAAGAACAGGAGATGATAATCCCATGTGAAAGATGCTTTCTTTGTAACAGGAGGAAAAAAATATTCTTTGACAGGAGTAATAGCCAAGAGAATTCTGTACAGGCACACCTTGTTAAAATAGTTCTGACCTTCCTTTGCCTCCATACATAATTGAATTATTTTCCCACACTGGTCACTCTTTGTTCAACCTACCACATGAGCATTTAGGTTATGCCACTTCTTTAGGTCTTTATTTTCCTATAGGGGCTCCCAGGTACATGTAAAAGTCTCTATGTTTTTCTCCTGTTAATCTTTCATATGTGAATTTAATTTTCAGGCCCAGTCACATTCCCTAAGAGGGTAGAGGCAAAATGTTGCCTCCTGTACAGTTTCTGGTGATGAAGATGGGATCCCGAGAGGCTGGGAGCCCACTCACTCCAGAGCCTGTGGACAGCATCCTGGCAGAGCTGAGAAGTGTGGGCAGAAGGTGAGAATTCTTACCAAAGTCAGCTCTCCCGTTTCTCTGTCTGCAGTTCCCAGTAGAGAAAGGATGGCAAAATATTTTCCTTGTCCCTTCCTTTCCAAGTTCAGATTGGCAGGAAAGAAAATATTTGTAAGAATGAGTTTTTTTGAAAATGTTGTTTGCCATGAGGAGGAAAACCATAAGATGAGATTCTTTACATCCTGAGAACTTGGCATTGTGAGCAGGGAGAATATTCTCGGTGGCTTCCACCCACCAGGGGCAGCAAGTGTTGGCTTCTATCAGATGGCCACCAATCAGGCTGGGAGCCCAAGATAAAAAATGACCAGCAGCATTCTGTTTGTCCAACTGTGCCAGCTCTCAGGGAAACTCGTCTTAATAAGAGATCCCAGGCCATGAGGGCCCTTTCTTTTTTTTTTTTTTTTTTTTTTCTTCCCAAAGTAAATTCCATATGAGGGCCCTTTCTTGTGTCAATCTCCATTAACTTCAAAATGCTAGAAACCCCTCATCCTGGTATTGCCCACCTGATGCCACAGATTAGTGGGTCTGTGGCTGGAGGCATCTCACATTCCTATGGGAGAGACTCTGTTTTCACAAACACTATTCTTACTGTCTATAGCAAAAAGGGTCCTTGCTTTCTTAGACTAATTCTGGGAGTAAACTTTCTGGATCTTGGGAGGACTGCACCTTTTGCACCCTCTTGGGGGGCATCTCTTGCATCCATAGTTAAGCCAAGAAAGAGTTATTGGCTTTAAGTCATCAAAAGAGTATTGGTTTTGAGTCACAATTAAGGTAAGCATACGTTTGAAGATTTGGACTTTTAAATCTGAAATAACTTTTTGTAGAGAACTTTCATGCTAAACATATATTCCATTGTTACCTATGGAAAGATCAGATGTAAAGGAACAAATGAATAAGGCAAAGATAATAATCAACCTTTATATAAATTAGTAGATTTCATGTTTCTGTATTTATACCAAACTCATGGGCAAAACTTAAAGTGAAAACTATAAGATCTCTGTGCCAGGCATAGTGGCTCACATCTGTAATCCCAGCACTTTGGGAATCTCAGGTGGCAGGATTACTTGAGGCCAGGAGTTCAAGACTAGCCTGGGCATCATAGTGAGACCCCATCTCTACCAAAAAAAAAAAAATTTCAGGCCGGGCGTGGTGGCTCACGCCTGTAATCTTAGCACTTTGGGAGGCCGAGGCGGGCAGATTGCTCAAGGTCAGGAGTTCGAAACCTGCCTGAGCGAGACCCCGTCTCTACCAAAAAATAGAAATAAATTAATTGACCGACTAAAAATATATATACAAAAAATTAGCCGGGCATGGTGGCACATGCCTGTAGTCCCAGCTACTCGGGAGGCTGAGGCAGTAGGATCGCTGAGCCCCGGAGATTGAGGTTGCTGTGAGCCAGGCTGACGCCACGGCACTCACTCTAGCCTGGGCAACAAAGTGAGACTCTGTCTCAAAAAAAAAAAAAAAAAAAAAAAAATTTCATTAAAAAAGATCTCGGTATGTTTCTGCCTACATATATGTTTTATGTATAAGCAATATTTCTCTAATCTTGATGATATTGCACTGACACATGTTAATCTGATTCAGCATGTCTGGGGAGGGGCCCTAGAATTTGCATTTTTTTTTTTTTTTTTGAGACAGAGTCTCACTTTGTTGCCCAGGCTAGAGTGAGTGCTGTGGCATCAGCCTAGCTCACAGCAACCTCAGACTCCTGGGCTCAAGCAATCCTCCTGCCTCAGCCTCCCGAGTAGCTGGGACTACAGGCATGCGCCACCACGCCCGGCTAATTTTTTTCTGTATATATTAGTTGGTCAATTAATTTCTTTCTATTTAAAGTACAGACGGGGTCTCAATCTTGCTCAGGTTGGTTTCGAACTCCTGAACTCAAACGATCCGCCCGGCTCGGCCTCCCAGAGAGCTAGGATTACAGGCGTGAGCCACCGCGCCCGGCCAGAATTTGCATTTTTAAAACGTATGCGGAAAGATCCTGAGAAGCAGCCAAAATTGGGAATGAATTATCTGGTACATGACGTCTCTAATTCAACTACCTCTAGTGCACGACTCCTTTTTTCATAGCTAAAAATGATTGCTAAATCCACACTGTAACAATTTTTTCAGTCCACAGGGATGGACACCCAAAAGAAATGGAACAAGACACCAAACAAGGACTCAGGGGAATTGTGACTTGTGTGGGCAGTGGGGGGAAGCAGCAGATCAAAATGGTAAGTAGCAGAAACTTGAGCAAAACTCCAGCAGTGGGTAGGGCATGGTACTTCAAACCTGTAATCCTAGCACTCAGGGAGGCTGAGGCAGGAGGATCGCTTGAGATCAGGAGTTCGAGACCAATCTGAGCATGAGGGAGACCCCATCTCTAGTAAAAACAGAAAAATGGGCTGGCATCGTGGCACAAGCCTGTAGTCCCAGATACTCGGGAGGCTGAGGCAGGAGGATCACTGGAGCCCAGGAGTTTGAGGTTGCTATAAGCTAGAGTGATGCCATGGCACTCTACCTTGGGCAACAGAGTGAGACTCTGTCTCAAAAAGAAAAACCATAAAAAGCCCTATAGCAATGATATTAGCAGCCAAATTAATACAGGGATTGCAGCAGGAATTTCAACTGGGCTCCAACTACAGCTGTTGGGATCATAGAGGCTACTAGAAAAACTAAATGAGAAAGTCAGTGAGATGTGCTGCTTAATTCCCTATCTGGATCTCCCACAGTTTCTTTTCTTTTTTTGCTTAGCAACAAAATATTTCTTGGGTAACTCAGTGTATTGCACAAAGTAATAATTTCCCCCTTCAACTCCATCTTCTTCCTCCCCCAATCCAGTCCCCAGAGAGTAATCATTAATAACAGTCTTACGTGCATCAAAACAAATTTTTTGTAGATTTGTTCTCCAAAGTGTTTGAAGTAATTCTTCTGATAAACAGTTTATCTGATCTATCTTCTGATCTACCTAGCCTTTCACCCATTTATTAAAGTGATGAATTCCTGTTTACCAACAAGAAATAGCATCTCTCTACCCCCAAGCCAGAAAGGTAGGCATAAAGGGGAAGGAAGCACTTTAAGGAAGTTTTCTGAGAAACTGAAACTTTCAAAAGGTGGAAACATTCTATTTCCCTTTTCAGAAAAAAACAAAACCTGGCACTGCTTTTTCACAGAGGGCTCAGATGTGAGAGCCATTTCCTCAGGCTGCGGACTCCTGAATAGATCAGGGCTCCTGGAACTTTCTCTTCAGCACCCAACCCTGTGAGATCTTTTAATTCCCAAGGTGAGTACTGCTTGCCTGGAGAGACCCAAGCCAAGCCTATTCGTCAGAAAGGATGCTCTCAGAAAGAGACCACAGAACTCTAAGATGAAAACCCACCCTGTGGCTATAGACCCTTCCAGATATACCAACTTTAGGCAGGAGAGGCTGAGGTGGGCATGTTGGGAACCATGCTCTTTATAAATGAATGAAACAGTGAAGAGAGCTGGCTCTTAGAGGGACTCACCTTGTAGCTGAGGCCAGGGGTTCAGGATTCCAGCCCAGGGATGAGAGACTTCTGGAGAGACGGGTGGAGGCTCTCAGAATTCTGGGGAAACAAACCTTCAGACAGGACAGGGGAGAAGCCACACCCTTATTGCGGAGAGATGCCTGTGAAGGGTCTTTATCAGTTATCCTGTTGGTTCATTTCTGTGAGAAGGGTTTTCTTGTTTTTCATCATGTACACAGTTTTGTTTTCAGGAGAAATCTAAGCTATACTGACTGGGAAGCTATGATCTAGCTGGATCTTTGAAGTTATTACTGCAAGTGTTTGTTTCAAAACTACATTTGGTTATTTTGTTTACCAACATTAATTCAAGCAGATACTTGCAAAAGCCCTGGGAAGTGAACTTGCTCAAGTTTCATGAGTTGCTTCCTCGACTCCTTTTGGAGATGGGGTGCAGATGAATGCAAGATATATGAACAATTCAGCAGGTGGATGAAGGAGAAATGTTTGCCACTGTGTGATAGGAAAACGTAAGACACCTATTTTCCTAGGTAACCTAAGCACAGGCAACACCTGGATATTTTCTAGTAGCAACTGGCATACTCCTTTTAACACTGTTAATGTGTGCTTATTACTTTGGCCATACAGAAAAGAGCCAATTAACTGAACTGCCCGATGCGTGTGTGAGCGACGCAGCACTGGAGACTGTGGCTGCAGCACTGAGGTGCGGGGGGGGGGGGGGGGGGGGGCGACGGACAAGGCATCTACTCCGGATTCAGTGACTGTGACTGTGACCATTACCAGAGCGGCTCTTCCCTCGGCGGGCGGGGTGCGGGCGGTCACTGGTGCCTGGGACCAGACAGCGCCTGCTCTGAGGACTTGGGACTCCTCGCTGTAGCGGGTCCCTTCTTCTTCGTAGATAGTTTTTGTCACAGCCCTACGTCTCCATTCCAGCCCTCCCCTTCCACCCTCCGCCCGGGCTTCCGGGGCTCGGATCCCTCCTGGCACACACGGGGGGACACACACAGGCGCACACGCGCCCGCCCCGCCCTCAGGACCCTGGCAGGCAGCAGGTGGACGCCCGGGGAAGGGGTTGGTGCGCGGAGGGGGGACCCCTGGGAGATGCTTCTAGAAGCCCAGCAGGAAGAGGGGGCGGGACCGGAAGGGGGCGCGGGGCGGCGCGGGTGCGCATGCGCTGGGCGGGGTCGTTTGTGGTGTGTGAGGTGCGTGGGTGTGATGTGCCGCGTGAGGTGTGAGGTGTGTGTGAGCTGTGTGTGTTATGGCGTTTCAGACGTGTATGTGATGTGTATGTGCCGTGTGTGTGTGAGATATTTGCGATGTCTCCCAGGTGTGTGACACGCAGGTGTGTGAACCTGAGGACTGTATAGAACGTGTGTGGGAGGGGTGTGTGAGAGGTGTGTACGTGTGTTTTGAGACTGATGTTAACCCTGGGCTTTCTCGAATTAAGAAAATGCCCTCCTGTTACTATTCTCAAATAATGCTTCTCTAGAATACTTTGGAAACGCTAACAAACAACTTTTGCTTGGGTAATTTTGACTTTCTGTTAATATTTCATGTGATATTTTATGTTAATTAAGTTTTTCTTGTATTGTACCATCTTGTATTTTTGGATAAACCCAACATGAGTGAATGCGGGTATGTATCTTTGTGCGTTTAATAAGAGCAATAAGAATACGCTTAAATAAGTACAAAGATAATATAACAAACAGTTGTTACTCCCAATTTTTGTTTCCCAATTATTCCAAATTGACAGCTGTTGGCATTTTGACATAGTTACTTAAACCCTTTCTTAAACTCAAGAAACAAAACATTGTAGATAAATTTGAAGTTCTCCTTGCCCCCATTACCATTGCCATTTCCATTTCCATTTTTGTCCTTTCCTCGGGGGCTGCCAATATCCTGAATTTATTGTATATCTTTACAGACTTTTTATTAACACAGTTTTACATAACACATATCCAGAGATAATGATCCCATTCTTGTGTGCACATGTTTACTTTATATAAATGGTATAATGCTATAAGTATACTTCTATAACTTAATTGTTTTACTCTACATTTTGTTTCTGATATCTATGTCTATGAGTTTGTGTTAGTTTATTCTCTTAATGTGGTTCATAGTGTCCCTTTAAATAAATATTACCACATTGTATTTCTCCATTCCATTATCAAGCTATTTCCAAGATTTGGTGTTTCCAACACTGCTAAAATGATCATTCTCGTCTCTTTGTCAACATCATTTTTTTACAAGGTATAAACCAAAATGTGGCATTGATGGGTTAGAGGTCCTATATGTTTTTAGTTTTACTAGACACTACCACATTCTCTCCACAGTGTTGCACTACTTCATACAGCTGCCAATAATGAACAAGAGTTCCAGTTTTTCTCCATCTTGATCAACACTTCATATTTCAAGGCTTACAGGTGTTTCTTATCCTAAAGGGAACAAAATGATATCCCATCTTTGTTTCCTTTACATTTCTCCAATTACTCCGAGGCTAAGCCTTCTTCTCCCTCTGTATGTTTGTTTATTGGTCAATTGTGTCTCTCTTCTGTAAATATCTATTCATTTCTTTTTCTCATATTCCTACTTGGTTGTTCATTTTCAACTTCTGATACAATTCCTTTCATTGTGTGTCACAAATATAAGCTTTTAGCCTGTACTTGTCTCTAAAACACTTTTTATTTTGAAATAATTATACATTAACAGGAAGTTTTAAAAGATAATAGAGAGAGGTCCTATGTACCTTCCACCCAGTTTTCCCCCATAGTTACACTTTACATAATTATACTACAACACCAAAACCAGGAAATTGACATTGGTGCAATGCATAGTTCTACTGTATATTTGTGTCCCCACCACTCCAATCAAGACAGAAAATAATCCCATCACCACAGAGATCTTCCTGCTATCCCTTTACTGTTACACCTGCCTATCGCCCCTGCCCCCACCATCCCTAACACCTGGCAACCACTAATGTGTATTCTCTCTCCTTAATTTTGTAATTTCTTTATTGTTTTTTGTCTTTAATTTTTTTAACTTTTTAATTTTTTTATTAGTATAAAAGTCATTGAGATGCAGAATAATTTTATAATTTCAAGAATGATATATAACTAGAATCATACAGTGTGTGATCCTTTGAGATTGACTCTTTTAACACAGCATCATGACCTTAAAATTGTGAACAGAAGACTGACAGGAGCCATAATACCTTATTCCTGACCGCCACTGTGTAGTTGCCCTGACTACAGGTTGAATTTGCTGATGCTTCAGGCAGAAACTGCTGCTGCTGTTTATGAAATACTTTAGGCTGACAATCGAACTATTCACAAAACTCTTTTTTTGGGGGGGGAGGTGGGTAGGATCTCGCTTTGTTGCCTGAGTGAGAGATCAGTGGCGTGCAACCTCAGGGCAGCAAACAAACAAAATGAAAAGTCTTAACCTTCTTAATTAACCAAATAATTGGTTTTTCCTTTTTTAAGTTTCTTTTCCTCTGACATGTATTATTCCTGTTATTTTGTGTTCCCTTGTGATCTAGTTTCTTTTCCAAATTCTTTAAATTTGTTTTTTTATTGTTTACATTTTGATACAAATCACTCTACTTGTGTCTTTCTCTCTAACCAATTGGGTATTTAGTGCTATGGATTTTTCTCCACATATGTTAAGCCTCGTCATGGTAATTTGACGTGACCTAAACCATAAACCGCTTGCAGGTAGATGATCACTGTACTTGGGATGTCCATGGTGAGTGCTCACTGAATGTTTACTGCACTGAAAAGTCAAAGAATGAACAGTTTTGATGGCATGCTTGCATGTATAATCAAGCAAAAGAGAAAAACCACAGTGCAGCTTACAGTGCAATTCTGAGTTTCTTTAGAGCCTCCTTCTCACCATGGGTCTGTTGAGTTTTATTGATTTGCTTGACTGCTACCAAATACAAGTTCTTTGAAATCATAAAGATGTCATCGATCCTTCTTTCTCTCCATTTGTCATATCAAACTCCTGCCCTGGCCGTCTTCATTTCCCACCCTATCCACTGAGAATGTATACTTCAAAAGTTTAACTACTTTTCCATCAATGTTCTAAATTCCTGTACCCCACTCTCCTTTTCAATTTTTTATGTTATGAACTATTTCAAACTTACAGAGAAATAAGAGGACAATGTAATGAACACTAATGTGTCTACCACTCAAATATAAAGGATGAGGTCATTTTAATAACCTACTGTGGAATCTTCTCAAATATGAACAAAGTAAAGAGAATGGGATTGTGAATTCCCAATGACCCATTACCCACTTTCAATGATCACAGATCTCTTGCCAATAAGAGGTGGCACAACCCACTCAGCTGCCCTAGCCAAAAACCATGTTAACTTAAGTTTAGTCCTTTTCCCTATTTCTATCTAGCCAATCACAGCACCTGCTAATTTCATTTCCTAAATATCTCTCAGATGTGCTCAATTCATTTCGTGGCCAACCCCATTACTGAGGCCCAGGCCACCACCATCTATTACTGGGTTATTGCATAAACCTCCCTAGTGGTTGGCTCCTCTCTGATCAGTTCTCCACCCTGAAGTGATAATGTGCTCTACCCCTTTAGAAAACTACACTACAGTGAAATTAACTCATCTGATGTACAGTTCTACAGATTTTAACACATGAATGGATTCTTATACTCACCACCACAATCAGGATACAGAACAGTTTCACCACCTCAAAAATCTCCATTGTGCTATCCCTTGATGACCACACCCTCTCCCTTCCACAACCCTTGACAACCACAGATCTGTTCTTTATCAGAAAGGTGTCTTCCTTAAATGTCTGTTCATATCACTCCCATCCTTAAAACCCTTTTCCGTCATCCCACTGATGTGCCCTTTTGTGTAGAGTTCCCTTTCACCATTCCCTCCTTGCCACCCATCCACTATCACTCTTGAGACCTGGCCAGACTGAACTGAAAGCTGAGTCTTTACTGCTTTAATACACCATTTTGATTCCTGATTCCAGATCTTTCCATATACTATTCGCTCAGATTATAATACTTTAATTTCTTCTGCCAGCCTCCTTTACTGGGCTCATTTGGATCTTAGCTTGACTCCCTTTCCTCCAGGAAGGCTTCCCTATTCATATTAGGTTGATTGTTGCTGTTAAGTGCTTCTCTTTTCAGAGTACTTATTACACATCACTGCAGTTGTATTATCCAGCCATGTTTCCTTCCAGACGATGAGCTCTGAGCAGCAGGGGCTATGCCCATCCTTGCTTTGCCATTGAATGTCTGGCCCCCAGCACGTTTAGGAACTCAGTAAATATGTTTGAATAAATTAATGAATGCATTTTGTGTGTACTTGCAATCTACTTCCTTATCAACCATCTTTTAATGGTTTCAGTTGCAGAATGAACACGAAAGAGTATAATTCATCTCTGGCGTTGGAATTGTCTTACCCAGACTTGGTCATCAACATAGGAGAAGTGACTCTTGGAGAAGGAAACAGAAAAAAGCTACAGAAAGCTCAGAGAGACCAAGAGAAGGCAAGAGTTACACAGGCTGTGTGTGCTTTATTAAACTCAGGAGGAGGAGTGATACGGATGGAAAAGGCCAACAAGGAGGAGCGTCCTGTGGAGTTCGGACTAGATTTAGAACAGTCTTTAAGAGACCTTATTGACTCCTCAAATTTGCAGGCTTTCTTTGAGTTCAATCAACCAGGAAGATGTTTTTACATTTTCGTTAAGTCTTGGAGCGGTCACCCTTTCGCTGAAGACAGTTCTGTGAGGCCCCCCATTTGCAGCCTGAGTTCTTCACTATACTGTCGATCTGGAACTTCTGTGCTTCCCATGGATTCAAGAGAGGCATTTGATTTCCTGAAGAAAAGGAAAGCAAAAATCTTGGGGAAAGAACCTTCTGGTGAATCTGTCAATGTTTTAAATCAAAACCTCAATAATTTGCATCCTGCTGACTTAGTATTCCAAAAAGACCATATTGAACATGGTGAAATCCTTCCTTTTCCTGAGTCTCAGTTCGTAGAGTTTAAACAATTCGGTACAAAACACATCCAAGAATATGTAAAAAGTATAATTCCACAGTACGTCTCAGGATTTGCAAACTCTGGAGGAGGCTACCTTTTTATAGGAGTGGATGATAACAGTAGGAGAGTCCTGGGATGTGCCAAAGAAAACGTTGACCTTAGGTCTTTGGAAAGTGTAATAGCAAAAGCAATTTCCACGTTGCCCGTTGTCCACTTTTGCTGTTCGGAACCAGGGGTGGAGTACCGCACCAAAATCATAAATGTATTTAAGGGAAGAGAGTTGTATGGTTATCTCTATGTGATTAAAGTGCAGCCATTCTGCTGCTCAGTGTTCTCAGGCAATCCCAAATCGTGGATGGTGAATGGCAAGGACATCTGCAGCCTGACAGCCAAGAAGTGGGTAGGCATGATGACAGGTCCCGAGCCAGGTAAGGGAAAGCAAGTGCCTCCCTCCATGTCCTCCTAGATCCTCTGTGACTCTGAGCTCATCACACCCACTCAAATTTACTTTCTTTAAATCTCCATGCTTTTCTTATATGGGAAGGATTTATTTGGTGAGAAAAAGCTAAAATTAGACATGTTGTGAATCACCATTCACAACAAAAGATTTAGTAAAGGGAAATTTGGAAATAGATTCCTTTATTAAAATCCTCTAATTGGAATGTGCTAGACCCTTATAATAACAATTTCCCTGTACCTCAGTTTAGCATGAGATCAACTCTGGAAGACAAGAGCCAGAATTAAGTGAGGTTCATTTCGTTTGGGTTAGTGGAGGTGCATGAGCAGGAATATAAATCACATGATGATTAGAATTTAAAAAGAGAGTATTTTAAGCATCACTACAATTCCAGGAAGGAGCTATTCAAACATGGAAGAGGGAGCATTATATTGGACAGGAAATCTCCATTCAAAATTCAAAAGAAGGGTTTTATAATGCTGCATCTTTCTGAAGGTTGACATAGGGTCAAGAGAGGGTGAAGTGTCTGACTTTGGGACCTGAATTGTACCATGTGAAGTGAAATTTAGGCACAGCTTTCAATGGTCTATTCTGGCAATGAGGGATGAAATCCTACAGGGTAAACTGTTCTTTCTTTCAGAGTTACTTTCAGACTTGGCCGAGGCTTTTGAATCTCAGCTGAACCTGTCCCACAGGCCTCCACTTTGCAGACCGGTGTATTCTAAGAAAGGTCTGGAATGTAAAGCAGATCTCCAACGACATTTGTTTCCAGGTACTAACTGCCAGTTTTTACATTAGAGAAAGGGAGATGATTTAATACAGTTGGTAAAAAAAAAAAAAAAAAAAAAAAAAATCCATGAAGGACTGTGTTCTGCAAATCCAAGTGTCAAAGTGACAGTGCCACAAGCCTCTTGGGGTTGAGTTTCAGGTACCCTTAGAAATCATCTAGCTTAGTGGTTGCCAAATCTAACTGATTATCAGAAATACTGTGGGAAGTAGTTAAACATGCAGATGTCCAGGTCTGCACCAAGAACTTATAAAGGTGTAATTTCCAGGGATGAGGCCTTGGCATGTGCATTTGAGCAAGCTTCTCAAATTTTTCTGATGCTCTGCTGAGTCTGGAAAATGCTCATCTGGTACGAGTGCAGGCAAACAAAGGGGCACTGTGGAATAATTCACTACTACTGGTCAGCTTTTCAGAGATGGAGGAATCATATCTGTAATAAGAATAAAAATGTTTTGCCTAATATAAAAACACAGAAAAACCACAAGCAATTTCTCTTGAAGGGGCTAGAGGGGGTGAGTCACCAGTGGCCCAGAGGAAGTGCAAAATAATCATTCAAGACCATGGACAGTGTTAGGTGACCTGTCTCCCCTTTACCCAAATATTTTTTAGCAAGATTTGTCTAGGACTTCCTAGTTACAAAAGGAAACCTAGATTTCTAGAGGAGGAAAATGGCTTACTTAACTTCATACATCAAACTTATTAAATGTGAGATCTGACAGTAGAACATAAAATACAAATGTCCTATGTATATTTAAACATTTATCAAGGGCCTGATAATTAATATACTAGGTCTGCCTTAGGCCTGTTTTTAACCAAATAGTTTTCTTATTTACCTGAGATCTTTGAGGCCATTAGATTATCAGAAAGGTTTTTTAACATTCCACAATAAGAATCTTAGAGACAAAGTAATTAAATACATACATGGTTTCACTTTCTCTGGGTCAATAAATTCCATTTTAGTTGACACATCTACTCTCCATGAGATACATAGAAGAGCAGCATCATTCAGTTCACCACATTTGTAGAGTGTGGTTTAAAGAGAGGTGCACCAGAAGGAATTTCTCCTAAATTGCACAGTTATTTTGGGGGTTTTAATCTGCCTGTTAAATATAAGATGTGATTCATAGAAAATAATAATGTAAACACATTTTTTAAAAGTTTTCTATTCTTTCCACATCTAGTGGCATCAGGACATTTGAGATATACTCCCGAATCCCTCTGGACGGAGCTATCCTCAGAGCATGAAGGGCTGGAGGAGTTAATAAATAGGCATATGCGTCCTTTCTCCCAGGGAATTTTGATCTTCTCCAGAAGCTGGGCTGTGGACCTGAACTTGCACAAGAAGGAAGGAGTCATCTGTGATGCTCTGCTGATAGCACAGAACAGCCCCCCCATTCTCTACACCATTCTCGGGGAGCAGGAGGCAGGGGGGCAGGGCTACTGCACCCGCACAGCCTTTGCTTTGAAGCAGAAGCTGGTGAACATGGGAGGCTACACCGGGAAGGTGTGTGTCATGGCCAAGGTCCTCTGCCTGAGTCCTCAGTGCACCACAGAGTGCTTGGAGGGTGCAGTCTCTCCGATAGATTACCCCGGGTCCTATAGCCTGGGAGACACCCAGCAAGTGGAAGCCTTGCTGCAGGCCCTCGTGATTGTCCTGCTCGGCTTCAGGTCTCTCCTGAGTGACCAGCTTGGCTGTGAGGTTCTAAATCTGCTCACAGCCCAACAGTATGAGCTATTCTCTACAAACCTCCGCAAGAACAGAGAGTTGTTTGTCTATGGCTTGCCTGGCTCAGGGAAGACAATCATGGCCATGAAGATCATGGAGAAGATCAGGAATGTGTTTCTCTGTGAGACACGTAGAATTCTCTACATCTGTGAGAACCAGCCGCTGAGAAACTTTGTCAGGTAAGCAGTTGGACCTTATGTCTGTAAGTGTTATTTAATTTGGCTTGATTTTAGCTACTAAGTCACCTGGTTCCTTGAGAATTAGGTGGTAAAGTGAGCTGTGGCAACAGACTGTGCAGGGCAGCACGATAGAGTAATTTTCTCCCTTTTTCTTAGAGAGAACCTGAGTGTGTCATTTTAATTTTCACAGTAACAAGAAGATCTGCCAGGCGGTGACCCGGAAAACTTTCATGACAAATGTCTTTGAAGATATTCAGCACATCATCATTGATGAAGCTCAGAATTTCCGCACCGAAGATGGAGATTGGTACAGGAAGGCAAAAACCATCATTCAGCGAGCAAAGGCTTGCCCAGGAATTCTCTGGATCTTTCTGGACTACTTCCAGACCAGCCACTTGAGTTGCAGTGGCCTCCCCCCTCTCTCAGACCAGAATTCAAAAGAAGAGCTCACCAGAGTGGTCCGCAATGCAGATGCAATAGGCAACTTCTTACAAGAAGAAATGCGAGTAATTAGAAATAATCCTCCACATAACATCCCCCCTGAGTCCTTGGAGATGCTTCTTGAAGCTGAATGGTCTCCCGGTATTCAGGGGTCCATAACAATTAAGACAAACTTGACGCTGCAGCAAATAGTGACCTACGTGGCAGAAACCTGCAACTTACTATTTAGAACAGGCTATTCTCAGAAGGACATTGCTGTGCTCGTCAGCACCGCGGCAGAAATGGAGCGATACAAGCATGAGCTCCTGAGAGCAATGAGGAAGAAAAGGATCGTGCAGCTGAGTGATGCATGTGACATGGTGGGTGATCACATAGTGTTGGACAGTGTCCGGCGATTCTCAGGCCTGGAAAGGAGCATAGTATTTGGAATCCATCCAAGAACACCTGAGTCAGCCATCTCACACAATATTCTGGTCTGTCTGGCTTCCAGGGCAAGACAACACCTGTATATCCTGTGGCATGGTGACTGTTAGGAAGAACTCCAAACCCACATGGGATGAGGCAATTGCTATGTAAACTTCTGTGAGTGAAAATCTGTTTGCTATTGGCAGAAACTTCCTTTTAGTTCAAAAGTCAGCTAGAGATTTGAGCACAGAATTTGGAACTCCTCCTCTCCTCTGGCTCTCCTTTCATGGGTTCCTCCCTCAACTCTTCTCAGCAATGATGGTTGCCCCACATTCTGTGCCCTGATTCTCCCAGCCAGAAAGATGGTGGTTTCCTATAGGAGCTTTAGGCACCCTGCACAATGCAGACCTGCACCCTGTAGTCTGGGTAAAAGCCATAAAAAAAGAAACTGTGGCTTTTCTTTGCATAGAGAGGGAATTCATAGCATGGGTTGAGAACAAAGATTAGGATACATTTGGATAAAAAGTTTATTTTACTTTTCAAGGGAGGAAAGGACAGGGCATGAGTCAAACAGAGGTATCTGCCCCAGTGTAGGGGGTCCTGGGTTTTTATTGGAATAAAGGGAAAAGAAGGGCTGGGCGTGGTGGCTCACACCTGTAATCCTAGCACTCTGACAGGCGGAAGCGGGCGGATTGCTCGAGGTCGGGAGTTCGAAACCAGCCTGAGCAAGAGCCAGACCCTGTCTCTACTGTAAATAGAAAGAAATTAATTGGCCAACTAATATACATAGAAAAAATTAGCCGGGCATGGTGGTGCATGCCTGTAGTCCCAGCTACTCCGGAGGCTGAGGCAGGAGGATTGCTTGAGCCCAGGAGTTTGAGGTTGCTGTGAGCTAGGTTGATGCCATGGTACTCACTCTAGCCTGGGCAACAAAGTGAGACTCTGTCTCAAAAGGAAGGGTGGGAAAGAAGAATAGTGATTGTTGTCAGTGACAGCAGAAGGCAGCTCTGAAGGGGCTGTGCTTGTTTTTGTTTTGTTTTTTGTTTTTTCTTTTTTTTCTTTCTCTTCTTTGTGAAGCTGGCTTATCAGTCACCCTTGAATTTGGTCTGGAGGGATGTGGGGGAGGGTCATGTTCCTTCTATCAGTTCAGTTCTTTTCAAATGCTGTGAAAACAAACTCTTAGGGTCTAGGTGGTTAATCTTAAGCAAAACAATTGAAGCCACAGGTGGTTCATCAAACAAAGGGGCCATGTGGGGCTGTGCTCTTTCTCTCTTGATTTCTATTAGATAGGGTTTTTTTTCTCTATTATTAATAATTTGTTAGCAATGCTGTCCTTTCACTTTTTTTGAAGTTTGGACTTTTTTTTGTAAAGTGACTCCATGTAGTTTGGGGTTTTCTAAAATTTTTGCAGAACATTTAGTTGTTATCTGCAGGAGGGTGGTTTGTTAGCACTTACTTGGCCATACCAGAAGTAAAACTTGTTTCCTGATTTCTTGACATTTCCCTTTGCTATATTCATTCAGGACCTGGATGATTACCAAGATAATTCAGTCCCTGAGCAGTGGGTCTTAAACATGTTGGCAAAACAAGGAGCATTGGTATAATTATTTAACCCTTTTAAATTGTAATCTGCATGCTTGTTTTCACAACAGCTCAAATCAAACCTTAATTGTGATAGTAAGCATTAATTGTCACTTTACAGATAAATTGTAGATCCAGAGAAAACAAACAGAAACCCGTTTTCTCTAGCTGTCAGTGGGACATAGTATTGGAGACCCAAATCTGGTTCTAAGTGTGTACAAGCCTTAAGGTGAACAGAACTAGGAAAGATATGGTCTTTAAGGCCGGGCGCGGTGGCTCACGCTTGTAATCCTAGCACTCTGGGAGGCCGAGGCGGGCGGATTGCTCAAGGTCAGGAGTTCAAAACCAGCCTGAGCGAGACCCCATCTCTACTATAAAAATAGAAAGAAATTAATTGGCCAACTAATATATATATATATAAAAAATTAGCCGGGCATGGTGGCTCGTGCCTGTAGTCCCAGCAACTCGGGAGGCTGAGGCAGTAGGATTGCTTAAGCCCAGGAGTTTGAGGTTGCTGTGAGCTAGGCTGACGCCACGGCACTCACTCTAGCCTAGGCAAGAAAGTGAGACTCTGTCTCAAAAAAAAAAAAAAAAAAATCACTGAGTTTCTGTGGCAATTTCTCAGCTTGGCTCTACATATTGTTATACAAAATACTTCATTTTAAAATCATTCTTGAACTCCAAATTGTGTTCCTTGACTTTCCTAGTTTAGTGGACCATTGTTAAGGACTGAATGTTGGTGCCCCACCCCCACCCCCAGATTCCCATGTTGAAACCTCAACACCCAGTGTCGAGATGGGACTGCCAAACAAGTAACTAAGGTCACATGAGGTCATAAGAGTGGGCCCCTTATGTGATAGGATTGGTGTCCTTATCAGAAGAGATGCCAGAGAGCTTGATTCCGCTACCCCTGTGCCCACAAACAGGAGGTCAGGTGAGCACACAGAGAGATGGCAGCCACCTACAAGCCAAGAGAAGGAGCCTCAGAGTGAACCCACCCTGCTAGAACCTTGATCTTGGACTTCTCAGCCTCCAGAACTGGGACACATATGTTTCTGTTGTTTAAGCCACCCATTCTGTGGTGTTTTGTTATTGTAGCCTGAGAATACAGCTATATAATGATTCTTCGAATGAAAACACTGATACTATATTAGAATAAAAACAGCAATACTGCTTAGTAAGGTATGAAAAAAGAAAAAATAAAAAATGTAAAAAAAAAAAAAACAGCAATACTGATATAATGCTAATGCACTTACTTATTTGCCTTTCAGTTCCTACAAAACATTCTTAAACACTTATCTAAATACTAACAAGAAGATATTTGGATTACTAATGGAAATTAAGATTATTACATGCCAAATATTCCATTTATTATTAATACCATACTACTGATACAGCCCCAATTGTTAGTTCGAACTTCTCTGCCTGTCTTTGTCCTGTGTCTGTTTACTCATGGAATTCCATTTATCCAGCTGTGAAATTATAGGCTTTTCTAACGTAAGTGAAATAGGACATATCAGCAAAATAAGAAGGAAAATATTTCTTGTTTCTTTCTGACTACATTAAATCAAATACAATGCAGCATGAAAAAACTCTTTGTAAATGTTGTTCCTAATGAATTAGTCTTGTAAGATCCCTGGATTTCGGAGTTGTTGCAATGTCTGTGAAAGTGATTCTGCACCTTTATGCTATCCTGGATTAAGCTTAAGCCCGTAATACAAAGCGAGACGACACAAGATCTGGAAAAGGGGCTACACATCTACTCGCCATCAAAATGGTACTGACTGACTAAAACTATGGTGTCCAAAAAACGGTAGTGTTCAACAGGAAGTTGGAGGGGGCGCGACCCACATCTTAAGGAAATGGCTAGCATTATGGGGGAAAAGGGGTTACCTCTATCCCTTTTTAGGGAGAGCTAAAGATATACATTGTAACCAAAATTCCTGGAAAAAAAAATCTGTACTCAGGAAGTGGGCAGGTGAAAGGGGGGAGGAGGGGAAGGGTATGTACTTACACGGTGGGTGCCATGCGCACCACCTGGAGACTGGAGATGCTAGAAGCTCTGGCATAGCGGGGTGGGGGAGGAGGGGCAGGGGCAAGATATGTAACCCTAACAATATCTGTACTCCCATAATATGAGGTAATAAAATAAATAAATAAAGTCTAATTCTGATTGGTTGTATCAGTTAATGATTTATTGACCTAGTAATAATATTTTTTAAAAATCTTATTTTTAAATGTATAAATCCCCATGAGTTTTTGTTAAGGCCAAAGAGGATTACTGATGCTTCCTTCTTGTTCCATATGAATGAGGAAAGGTTGAGCTTATATATCTGCTCCATTTCTGTTTTAAATAAAAAATTGAGAGTTAAGTGAAGTATTCCAAGAATGGAAAAACAAGCACCAGATATATTCTCCAGCAAACTGGTATTAACTGAGTAGCACCTAAGTGGACACATAGGTGCTACAGTAATAGGGTATTGGGCAGGTGGGAGGGGGGAGGGGGGCGGGTATATACATGCATAATGAGTGAGATGTGCAACATCTGGGGGATGGTCATGATGGAGACTCAGACTTTTGGGGGGAGGGGGGGAAATGGGCATTTATTGAAACCTTAAAATCTGTACCTCCACAATATGCCAAAATAAAAAAAATTGAGAGTTTATGCCTTATTAAACTGAAAAAAAAAATGGTACTGTGAAATAAAATGATTACATTGGGGGAAAGGGGAAGAGTGAGGCCAGGGACTCCATGATTGGGCCCAATATGAGACAGTAAAATGTGCAGTAAGATTAACCTTCAGTTGGGTTTAGCTGTGTGCCTGCCCATCCCTGCCTTCTGGCTCTCACCATCTGTGACCTACTTCATTTAAGGTCTGAAAACATACCTGCCCATTGTAAAAATAATGAAATAAAAATGAAATAAAATATTTTTTAAAAATTTAAATTAACTTTTTATTTTAAAGTAGTTTTAAAAACTTACAGAGGAGTTGCCATGATAGTCCAAAAACTTCCTGTACACCCCTCACTCAATTCCCTTTTTTATTACTGTGGTTCACTCGTCACATCTAAGAAACTAACCTTAGTATGTTACTATTAAGTGAACTCCACAATTTATTTGGATTTCCTAGTTGTCCACTAATGTCCTTTTTCTGTTCCAGGATCTTATCTAGGATACTACATTACATTTCGCAGTCATGGCTCCCCAAACTCCTCTGGTCCATGAGAGTTTTTCAGACTTGATTTTTGATGATCTGGACAGTCGTGAGGAGCAGTGTTTGGGTATTTTCTAGGATGCTTCTCAATTTGCGTGTGTCTGCTGTTTTTGTCGCATTTAAACTGGGGTTATAGGTTTTCAAAGGGGAGACCATAGGGGTGAAGTGTCATGCTCACACTCTAACAGTGGGGATTGAAGTGCCACCTTTGAGGGGGGAAGTATCGACATAAATCATTTTAAAATCTTCTTTATAGGAGGCATGTCTCTTCTCCCCCATTTACTTATTCTTTCAATCCTTTGCTTGTGCATATTTATTTAATAATTTGTGTTGTATTCCAGCACGATATTACTTATTCTGATACTCAAAATGTTCTCTTAATAGCCTTTGGGAGCCCTTTCATGTTGACTCCTGTGTCCCTTTCATATGCCCCCATCATTTCATTTTTTGAGCATCTGTTTCCTTCCTAGCACGACAAGATGCTCCAGGCCCATCTTGAATATTCTGGGCACCAGCGCTTGAATAAGCTGTTTCTCTAAGGAACTCTGGTTCCTTTTACTGCAGAATTTTATTAGAAACCTAGATTGTTGTTATTGTTGAATTAGTTGATATTGACTGTTGTGGCTTTTGCCAGATGTCACTGTATATGGCTGCACCGCCCAGTATGGCACACATTACCCACATGTGGCAAATAAGTACTTTCTATGAGATTAGTCCAAATTGAGATGAGATGTAAGGGTAAAGTATACACTGGGGTTCAAGAACTTAGTGGGGGCCGGGCGCTGTGGCTCACGCCTGTAATCCTAGCTCTTGGGAGGCCGAGGCGGGCGGATTGCTCAAGGTCAGGAGTTCAAAACCAGCCTGAGCAAGAGCGAGACCCCGTCTCTACTATAAATAGAAAGAAATTAATTGGCCAACTGATATATATAAAAAATTAGCCGGGCATGGTGGCGCATGCCTGTAGTCCCAGCTACTCGGGAGGCTGAGGCAGAAGGATCACTCAAGCCCAGGAGTTTGAGGTTGCTGTGAGCTAGGCTGACGCCACGGCACTCACTCTAGCCTGGACAACAAAGTGAGACTCTGTCTCAAAAAAAAAAAAAAAAAAAAAAAAAAAACTTAGTGGGAAAAAAGAATGGAAATACTGCATTAATCATTTTATATTGATTACATGTTGAAATGATAATATTTTGGAAAAATTAAATTGAATAAAATAAATTGTTCAAAGTAATTGTGTCTATTTATTTGTACTTTTTAAAATGTGCTTACTGTGAAATTTAAAATTACACATGTAGATTGCAGTATATTTCTGTTGCCAGTACTGACATACGGATTATTAAAAGAGGTCTGCTCATTGTTAAAATGAATCTGCTCATCGTTAAACTAATTATCAGGGATTCTCAACAGAGTGGGCAGGGAAGTGGACTGTGCTCTCCAAGGGACATAATACCTGGAGAGATTTCTGTGTATTGATGGTACCTAATGGGTAGAGGCCAGGAGTACTGCTAAGCACCCTGCAGTGTATAGGATAGCCCCCACAACCAAGAATTTCCAGCCCCAAATCTCAATTGTGCCAAAGCTGACATACCCTAAACTACAGGAAGAATGAGTGTAGGTCTAGCTTCCTTAAATAAGTATTTCCAGGTTAGAGGGGTAGAACTGGTTAGAGTTTTAATGTGATCAAAGTGAGGAAGTGTTTTGCTTTATGACAATTAAGTCCTGATGGACTGAGTGTTCCTTTACCGCTAGTCACCTGGTAAATGGAATGAAGAATCCTAGAGGAGTCAATGCCCCCAACAGAGACCTCAACCTTTTTGATGTTGAAGTGATACATTTGCAAAAGCTGTTTATTTGTTGTTAAGTGGTAGTCATATGCCCAGGACAACTCTGGGAAGAGTTTCCTTTGAAAGATAGCCTATCTTCAGAGGTTATTAGAAAATAAAGGCATAAATGTCCTTCAAATTCTATGTTCCTATATTGATCAGTTTCAGCAGATAGCTAAGTGCTTATATAACTCTAATTGAGGAGTCTCTAAGAATGCGAGTGGGAAGAAAGGAAATTAAGCCAAAATCTCTAATTCTTTAAATATGCTAACTCTTTTTTTTTTCGGCATATTATGGGGGTACAGATTTTAAGGTTTCAATAAATGCCCATGTTCCCCCCATGTTCCCCCTCCCCCCACAAGTCTGAGTCTCCATCATGACCATCCCCCAGATGGTGCACATCTCACTCATTATGTATGTATATACCCACCCCCTCCCCCCTCTCACCTGTCCAATACCCTATTACTGTAGTACCTATGTGACCACTTAGGTGCTGTTCAGTTAATACCAATTTGCTGGTGAGTATATGTGGTGCTTGTTTTTCCATTCTTGGGAAACTTCACTTAATAGTATGGGTTCCAGCTCTAACCAGGAAAATATAAGATGTGCTATGTCACCATTGTTTCTTAGAGCTGAATAGTACTCCATGGTATACATATACCACATTTTATTAATCCATTCTTGGATTGATGGGCACTTGGGCTGTTTCCACAGCCTTGCAATTATGAATTGTGTTGCTATAAACATTCGAGTGCAGGTGTCTTTTTTGTAGCGTGTCATTGGATCTTTTGGGTAGATGCCCAGCAATGGGATTGCTGGATCAAATGGTAGATTCACTTGTATCGCTTTAAGGTATCTCCATATTGCTTTCCACAGAGGTTGAACTAGTTTGCAGTCCCACCAGCAGTGTAGGTTCCCACATTTGGGGAAATCGCAGGGGTCAGCACATCCGGAGTGCAATGGATAAGCCTCGCCCTGGGAAAACCACCTTTGTGATCATGGTATCTCCCCTGCCAGGTAGGTATAAATATGCTAACTCTTTAAGACACTCCATAGTAATCCTATAGACATAACTCTCTAAAACTTGCTCAAATATCTTAAATGCATTAAAGAATTTAATCTTCAAAACTTTGAATCTTATGTTTTCTACTTGAAAACACTACAAATAAGACATAAAGTTAAAAGTAAATATTAGTCAGAATAAAATAAATGTAAATGCAAATAAGTAATAAAGTTTAAAAATATTCTGTCTTTCTCACATAAGCCATTTCTCTCTCTAAAAAATTCGAGTTGAAAAATAGGAAAATCTGACTCCAGAACTATGGCGTCAGTGCTGATAAAGAAGCAGAACTTTCAAATTATTAATAATTTTAGGGCAGAAATTAGTAGTAACTAAAGAATTTAAGAATCCATTCTTCACTAAGACTTCTAATGAATATTTAGTGGGTTTTAATATTATTTGGCAAAAAAATGCAAGAGAATCGAATTTAATGCTTCTAATTGAGGAATCTGCTTTGTTAAAATTGTTTCATGAATTCAATTCAAGGTATACAAAATGGCATTTTATCTTGCTTCTGATTTTCCACAGTGTGAAATACAGGTGCAGAGAAGGCATTCTCAAGATTTCTGGATTGCTTTGGAACTTCCAAAATAGCTACACTCTGCTACCAGTTCAGAGGAGAGTATTTACTGCTCTAAACAAGACAGTATGAGAATGTAAATGTGTCCTTTGGCTAAGTTGGGTTATAAGGGAAATGGCAGGTTCATTTCTGTACAGCTGGTTTTTGATAACCTCAGAAAACCCAGCAAATTATGTGCTTCCACAATGCTATTCTGTTTATACCATCAGAGTAAAATTTTAAGCCATCCTATTTCTCTTTGAAAACATTTTGAGCGTCCAGTAACTTATTGCTGAATGGTGACCAGCAGCACAGTGTGAGTGCTGGCAAGGACAGGAAACACTATTACCACAGAGACAGAGATGCCAAGCACACTCTGTGAACCCAGTCTGGGAGTGAGGCAGACTCGGTGTTCCACCTGGAACCTTCCAGAGACAAGGGAGGGAAGGAGGGGTGGTGGGGGGCGGAGCAGGGGAAAGGGGAAGGGGGAAGAGAGAAGGGACAGGGAGGAAGGGAGACAGGGAGGAATACACAGGACTCAATTGCAGTAGTATTTCATTTCCTCAGGTGGGTAGTGGATACAGGGGTGGTGGCATAGTTTTTTGTACGTCTGAAATATTTCATAGTAAAATTGTTTTTAGAGACAAGGTCTGGCTCTGTCACCCAGGCTGGAGTGCGGTGTCGTCAGCCTAGCTCACAACAACCTCAAACTGCTGGGCTCAAGCGATCCTCCTGCTTCAGCCTCTGGAGTAGCTGGGACTACAGGTGTGCACTACCACGCCCCTGCTAATTTTTAAATTTTTTGGTAGAGGCAGGGTCTGACTACGTTGCCCACGATGGTCTCCAACTCCTGGACTCAAGCGATCCTCCCGCTTGGGCCTTGGGCCTTGAAAAGTGCTGCGATTACAGGCATGAGCCACTGCAGCAGGCCTATGATAAACATGTAGGAATTATTCCTAAACTCATTCCCCCGGGGCTACAGGCGCGGTGTTGCCAGGACCTTCCCACTGTAACCGGACGCGTCCTTACTTCCCTGAATTGCTCCCTTCCCCCTCGGTGACAGCCGCTCCAGGGGTGACCTCACTCTGCCAGGGGACCTCAGGAACTGCCTCGGTTTCTAGGCGGGAAATTTAAATGTGTTCCAGACTTGTTGGTACTCTTCAGGTTTTGTTGGTTTTGTTTTTTTGATATGTTTTGCAAAAATGAGCTTTCTCTTGCCTCTGTCCCTAACTCTGGGAGCCTCGGATCCTCCCCGCGTCCTGGCAGGTCTAGGGGTACTCAGCCTGACTAGTGGTGAGTGAGCGAGAAGGCCAGCGCCCCCGGGGTCAGCGCACAGCCTAGTCCTGGTTCGCCCAGGAAATGGGTGGGTGGGCACCAATCCCCACAGCGGGCCAGCCTTGGCTCCACTCACAGCGGGGGAACAGGAGGTAGGGCGGTGGGCGCGGGCTACAGCTTCTGCGCCCCGCTCTCCACCCCACTGGGAGCTAAGGAAAGCGCTGAGACAGAAGATAGGAGTCGCGGGAGTCTCTGGTTCCCGCGCCAGGGGCTTTGCGTTGGGGAATTGCCTTGGCCTCTGGGTTCCGGACAGAAGCGCCCAACTGGGCACAGAGACCTCGCCTTCAAGGAGACATGACGAATCCACCAAGCCTGCGGTCTGTTTTCTTTATAGGCTTACTTTTAAAAAACAGCTGTATTGAGCTGTGATCTTCATGCATTAAACTGCACACGTTTAACATGCACAAAAATATGATGCATTTTAACACACATGTAAACCCTTGAAACCATCACCACATTTAAGAGGATGAATGTACCAGGGCCCATGAGGGTAAGGAGAGTGAGTCGCTAGTCTCCAGTGCAAAATTATAGGGGGAACCAAAAAAAAAACCTTCCCTGTAGTGAAGATAAACAATATTTTAAAAATCAAAACGAATACAACAATCCATGACGAATAAAATATAAAAATGTTAAATAAAGACAAGACCTGACCTGCATTTGGACAATCCTCCATCGCTATTCTCCCCTTTGTTAGTCCTCCTCCCACCTCCCAGAAGTCCTCCCTTCTCCAGCTTGCTTTCTCCTCCGTCCTAAATAGGCAACTATAAATTATCTGTTTCTGGATTCTCTTCTGTTTCATTAGTCTGATTTATTCTTGTGCCATGTCACTTTGCTATAATATTAGAGCATTATTGTTCTTCAAGATTGTTTGGCTGTTCTTACCTTATTGCATTGACAGGACACAGGGCTCCCTGTCATCTTCAATATCAGCCATTGGGGTGGCACAGAGCAGGTGGTTAGAATGGGTTAGTGTTACTTATTCAACAGTGTTTAGACTAAATTCTCCAAGTAAGAGACAAAGATTATTAGATTATATTAAACACACACACACACACGATAGGAATGCCCAGATAACAACTATATGTTTCTGATTTTTTGGAGGGGGGAGAGGCATTAAAAGAAAAACACCCAAACCCAAACCCACAAACTATTTCCCATGCTCTTGAGCAGTTAGATATAGCTTGTTCCCAAGGTACGGCCAATGGATATAATTGGAAGTTAATGTATACAATTTTCCCATTGTGCCCTTAAAAAGAAAGGTGTGACTTCTCTTTCTTTTCTGCTAGCTGAAATGTGAACAAGATGCCAGAATCTGGTACTGCCTTCTTGCAGCAGAGGTTGGTGTGATAAATTGTAATGTGGTTCAGTAAGCTTGGCGTCCCCTCCCAGAAGCAGATCATCTTCTCTGCCCCATTGGTGTCGGGCGTGGCAATGTGACTTGATATGACCCATGATATGTAAGCAGACATAATGTGTGCTACTTCTGAGCAGAATTGTTAAGTGTCACTGAGTGGTTCTGCCATGTTGTCTTTTCCTTCCGATATATTATAAGATGGGCAATGACCCAGATTCAGCTGGGTCCTGGAATGAAAACGATGAAGAGTAGAGCCAGATTGGATCCACAACAGACATGGAGTTTAAGCAAGATGTTAACATGTGTTTCCCAAATTATACCCAACACCTGGCCCTACTGTTAGCAAAATGTAGTAAAGTCTTGAGCATAATGAAAGGTGAATATTTAAAATTAGGTATTAGATGTCATGTGTCCAGAGTTGTTTGACCGTAGATGATCCTGATGGCCTTATCTCTCTCGATACCTGTGCCTCCTTCTACTTCCATCTTTTTCTGACATCTTTGCAAGCAAGTAGCAGACATGATACTAACTTACCTCTAAATACTTCAGTGGTGGGTGTTTCCTAAAAATAAGAAAATTCACAGTATCATCATCAAAAATCAGGAAATTAACACTGATACAATAATATTATCCAATCTATAGACTGTACTTGAATTTTATCAATTGTCCCACAAATGTCCTTATGGCAAAGAAAATAAACCTCTGATCTAAGGTTTGATCTAGAATCAGACATTGCATTTAACTTTCATTTCTTTTAAATTTCATTTAATGTGGAACCATTTCTGTCTTTGTCTCATATGCTTGCCACTGTTGAAGAGGATAAACCTATTATCTTGCAGAATATCTCTGAATTTGGGTCATCTCATGTTCCTCATGATAAGATTTAGGTTATGCATTTTGGCAAGAGCACCATGGATGGGCTATTATGTCCTTCTCAGTGCATGATATCCAAAGACATATTTATATTTATGTTTTTATTCTACCAGAATTGATTTTGGAGTGAGGGATGCAAATTAATTTTAATTTTTATGGGAACATGAGATTTCTCAGCACAATTTATAAGAATCTCTCCTCTCTCCACTGATTTGCAATGCCAACTCTGTCCTAGATTATCCATTAAACAAGTGAATCAATTATAGGCTCTATATGTTATTCCATTGCTGCTCTTTTTGTCTAACTACTATTACTTTATAGTAAAATTTGGTATCTGTACACACCCTGTTTTAGAAGTGTCTTGGCTCTTAGATATAAACTTATAATCAGAACTTTCATGGAACTTATGTCAAATTCCATGAAAATACTGTTGGGATTTAAAATGGAACTCAATAGATCTACTAATCAATTTGGAGAGAATTGATGTCTTTCATATATTGAGTCTTCCAATGCACAGACGTGATATATGACTTAACGTATTTATTTATCTACTTTCAATAAAGTCTTATAAACTTTCCCATAAACAGCTTTCAGATCTTGTCTTAATTTTTTTCCTCTCGACACTCATAGCAGCTGCCATATGTTCCTTCAAAGACCCTTCCATTTGTTCCTCCAGCCCTAGGGGTAGCGGCTCCTGGCTGTAGTTACCTCCATAAAACCTTGGTGTTACCTCTCTGCCTTTTCCATTATCTAATTTAAAAGTATGTAACACTGATACAATAATATTATCCAATCTATAGACTGTACTTGAATTTTATCAATTGTCCCACAAATGTCCTTATGGCAAAGAGAACAAAAATAGTTCTCTATTTTAAAGTCTCTCTCTTCAAAATAACTGGTCTTCTGACAGGACCTTGACTAGTACAGAAATTATTCTCTAGAGTGATCCCAGAAGATGGACCCCCAAGCATGGGATTTTAGTATTGTTTGGTTGTGTCTTTGGGTATCAGCCTTTCATTTAACATTGTACTGGAAGTCCTGGCCAATGCAATCATGCAAGAAAGGGAATAAGAAAAAAGTATGTAGATTAGAAAAGAAGAAATACAACTGTCATTAGGCACATTTGATATCATTATATTCTTAGAGCACCTAAAAGAATATAGAGATCAATCATGAAAGTTAACTTAAAAAGCTTAGTAAAGTTGTTGTATGTTTATACAATTCGTATGTTTATAAAGCAAAAACAAGTAAAACTTAAAATTTTTGTAAAAATAGAAAGAAAATAAGAGGCACAAGAAAAACTCCTTTATTGGCTTGTTATCTATATATTTTTGTTCCAATTTTTTTTTTACCGGTAGCTTTAGGGGTTAAAATATGCCTCTTCAACTTATCACAGTTAAATGATATTATATGACTTCATACATAATGAAAGAATTTTAAAGCAATATATGCTTATTTTTCCCTTCCATCCTTTGTACTGTCATTATCACAATTTTTATTTCTACATTATAAGCACCAGAATACATAGTTTTTCTTTAAACTATCTTTTTGTATGTTTGTTTGTTTGAGAAGGGGTCTTGCTCTGTTGCCCAGGCTAGAGTGCAGTGGCATGATCATAGCTCACTGCAGCCTCCGACTCTTGGGCTCAGGGGATTCTCCTTCGTTACCCTCTCAAGTCTTTGGGACTACGGATGTGCACCACCATGTCCTATGAATTTTTTAGCTTTTTGTTGAGATGGGGTCTCACTATGTTGCTCAGCCTGGTCTCCAACTCCTGGTGTTGGGTGATGCTCCTGCCTTGGCCTCCCCAAGTGCTGGGATTATAGCCGTGAGCCACCATATTTGCCCTAAACCATCATTTTAAAAATAATTTTTAACAGTGAGAAAGAGCATCTTTTGTATTTATCTGCGTAGTTACTATCTTTGGTGCTCCTTGCTCTTTTGTGTAGGTCTGAGTTCCATTCTGGATCCTTTTCCTTCAACCTAAAGAAAACTTCCATGAACGTTTTTGGTACGACAGACCTGCTGGTGACAAATTCCCTAAGATTTTTTTTTTTTTTGTCTGAAAAGGTCATTATTTTGTCTCCATTTGCAAGGACTTTTTTTTTTCTCCATGGTTACAGAATTCTAGACTGACAGTGTTTTCCTTCGGCGCTTTGTACATGGTTCTCCACTAGATACAGGTTTGTACAAAGAATCTGTAAACAACATTTTAGAGGAAAGTGGAGAACCTTAAATATGATGACATGAAGATTTATTGAAGTGGAAAGAGGGAGGTCATTGAAAAACAGCAGGTTATGAAATAGTATGTACATTATGCTCTCATTTTAATAAAAATATGTTACTTATACATATGTGTAATGTGTATGTATGTGTGTACTTATATAGATCATATACATATATAGATTATATATGTAGACACATACCTATGATCTGGAAAGTTGTATACAATAAGGCGTTAACAGTGGTCAGCAGTAACCTCTGAGGGGAAGGACTGTTAGGCATTTTATTTTCTCACTTTCGCTTACACTGGAGTTTGGCTGTCGACCCAGAATTAACCTCATTAATCGCTGCTCCTGCCCTTGGGCTACTCGTCGCCAGCAGAAGCTGGGCCTTCCGGGAGCGACGCTACCGGGCCAAGCATAGTGAGTTACCAAATCCAAATATTCACACAAAACTTGGCATTGCGCGGAAAGTCTGTGGCAGGGCAGACGATCCGAAAGCAGGCTGGCTTTCGCGGCACACAAGCAGGCTGACGGCGACCAGGGTTGACCGGAGCACAGCGCCAGGTCTCCAGCGGGCGCAGAGCAGCCCCGCCTCGGCCGCCCAGCCCGGGTGAGCCGGCCTCAAACCGACCGCGGGCGGCCCCGCGCACCTGCAGCACGTTGGCGGGGGATCCGGGACGAACGCGGAGGCTCGGACTCTTGCCTGGGTCTCCAGGACCCACTTTCTGGGGCGGTGAGGACAGAACCCCAGCGTGGGGTCCGGGGCGACTGGAGCGGGCTAGAAGGCGAACGCTCAGGTGGGAGCCCGGCCGGACCCTCCGCAGGGTCGCGGGCAGGTGGGACAGCAGGCGCCGCGGAGGAGGGACGCGAGGTAGGGCCGGGCCGCCGCGCCGCGAGCGCAGGAGCAGGACGGCTGCGCGCGCCTGAGGAAGCTCTTCTCAGCTTCCGAACGATCTTCATAGCTGCTTTTCCAGTAATTTCCACAGACAGACGGCAGGGAGGAGCGAGGAGCCCGGGAAGGCGGGAAGGAGGCAGGAGGCGGGAACCTTCCCTGCTCGAGAAGGCAGTCACTAAGTTGGCGCTTCCTTTCAAAAGGCGGCAAAGTTTCCCGGGCTTTTTTTAGACACTCCGATTGGTCAGTCCACCCGCGGCGTGGGCGCCAACCGCGGGTATATAAGGACCGGACGCCGGCGACTCCAGGGAAACCCGACGGGGACCTCGGACGCGCTGCAGCCGAAAGGTAAGAGAGGGGTCCCAGCTCCTTTCTCCAAGTCCGCAGCGTTCCCCGCTTCTCCCCAGCCTCAGGGGTCTACACTGGCCCGAACCCCCACGGGGCGGAGACCCGGGCGGTGGCACCAGAGGAGAGCCGTGGCGACGCGGGGCCACATCTGTGCGTTTCTGTCTTTGCTCAGCTAGTTTGCAAATTCCCTGAAAGGCGGGCTGTGGAGGGCTGGGCGGCGGGCGCGGGGCGAGTGGAAGGGCGGAACGGGACGCCCGGCCTGGGACGCCACCAGGGCCCGGTCCCCTTTGGACAGATCCCAGAGTTTTGGGAACTGCTGGTTGAAAAACAAGCGCGGCAGGTGATTGTGTGACTGAGCAGTCACTGTAAATTATTGTCCTTAATCTAGAAGCTGAAAACCAGAATTAAAATTGCCATTACCCTGCGGGGAAGTTTATAATTTAGAGAAGGAAGAAATGGAAAAAAAAAAAAAAGTCTTCCTTGCACAAGGTCTGTGAAATGCAAGGGTGGTATTGGAGAGGCAAAGAGCTCTGTGATTTTAGTTTCTCAAGAGGTCACTTCTGTCACAGCCCGTTTCCCTTCCTGTTTGTTTATGCCTGAGGCTCTCTGTCCCCACCTGTTTCCCTCAAACCTTTATCCCAGGGTTGGGAGGGGGGAGTTTGTGCTGTGCTGACTTTACCTACAGTACACCTGTTTCTACCTGCAACGCGCCTGCGCGGAGGCCTGGCCGTTTCCATCAATTTCCACAGAGAAGTGAGAGGCAAGAAGGTCACCTTCCTCTAATCATCCTCATGCCTTTGTGCCGGCCGCTTAACCAACTAGCATCCATTGCCCACGGGGGCTCCTCTCAGGCACCTCTCCACTCCCCAACCGCTCAGACCAGGGTCCCTGGATTCTGGGGCATTTCTTTCCGTGTCTATCTAGCAAACTCTAGTACAACAGGTTTATTTTGTGTCATGTAGCATTTTAAATGCTTTACAGATATTACCTAATTTACTTCTCACAAAAAAAACCCTGTGAGGTAGGTTTTTTGGACTACTATTTGCTTGAGTAGAGAGAGGTCAGGTAAATACCCCAAACCACACAGCTAATAAATGGCAGAGCTAGGATTTGAACCCAGGAAGTCTGAATCTTCATCCCTGACCTCTGCTGCCTTTCTGTCTATATATGTTTTTGTATATAGGTCCTTTAGGACTGATTTTGGTGGAAGGAAACAGCAGACAGTGCTAATTCACTGTGTTGGTGGGAACTCTGGATATATTTAAAGGTTGGAGAAAGTTATCCTGTAAATCCAACGGAAGTAGGTGCTTTTGATTTTACAGTTCTTTGGTAAGTGTATGGATTTTTTTTCTTTTTTGAATTCTCAGCTTTTTATTGAGTTAGTTCAATTTTATTTACAGTTCCAAATTTTTATGGAAAGTATGTCTACAAAGAATCTGTAAGTGGCATTGATCATAATTTTCCTTTAAATCTAAGGATAGAGATGGAAATAAGGTTCCCTGGGCCTTTTCTGCCTGCAGGAGAATCTAAACAGATGGGTGTGGTTGCCATTTTGAATACAGTTACCAATGAATAAATATCAGCATATACTCCTTTAATATTAAATTGTATGGGGCAAAGAGAAAATATTTAACTTTGAAGTCCCCATATACCAAAACGAATATTTTACAAATAACAAGGATGTTTCAGTGATTTTGGAATGCGGAACAGAGTTGTGAGAAGTATAAATTTCTCTGCAAGTCTCCAGATTAGGCAAGAGGGTAAGGTAAGATTGTAGATGTGCCAGCCTTCATTTGTATCTAACAAATTTCTTCTAAGTATCCTCACTGCTCCATAATCTCATTCTTTCTGTCACCTGCATAAATATCCACCTTATCTGTTTGGAGGTACTAGCATCTACTAACAAGTGAGAATTGAAATTTCAAGCCTTTAAGATAGATTTTGTAGGAAAGGAAAATAAAGCTGTAATAGTCTACTTCTATAGTTTGTATATATCCCTAATGACTTCAAAATAGTTTTTGTATTTATTGATTATTCTAAATTCTATTTGTTTTTGTAAATTTTCAAATAATGCTCCCAACTATTTGTCAATTGTATTAACCTTTTAAGAAAATGCTTAATCTTGATTATCCATAATTTGTTTTTAATATATATTTTTTTGAGACAGAGTCTCAGTGTGTTGCCCAGGCTAGAGTGAGTGCCGAGACATCAGCCTAGCTCACAGCAACCTCAAACTCCTGGGCTCAAGCGATCCTCCTGCTCAGCCTCCCGAGTAGCTGGGACTACAGGCATGCGCCACCATGCCTGGCTAATTTTTTCTATATATATTAGTTGGCCAATTAATTTCTTTCTATTTATAGTAGAGACGGGGTCTCACTCTTGCTCAGGCTAGTTTCGAACTCCTAACCTTGAGCAATCTGCCCGCCTCGGCCTCCCAAAGTGCTATGATTACAGGCGTGAGCCACCACGCCCAGCCCATAATTTTTTATTTCTAAGTTTACTCTGCCCCTTTATTATTTTCCTTATTCAGTCCTAGAATCCATTGACCTTTTTACTTTGTCCTGGTCCATTAGATGCCTGCTGCCTTCACTCTCTGTCCTGTTTATCTTAGAATGCATAGTTCAGACTTCAGTCACTTCCATGATAAAATGCCATCCTTTTCTCATGATCCTTTTAATTTGGGAGAGGATGGCTTTTTAAAAATTGTGTAATAATTCAAAATTCTAGTAATGTAAATTGAATATACTAACAAAAATGCATGTCTTACCCACCTCTGACATTTAATAGGCTTTCCATTTTGCTATATTTAGCACAGGTCTTTTTCCCCCCTGAACTTACAGTGTTATATATGCAATTAACACCTTCTTAACTCTCTAGTCTCATTCCTTTTGACCATTATTGGTAACCTCTGGTAGGAAACAATGGTGCATCCTTACTCACTATGTTGTATCCTTTTACTACACATATATATTCACAAATAATATTTATTGTAGTTTTGTCTTTAAATTTTTATCTACATGTTATATATAATTTCTTGCTTTTTTATTGATATAGTTGTACATGTTTTGATACATGTAGATAGTATGTAATGATCAAATCTGGGTAATTGGGATATCTGTCACCTCAAATATTTATCTTTTCTTTATGTTGTGATTACTATAATTCTTCTCTTCTAGCTCTTTTGAAATATACACAATAAATTATTGTTAACTATAACTTCCTCATACTATCAAATACTAGAGTTTATTCCTAAGCATACCTACTCCTCTTTTTTGGTTTCCATTTGCATGGAATATCTTTATCCATGTCTTCACTTTCACTTTCAGTCTATGTGTGTCTTTATAGGTGATGTGACCTTCTTGTAGGCAGCATAGAGTGGGAACTAGTGTTTTATTACATTCAGCCGCTCTATGTCTTTTAATTGGAGCACTTGGTTCATTTACATTCAATGTTATTATTGATAGGGAAGGACTTAGGACTGCCATTTTTCTTACACTTGCTGTGTAATTCCTCTCTTCCTTTCTTACTGTCTTCCTTTGTGGTTAAGTGATTTTCTCTGGTAGCATGTTGTAATTCCTTGCTTTTTATTTTTATGATATCTAGTATAGATTTTTGCTTTGTGGTTACCATGAGGCTCACAAAAAACATCCTATAGTTACAACAAGTGTCTAAAACTGATACCAACTTAACTTTAGTCACAAAAAATGAAACGGAAACAAATTTTTTTTTTTTTTTTTTTTTTTTGAGACAGAGTCTCACTTTGTTGCCCAGGCTAGAGTGAGTGCCGTGGCGTCAGCCTGGCTCACAGCAACCTCAATCTCCGGGGCTCAGCGATCCTACTGCCTCAGCCTCCCGAGTAGCTGGGACTACAGGCATGCGCCACCATGCCCGGCTAATTTTTTTTTTGTATATATATTTTTAGTTGGTCAATTAATTTATTTCTATTTTTGGTAGAGACGGGGTCTCGCTCAGGCTGGTTTCGAACTCCTGACCTTGAGCAATCCGCCCGCCTCGGCCTCCCAAAGTGCTAGGATTACAGGCGTGAGCCACCACGCCCGGCCTCGGAAACAAATTTTTAAAACCTCTGTACACATTAACTCCATTCTTCCCCAACATTTTGAATTTTTGATGTCACAGTTTACATTTTTTTATATTACCTATCTCTTAACTGTTGTAGTTATTGTCATCTCTAATAGTTTTGTCTTTTAGTCTTCTTACAAAAGATGTAAATGACTTACATACCACAATTACAATATTAGTATAACAAACACGTTAGTGTCCTTTTCTTTTGGTTTAAAGACCTCCTTTAAGCATCTCTTGTAGGACACAGATCTGGTAGCAATATTCCCTCAGCTTTAATTGTAGGGAAAGTCTTTTATCTCTCTATCTTTGAAAGATAACTTTGGTTACAAAGTATGGGTACAGTATTTTTTCCCTTCAGCTTCTGCGGAGAAGTCTACTGCCAGGTGTCTTGGATCTCTCTAATATGTTATTTGCTTCTTTCTCTCAATGTTTTCAGGATCGTCTCTTTGTCGTTCACCTTTGTGAGTTTGATTAAAATATGTCTTGGAGTGTTCTTATTTGAGTTGAATCTGATTGGTGGCTTTTGCTCTTCCGGTACCTGGATATTTATATCCTTCTTCAGCTTTGGGAAATTTTCTAATATTATTTGTTTGAATAACTTTCTTCCCCTTTGTCTTTCTCAGTTCCCTCTTTAACTCTGATTACCCAAATATTTGCTCTTTTGATGTTGTACCATAGTTCAAATATGCTTTGTTCATTCCTTTTCGTTCTTTTTACTCTTTTCTTCTCTGTGTGTTTTTAAATAGTCTGTCTTCAAGCTCACTGGTTCCTTCTTCTGTTTGATCAATTCTGCTGTCAGTGTTCTCTGTTTCATTTTTCATTTCATTCATCATATTTTTCAGCTCCAGAATTGTTGGAATTTAAAAAATTATTTCAATCTCTGATGAATTTCTCTGATAAATTTCTGAGTTGGTGTTCTATGTTTTCTTGAAGTTTGTTGATCTTCCATAAAACAACTATTTTGAATTTTATGTCTGAGAGATCACACATCTTTATAACTTTAGGGTTGGTTTCTGGTGCCTTATTTTATCTGTTTGGTGAGGTCATATTTCACTGAATGTTCTTGATGCTTGTACAAGTTCTAAGGGAATTTATTGCTACCAGTCAGGTATTTATTTTAGTCTTCGCAGTCTGGTTTGTTCTGTGCCAGTCCTTCTTCAGAGTGCCTTTCAGGCATTCTAAGCCAACTCTCATGTCCCCTGAGGCTATGGCCACTGCAGCCATCTCAGCCCTAGAGGACACTGTAAGCTCAGACTTGCTAGGAGCTTCAAGAAGACTCAGAGGTTGGTGTGGCTTTCTGGCCACATCTGGACCCGGGGAAGACCCAAGGAGGGTTCTGGTCTGTATAAGAATGCTGGCCATGGATCTGCATCTAGAAGACTGTCCCAGTGGCCCAAATGGGTATGCCCCCCAGCAGATCTATGCAAAGGCAGGCTATGTCCACAACTGCAGCAAGAGGGGCTAGAGTTGGGATTGGACCCCTTCAAGATGTGCTCTGGGAAGCAGGCTGGGCCCGTCTCACTTACTCAGACAGGTGTGTATCACCCTAAAGGTCCCTGAACATGTGGAGTAAGTTCCTCAGGTGCAATAGGAGGGACTAGAAGCTGAAACTGGTCCCCCTCACCATCTGCTGTGGGATGTAGGTTGGTGAGCCCATCATGGAGGCTCAGACTCTTTGGCTTAGAGATATGGGCAAGTCTCCCGTGGGGACCTTGTGGAAGCAGCTCTGCAGTGGGACTTCAGCTGAGGAAGGCTGGAACAGTGCCACCAGGCAACTTTCAGGTTCACTGCCAAAGCCCAATATCAGTGGGCAAATAAGCTTTTCTGCTAAGGCACTAGTGTGTGTGATTCCTACTGGACCCCTTGGCAAATGGTTTTCAATGCAGGCTTAAAGGCAAATTGTGCTATAGCCAAGCCCATTGGGAGACCAAGCCAGTTTCAGGCTTGAACCCAGAAGTAAGCTTGGCAGGGCAGATCAGACAACTGAGTGTTGGTCTGGATTCTCAGAATGACCTTCCTAGTACTTGGGCTCCACTGGGGTTTCATGAATTCCTACCTGAATCCTGAGTCTCGTCCAGAGAGATTTTTGACTGTGCAAGGTACAGAATTCTTGTTGTCATGGGGGATATGAGCAGGTTACCTTCTATTCTGCCATCATGATGATATCACTTGAAATGTGGGTTTCTTGCTTATCATTATGCTTTGTAAATTTATCTATGTTTATGTATGAGTGGGGCTTTGCTCATTGCATCTGCTGTATTAATCTTTTCTTGCATGTCAGTCCTTTGTTTCCCATATCAAAAATCTATCTTGTTCTTTATAATGTCTGTTTCAAACTTTTGCCAGTCTATTAAAATATTTTTGTTCTTCTGCCTTTGCATCAAGTGACTCTGTCTCAGGATGACTTTATTTCCTACCTCAAAGGGAAAAGAGAAGGTATTAGTGGGTGCTTTGTCAACTTCAATTTCCTCCCACCAAACTGACAAACCTACCTTCACCGATGCTAATTAATTTCTTTTCTCCTCCTCCTGATTTTCTTCCATATTCTGGATCACATTCATTCCCTACCTCTTTTCAGGGCCTTCAGTATTTCAATCATCCCACCTTCCTTCTAAATCTTAAAATTTTCACTTCCCTGCTGGATCCCTCCCATGCATGTTAAATATTTTCAAGCCTTTCCCAGCTCAAAAAAATTCTTCAACTTCTTCTCTTTCTGCAGCTCCATACCTATCTCTCCTCCTTCATAGCCTGATCTATCAACAAGTTGTACAGACTCAATAATGTTATTTCCTTACCTCCCATTCATTGCAAATGAACACATTGCAAAATGATGACAATAATACATGTTCCTTTACTGAATACCTGTGAACCAAAGCATAGCATTAAATGCTTAGTGTGAATTATCTTGATTAATCCTCAAAATAAGTCATATTAAGGTAGATGCACCACATATGGAAGTAACATTCATCAGGTGTCGGGCAGGTGGGAGAGGGGAGGAAGGGATGAGTAAATTCACACCTAATTGGTGCAGTGCACTGTCTGGGGGATGGGCACACTAGCTCGGGTAGTGCAGATACAATATATGTAACGTAAACGTTTCTACCCTGGTAATATTCTGAAATTTTAAAAAAGGTACATGTACCCTGTCTTATATATAAGAAAACAGAGTTAAAAAGAGGAAACATTTAGGCTAATAATATAACACTATTAAATGACAACTGGAATTCAAGCCATCTTCATTGACTCTAGTGTCTTAGACCTTAGCCCCTGGTATGTTGCATCCTATCTGCTGTTCCCCAGTTGTCTTAACAGCATTTTTCAAACTCACCAATTATCTCAGTTTTACTAAACCTAATAACACTTCCCAGTCATCACCTAGTTGCACCTGTCAGCTAGATACTGTAAAAGTTCAGCAGGTGACCTTGTTTGGGCTTCCCTAATGCCATATTCCCTTGGTTTTTCTCCTACCTCTTTGGTTTTTCATGCTCAGTCCTCTCCACAGTCTCCTTTTTGATGTTTTCTCCTTTTACTCATTCCCTTTGTTGATATTCATTGGAAATTTGTCCTAAACAAAGGTATGTTTGTGCCATGGTGCACATCTCCCTCAGGTGATCCCAGCACTCATGTGCTTCGGTGCTGATGACTTCACCTGGCCAACTCCAGAGCATCCTGTAGGTCCTGGCTTAAATGTTACTCTCTCCTGGAAGTCTTATTGAACTATTATCTCCAGATTAGTTCAGATACTCCTTTAATGTGTTTCCCCTCTTATATCCCATATCACACATAATGATAAATGCTGATTTCATAGCCCCCTTTCCTGCCAGACAGCTCCTAAAAGGAAGGTTCTATTTCCTGTCTTGCTCACTAGTCCATTGCCTTCTCCCAGCACATATTTGAAACACATTAAAGATTTTTAATATATGAACTGCATGCATGGAATAATTAATTTCTTAGTCAAAGTGAAGAAAATGTTCTAATAGTTTCATCTGTAGGATCAACATGGAGACAAATCAGTGCTACCCGGTGGTGGAACGATCTCACCCAGACTTGGTCATCAACATAGGAGAAGTGTCTCTTGGAGAAGGAAACAGAAAAAAGCTGAATATAACTCAGAAACAAGAGAAGACAAGGTTTACACAGGCCGCGTGTGCTTTATTAAACTCAGGAGGAGGAGTCATTCTGATAGAAATGGCAAACAACCATGAGCGTCCTGTGGAGCTGGGACACGATTTAGAACAGTCTTTGAGATACCTTATTGAGTCTACCGATTTTCACACTTTCTTTGAGCACAACCAACAAGAGAGGCATTTTTCCATTTTTGTTAAGTCTTGGAGCAGTGAAGACAGTTCTATGAAGCCTGGAATTTGCAGCCTAAGTTCTTCACTATACCGTAGATCTGGCACCTCTTCACTTACCATGAGTTCAAGTGAGGCATTCGATTTCCTAAAGACAAAGAAAAAAGATGCAAAAAATAGTTTGACTAATGAAGGATCTCCCCCTAGTAAAATACCCAAAGCTGACTGTCGGAGCACCTCTGAATCACTTGCTGCATACGAAATTTTCCAAAAGAACAGGCTTAACTATGGTGAAATCCTGCCATTTACCGAATCTCAGTCCACAGAGTTTAAACAGTTTGCTACAAAAAACATCCAAAAATATGTACAAGAGATCATTCCAGAGTATGTCTCAGCATTTTCGAACAGCGAGGGAGGCTATCTTTTTATTGGAGTGGATAATGAGAGTAAAGAAGTCCGGGGATGTACAAAAGAAAATGTTGACCGAAACTCTTTGAAAAATGTAATAGCAACAGCAATTTCCAACGTGCCCGTTGTCCACTTTTGCTCTTCCAAACCAAGTCTGCAGTGCACCACAAAAATCATAGATGTGTTCAAGGATGATGGAGAGTTGTATGGTTATCTCTGTGTGGTTAGGGTGGAGCCATTCTGCTGTGCAGTGTTCTCAGGCAATCCCAAATCGTGGATGGTGAAGAACATGCGCATCCACAGGCTGAAAGCTGAGGAGTGGGTACACATGATGATAGATCCTGATCCAGGTAAGGTGGAGCAAGTGCCTCCCTCCCTGTCCTCCAGCCTCCTCAGCATCTCCATGTCCTCCTCCATTCTCTCTGACTCTGAGCTCCTCACACACACTGAAATTTACTTTCTTTAGATGTCCATGTTTTTTATATATGGGAAGGTTTTATTGGGTGAGAAAAAGCCAAAATCAGATATTTTGTGAATTGATTTCCCACAAAAGAATTAGTAAAGGGAAATTTGGAAATGGATTCCTTTATTAAAATCCTCTAATTGGAATGTGCTAGACCCTCATTACTATGAGGGTCAGTAACCTTGTACCTCAGTTTAGCATGAGATCAACTCTGAAAGACAAGAGGCAGCATTGGGTGAGGTTTGTTTTGTTGGAGTTAGTGGAGGTGTATGAGCAGGAATATAAATCACATGATGATTAGAATTTAAAAAGAGTATTTTAAGTTTCACTACAATTCCAGGAAGGAGCTATTCAAACATAGAAGAGGGAGCATTATATTGAATAGGAAATCTCCATTCAAGATTCAAAAGAAGGGCTTTGTAATGGTGCATCTTTTGGAAGCTTGAGATTGGGTCAGGGAAGGGTGAAGTATCTGACTTTGGGACCTGAATTGTACCATGTGAAGTGAAATTTAGGCACAGCTTTCAATGGTCTATTCTGGCAATGAGGGATGAAATCCTACAGGATAAACTGTCCTTTCTTTTCAGAGTTACTTTCAGACTTGGCAGAGGCTTTTGAATCGCAGCTGAGCCTGTCCCACAGGCCTCCACTTTGCAGACCGGTGTATTCTAAGAAAGGTCTGGAACATAAAGTAGATCTCCAACGACATTTGTTTCCAGGTACTAACTGCCTGTTTTTACATTAGGAGAAAGGGAGATGATTTAATACAGTTGGCTAAAAACAAATCCATGAAAGACTGTGTTCTGCAAATCCGAGTGTATAAAGTGACAGTGCCACAAGCCTCTTGGGGTTGAGTTTCAGGTACCCTTAGAAATCATCTAGCTTAGTGGTTGCCAAATCTTGCTGATTATCAGAAATGCTGTAGGAGGTAGTTAAACATGCAGTTGTCCAGGTCCCCACCAAGAACTTATAAAGGTGTAATTTCCAGGGATGAGGCCTTGGCATGTGCATTTGAGCAAGCTTCTCAAATTCTTCTGATGCTCTGCTTGGTTTGCAACCACTCATCTAATACAAGTGCAGGCAAACAAGGGGGCACTGTGGAATAATAGACCACTACTGTTCAGTTTTTCAGAGATGGAGGAATCATATCTGTAATAAGAATAAAAGTGTTCACCTGGTAGAATATAAAAACACAGAGAAACCACAAGTAATTTCTGTTAAAGGGACTAGAAGGAATGAGTCACCAGTGGCCCAGAGGAAGCGCAAAATAATCATTCAAGACCATAGACAGTGTAAAGTAGCCTGTTTACCTGCTGTCCAGATAATTTTTAGCAAGGGTATATCCAGGAATTTGTACTTACAAAAGGAAACCTAGATTTCTAGAAGAGGAAAATGACTTGAATAACTTATACATTGAAAATATTAAATGTGTGGTCTAACAGTAGAACATAATATGCAAATATCATACAATCTCTAGATATTTATTGTGAGCCTGATAATTAATATGTTATCTCTGCCTTAGGCCCATTTTCAACCAAATAGTTTTCTTACTTACCTGAGATCTTCGTAGTTATTAGCTTATCAGAATTGTTTTTTAACATTCCACAATAAGAGTATGAGGTACAAGCATAATCCAATACATACATGGTTTTCACTTTGTCAGGCTCAGTAAATTCCATTTTACTTGACACACTCTACTCTCCATGAGATACATAGAAGGGCAACATCATTCAGTTTACCACATTTGTACGGTGTCTGTTAAACAGCGGTACACCAGAGGGAATTTCTCCTAAATTGCATGATTATCTAGGAGGTGGGGGGGCTTTACTGTTTCTTTTAAATGTAAGATGTGATTAATACAAAATAGTACAAACACGTTTTTGAACTGTTTTCTATTTTTTCCACATCTAGTGACATCAGATCCTTTGAGATATACTCCCGAATCCCTCTGGACGGAGCTATCCTCAGAGCATGAAGGGCTGGAGGAGTTAATAAATAAGCATATGCGTCCTTTCTCCCAGGGAATTTTGATCTTCTCCAGAAGCTGGGCTGTGGACCTGAACTTGCACAAGAAGGAAGGAGTCATCTGTGATGCTCTGCTGATAGCACAGAACAGCCCCCCCATTCTCTACACCATTCTCGGGGAGCAGGAGGCAGGGGGGCAGAGCTACTGCACTCGCACAGCCTTTGCTTTGAAGCAGAAGCTGGTGAACACAGGGGGCTACACTGGGAAGGTGTGTGTCAAGGCCAAGGTCCTCTGCATGAGTCCTCAGTGCACCACAGAGTGCTTGGAGGGTGCAGTCTCTCTGATAGATTACCCCGGGTCCTATAGCCTGGGAGACACCCAGCAAGTGGAAGCCTTGCTGCAGGCCCTCGTGATTGTCCTGCTCGGCTTCAGGTCTTTCCTGAGTGACCAGCTTGGCTGTGAGGTTCTAAATCTGCTCACAGCCCAACAGTATGAGCTATTCTCTACAAACCTCCGCAAGAACAGAGAGTTGTTCGTCCATGGCTTGCCTGGCTCAGGGAAGACAATCATGGCCATGAAGATCATGGAGAAGATCAGGAATGTGTTTCACTGTGAGACACGTAGAATTCTCTACATTTGTGAGAACCAGCCACTGAGGAACTTTGTCAGGTAAGCAGTTGGACCTTATGTTGGTTAAGTGTTATTTAATCTGGGTTTAATTTCTTTGCTATGTCACCTTGTTCCTTGAAAATTAGGTGGTAAGTTGATCTGACAACAGACTGTATTCAGGTGGGCCCGATAGAGTAATGTTCTCCCTTTTTTTAGTTAGGGAAAACCTGAATGTATCATTTTAATTTTCACAGGAAGAAGAAGATCTGTGAGGCAGTGACCCGGAAAACCTTCATGAGAGATAACTTTAAAGATATTGATCACATCATCATTGATGAAGCTCAGAATTTCCGCATGGAAGATGGGGACTGGTATTGGAAAGCAAAAACCATCACTCAGAGAGCTAAGGGTTGCCCAGGAATCCTCTGGATCTTTCTGGACTACTTCCAAACCAGCCACATGTGTCCCAGTGGCCTCCCCTCTTACTCATGCCAGTATCCAAGAGAACAGCTCACCAGAGTGGTCCGCAATGCAGACGACATAGCCAAGTACCTACGAGAAATAATGCAGGCGATCAGAGAAAATCCTCCACCTAACCTCCCCTCTGAGTATCTGGCCATGAGCCATGAAGCTGAATGGGTTCCAGGTGTAGCAGGCAACATAACGATTAAAGACTTGGACTTGGAGGAGATGATCATCTATGTAGCAGATGAGTGCCACTTTCTCTTGAGGAATGGTTACTCTTCCAAAGATATTGTTGTGCTTTTCAGCACAGCAAGTGAAATGAACAAATATAAGGATAAGTTTTTGAAAGAAATGAGGAAGAGAAAATTTTCTCAAATTGATGATGAATCCACTTTTACTGATGCCAACCTGGACAGTGTCCGTCGATTTTCAGGCCTGGAGAGAAACATTGTGTTTGGAATCAATCCCAGCACAGCTGAGGCAGCCATTTTTGACAATCTTCTGCTCTGTCTGGCCTCCAGGGCAAATAAACATCTATACATTCTCAGGCTTTCCAACTGATAGGAAGACCTCAGTCTAAGAAGTAATAAAGATAAAATATAGCCTTTGTTCCTGCAGTTTCAGAAAAGGAATGTCTATTCTCATCAGGAAAGTATTATTTCTAAAGCAGAGCCTTTAAAGAGAACTCGCTTCAGAGTTGTCGCTATATTCTTTGAAAGGACCTTCTGAAAAGTCAGATTCTGATTGGTTGTGTTAACTAATACTCTTCTTACCTTGCCATTCTTATGCATATTGAAATCCCATTGTTAAAAATTTACAAGTATGCTTTCTTCATTCACTAAGCCCAAAGAGGATTGTTGATATTTCCTTCTTTGTCCACACCTGGAAATACAATGAAACCTGTGACTACACTACATTTCTTTTTAGGAAGAGTTCAAGAATCTGTTGTTCTTTAACAAAGAGTAATATGAAGTGGACCATTAATCGAAATGCTGATTTCTTGGTAAATATTCTCACCGTGGTCAATTTCAAGCTAACTATGTGACGTTGGCAGGCTCATGACATCCCTGAAAAATTAGCATTTTGCCTTTGGGAACAGATATGAGCCAGCTGCAGCATATCACTACAACTTCAGCCATTCCAGCAAAATTTGGTGTGCCTCTTTCCCAGCCTCAATATTTTTAGAAAGAGGAAACATTTATAGCAGAAAAATGGAATATTATAAACTTTTAAGTACTTAGTTGTTTTTACATCAATATTTATAAATATTGTGCTCTGGTCAAAAAATGAAACTTACCTTTTTATGGAACAATTCATAACTCAGTTGAGTTATCTCAAAAGGCAACTTTTCCAAGTAGAAAACTATTATGATATTCATTGCTCTGAAGACTAATTTCTACCATTAATTTAATATATTATGCAATAGATTAGCAAAAAGAATAAAGCTCACCAGAAATATATGGCCATGAAGCAGAGGAATGTTGCCACACAACATTTAAACATGAAATTTTTTAAATGTTAAGAAGCAGTTGCAACTACAGAAGGATACCACAAATCAGAAATAAGAAAATAAGGATAAGCTATGGCCCAACAAAAAGAGGATGTGAAATGTAAACTAACTCAATCAAGAGAGGAAGCAAAACACAAAATTCAGAAGACTGGATTACAAGATGCACAAGGAACAATAGACACATGGAAATCAGAATAACCTAAAAATATAAATAAGAAAAGCCAAGGCCGGGCACGGTGGCTCACGCCTGTAATCCTAGCACTCTGGGAGGCCGAGGCGGGCGGATTGCTCGAGGTCAGGAGTTCAAAACCAGCCTGAGCAAGAGCGAGACCCCGTCTCTACTATAATTGGAAAGAAATTAATTGGCCAACTAAAAATATATACAAAAATTAGCCGGGCATGGTGACGCATGCCTGTAGTCCCAGCTACTTGGGAGGCTGAGGCAGCAGGATCGCTTGAGCCCAGGAGTTTGAGGTTGCTGTGAGCTAGGCTGATGCCACGGCAGTCACTCTAGCCTGGGCAACAAAGTGAGAGTCTGTCTCAAAAAAAAAAAAAAAGAAAAGAAAAGCCAAAAAGGCAAATAGAAGTAAAGAAAGATTTTTAAGAGATTAGAAAGAGATACTTACAAAAGATACACAATGCATTTTCAATGTCTATAAAATTGGAGTCCCTCAAAGAGTAAAATAAAGTAGAACAGAACAAACATTTAAAATGATAACTTACTAAAATGTGTCTGAAATAAAAGAACCCCTGAATTTACATATCATAGAGGACTACGGTATATCTAGGAAGTTTAACATGGATACATAACCAATACACTTGTTGGGCTGTAAAAATAGACTCCACTGGCAGCCACACAAAAAGACTGACTCATAAGAAAAAGAGTATCAGGTTAGCACCAGCCTTTTCAGCAGAATGTTCCATGCCAGAAAAGAGCCAAGATACACCAACAAAGGAGCCCTGAAAAGGAAACATGAGCCATGGATGTGGGAACCAATGCTTTTACATACAACATGTATATACGTAAGAATTCAGGGAATCTTAATCTCATGATCCCTTCCTGGGGAATTTATTAAAGGATGATCTTCACCCAACTGGGAAATGATTGTAGAAACTTTAGCAAAAAGATTATCAATGAACACAGCCTATAATTAACTGCAGATCCCCAACAATATTGGGGATTAAGGATGATAAAAAATGCATAAATTGCATATACCATGACAATATGGAATTCATATACTTAAGGAGAGAAAATACAGGAGAAGATAGAAAGTTTTCTTATTGTCTCTCAGGTTGTAGCTGACAGAAAGATCACCACTTTAAATTGGTAAATAACTCTCTTTATGAAAATTAAGTATACTTAGAATTATAAATACTAAAAATATAATACTATTAAATTGGATGACAGAGGAGAGAGAATTTACTTTCATCAAGATAATTTTATCAAGGCTTATGGTAGGGAACTGTCTAAAGAAGATATTTTATAGATATTGCATGTTTGTTTTGTTTTTCCTTATAAATCTCTCTCCTGTTTTATTCTGTCCTGAAATTCTGTTCATTTCCTAGGCAAAGTGCTATAGATTTTCTTATGATTTGTTGCTTCTTCTAACCAGTCAATCGCCTTTTGCTCTTATCTTTCACCCATGGCATAGACTGCTGATTGTCTCTCAATGTTTATGCTTTTCTTTTTCTGTAGTAATAGTCATTTTGGGAGAGCAAATGACAAACTGAAACAAAAGTGATTTTTCCCAGCCTCCCTTGAAGCCAACTAGGGCCACGGGACCAAATTCTGGCCAAAGGATATGAGCAGAAATGATGTGTTTAGCATTCAGTAGATGTCCTTAAGCAGTGCTTCTTGATGGCTTTTTTGAAGAAATGATGCATTTTTCCATCAGCCAATTCTATTGGGTGAGTGAGTATTAAGTACCCCCAGAGAATACTCTGGCCTCCCCCATAGTTTTTTTGACCTGTGTAGCAGCAAACCATTTTCCTCTTCATAATCAAGATCAATCACCCAGCAAGTAGGATAGCCATCTCTTCTGATTATTGATCCAGCAGCCTAAGAAGCCCAAAAAGACTGGAATGGCCGGTTGCAGTGGCTCATGCCTGTGATCCTAGCACTTTGGGAGGCTGAGGCGGGAGGATTGCTTGAGGTCAGGAGTTTGAGGCCAGCCTGAGCAAGAGTGAGACCCCATCTCTACAAAAGGAAAAATTAGCTAGGCGCCATGGTGTGTATCTGTAGTCCCAGCTAGTTCCCCACCATGTAACAGAAACACTGTGCTGGTCAGGGGTGCTGGGCAAAATTGTTACAGAGAAGACTAAGCAGGTACCAAGATAACTTGAGGGGGGGTGCACCCAGAACTTGACTTGAAACTGTAAGTACAGACTGGCCCTGACTGCCTTAGAATTGCTTTAGCAGTCATATAGTGCCCTTCAGCTCATTGTCTACCTAAATCTCCACCTAGTAGAGAACTGTAATATCATTAACATAACATGGGTTGGTTGCACAAGGGCATAATGTGTGTGTGGTTTGTTTCACTGTGAACAAACAATGATACAATGTAAAAGCTGTGCATGACTCATTGGGAAGGGATTTAAGGCAACACCACAGAGTGGGCAGATGTGGATTTTGCATGCAAGAAAACTATGGAAGAAATTACTGCGCTGCTCAGGAGCAAGCACCCGTATAAGTAACCTCTAATAAATTCATCTGATTTGTCAAGCTGGACTTGTCGGAGTCATTCTTTGGTCTCTTGGAAGCCTCTCAGTTTGGGGGGTGGTTTTTGTACTGTCATGTGATTTTCCTGAAACAAGCCTTGACTTTCAAATTATTGGGACCAGGACTATGTTTGGGTATTAGAACCTCCAAACCTACTGCATGAAAGTGACAGTGGATGGTAAAAGGTCTACTCTACCCTACTTCCACCCCTTGGTTCTCAGACTGGTATATTCTGGTATATACTAACTCCCAGAGGGAAGTACCCCAACCTTGTAGGCATTGTGTCCCAGTGGGGGGTATACGTTCTACAAAGCCAGCTGATTCTGAGTGAGGGCCACATGGTAAAAACTGAATTCTCTGGCCTTGAGCCCATTGCTATACTGTTGCGGTATACCATGAAGGTAAGATGGGTTCCTTCGCTTACCATTGTGGCGATACGACTTCCTTGTTTGGAGGCAATGTTTTATGTCAATAAGGCATTCTCTAAGTCCATGAAGGGTGATACTAGCAGGAACTTTGTGGACAGGGAAGGAACACTCACATCTAGAATATGTACGTGTTCCTGTGAGCCACCATGTTTTGTCTGGTTTCCGTGGGGACTGCTGGCTATCTTGAGGACTCTGCATCAGGCCCCTGTTGTCAGCAGGGTGAACAACTCAGCAATGGTGGGAGCCTGATCAATCTTAGTAAGGGGAAGTCCACGTTCACTAGCCCGTGCATACCCTCTCTTTCAGAAATGTTGGGTTATAACAGGATTCCAGGGTGTGGAACTCTAATTATAGACCATACCTCCCATGGTAGCTTAAAATCTCACAAAGAAAACATTAGGCCCAAATGGTTTCACTGGCAAGTTTTATCAAATGTTCAAGGAACAGAGAATTCCATTTTTACACAAAATATTCCAAGGTATTAAAAAATAAAGAGAACACTTCATTTCGCAAGAGCATTATGAGGAAAACACCCTAGATCATTCAAACCAATAAACAAGAGCAACTATTCTTCAATAAATGGTAGTAAATCAAATATAGCAAATGTATAATACATCATTTATCCCAGGAATGCAACACATACATTCTGCCAAGAATATAATACATACATTTATACTAAGAATGCAAGGTTTGGTTTAACATGTGAAAATCAATTAATGTGATCTACCACGTCAACAGATTAAAGGAGAAAAATGATGTATTGAGCTCAAAGGAGGCAGAAAAAGCACTTAAATGTTATTTGACATACATTCAAGATAAAAACCCACAGCAAACTAGAACTAAAGAGGAACTTCCTTTTCCTGTTGAAGGGTATTTTCAAATGCTCCTTCCACATGCTATACTTAATGTTAAATGGTGGGAGCTTTCCCTTTGAAAGATCGGGGTGCTGGTTTAGGGGACCATACTGAGAAGTAAGAAGGACCATTCTTGTAAATTCCTCACTAAATGGAAATCATCTTAATTTGTTTGACCTCTGTCTGGGTAATTTGGGGGAGTCTGGTTTGGGATGTGATGAAATGCAGAGGAAAAAGTAATGCACCAGAATTCCTAGGGGGGTGTGGAGGAAGGCAGAGTGGAAAAGAGAAGTTGGAGTTGATACTAGGTGGGCATTGTTGCCCCCACATTATCAGGGGCTATTATCTGGCCTTTTTACGGCTGGCTGGGCAGCATGGGCAGGGCTGGGAGGGGTCCCAACACCCACAGCTGCACATCTGCGCCCACGGAGGGCTCCATGGTGGGCCAAGAAGATGGTGGGAATGAAATGGTTTTGAAGAAGAAGGGCTGAGCCCAAGGTCCGGCCGAGGGGGGTTAGGGAGGCTGCAAGGAGAGGAGGAGGAAAGTATAGAAGAGAAGAGTTCCTTCTGGTTGCATCGGTAAAAGTTAATGTTACCTATTCTAGTTTAATGCTTAACTTTGCTTTGTTAACAGGGAAAACATGGCTTAGTTTCTAAAAATGTTAATAGAATGGAAAATAACTGCTGGGCAGTGATCCAATCCTTCATGAACAATAATTTCATCATCGTCATGGATGAAGTCCAGAATTTTCTCATGGAAGACTACCAGGTAAAGGCACAAAACCTGACCCAGAAAAAGAAATTACAGAGGAATTCTCTGGATCTTCTTACATTATTTTCAGTCTACTCACTTATTGATAGATTGTTGGACTTTCCCCCTTTAGACCAGTATTCTTGGGAAGAGCTGACCAGGATCTGCAATGCAGATCCAGAGGCCAAATATCTGCAACAAATTCAGGAGTTTGGCAGGAATAGTCCATTAACACTCCTCGTCCTCACCCCACTCCCTGTAGCCAAATGTGCTCAAGGCATTCCTAGCACTTTAAAACTTAAGATTAAATTGTAATTGGGACAAGAGGTGACCCCTCTGGCCAGACCAGGCCCTTGTTCTTTTAGAACAGTCAGTGGTTCTCAGCCAGGAGTGATTTTGCCCTAACGAGGGACATTTGGCAATGTCTGGGAGCATTTTTTTTTTTTTTGAGACAGAGTCTCACTCTGTTGCCCAGGCTAGAGTGCTGTGGCGTCAGCCTAGCACACAGCAACCTCAAACTCCTGGGCTCAAGCAATCCTTCTGCCTCAGCCTCCTGAGTAGCTGAGACTACAGGCATGTGCCACCATGCCCGGCTGATTTTTTTCCATATATGTTTTCAGTTGTCCAATTAATTTCTTTCTATTTTTAGTAGAGACAAGGTCTCACTCTTGCTCAGGCTGGTCTCGAACTCCTGACCTTGAGAGATCCGCCCACCTTGGCCTCCCAGAGTGCTAGGATTACAGACGTGAGCCACTGCGCCCAGCCTCTGGGAGCATTTTTGATTGTCAAAATTAGGAGTGTCACTGGCATCTGTGTTATAAAGGCCAGGGCTGCTGCAGAATCCTACAAGGCACAGGAAAGCCCCACAAATAAATGATCAGGCCCAATGTATGAACAGTGCCAAGGTTGAGAAACCTTGGTTTTGAGAAAGGTTGTTTGTCTAAGGAGGTCATTCTTTTCATCAGAACATGAAGGAACATGGATTTCTATAGCTAAGCTTCTGAAGGAAACAAGGAAGAAAACAGTGAGATCCAAACCATCAGAACATCTGAGCGCTTGGATGAACATAGTGGGATAAACACGCAGCTGGGGTCAACCCTGGAAAGGAAGGTCACACTGGAGATCACTCCAAGGACAGGTGAGCCAACTGTTCTACAGGTTTTCCACTCTCTCCAGTTTCCAGGGTGAAGACGGCAGCTGTATATTCTGAAGGGTGATGACTGATCGGAAGGCCTCCCGCCTAAGAAGAAAGAGGCAGCTCCTACCTCAGTCTGTGTATGAAACTAGCAAATAGAAGTGCTGGGAGTCCAGAGGTAGACATGACACAAACACCCTGGAGGCTGGACACAGTGGCTCACGCCTGTAATCCTAGCACTCTGAGAGGCCGAGGTGGGAGGAATGCTTGAGCTCAGAAGTTCAAGACCAGCCTGAGCAAGAGTGAGACCCTGACTCTACTATAAATAGAAAGAAACTAGCCAAACAACTAAAAAAAAAATAGAAAAAATTAGCCGGACACGTGGCACCTGCCTATAGTCCCAGCTACTCAGGAGGCTGAGGTAGGAGGATTACTTGAGCGCAGGAGTTTGAGGTTGCTGTGAGCTAGGCTGATGCCACAGCACTCTATCCTGGGCAACAGAGTGAGACTCTGTCTCAAAAAAAAAAAAAAAAAATGCCCTGGAATACGTGAACAAAGACTAGTGCAAGGAATGGCAGTGTGTAAAAGGGGATAGTAAGTTGTAAAACAAGGCAGCACAATAGAAAGGTTCTCGGTATCTGTCTGTCTGTCTGTGTGGTCTGTCTGTCTGGTAAGAGGGGCTGAACATTAGACTGGAAAGTCAGAGAGGCTTCACTGAGCAAAGACCCACCTATGAAATCCTAGGACAGGAGCTTCCTGGTCTTGGCATTCCACACACAGCACAGTGAGAAAGAAATGTCTGAATGTGTCGGTCAGGGCGGGTGTGAAGGACAGAGAGGGGCTGTGAGTCCAGCCTTGCAGGGGCTGAGAGAGGCAAAAGCAGGGACAGAGTGGAAAAACAGCACCAGAACAAACATTGTCAGCTGCAAGTTATCATTTTTGCAACACTGACTTTTCTAGTTACTTCCCCCTTTTTCCTTTTTTTGGCTGGATTAGTCAATATGTTGTCAAAACACATTTTTTTCTTTGGGTTATTGTGAAATCCTGCTGTCATTACTTATTATTTCCTCTTTAAAAAATATTTCATCACCTCTCTCACTACCTCAGCGTTTCTGAGAGAAATATTTTCTCCTTGACTTAACTCAGAGAGAGCCAAAAGGAGGAGTCAGCTAACCCCAAGTGTTTTTGGTTCTGCTGAGTCCTTAGAAGTCCAGCGAGGCCTTACTGGGCCATCCCTACTTAGAGACAAAACCTGTGATCTGTCACTGCTTCCTCTAAACTACCACAAAGACTAAAAAAATCACAAGCCAAAAAGGCGCCTATAGTTCCTAAGAGAAAGAAACTACAAATGATTCTTCAAAGGAGTCATTTTTCAATTATATATAAAAATTAACCCCATCATCTCCCTAGAATACAGACTTTTACTTTTCACTCAAGAAGCACAAGCTTGAGTAGACATGTGTATCACACATGAGAACCAGTTCTGATAATTAGGTACAGGACTGAGAGATTTGCTTCATAATTTTATTATAAATATAAGACATGCTCACAGAAAAAAAATGCAAGATTTGCCTATTGTAAAATGACATTGTCTTGAACCATTCACCCCAGAGCTGTACATGATGACAACTTAGTACAATAATTCATGTAAAGTTTACAACTCGTGGCTTAGCTGGTTAAAGCGCCTGTCTAGTAAAGTTTACAATTCTGCCTAATAAATGTCAGGGTAAAGCCAGACCCCAGAATACTTCTCCCCTGATACTTGATAAAATGGACAAAAAATGTAAAGACACAGCCAAAAATTAGCCAGTAATGATGAGCTGCAGAGAAACAAGCAAAGGGTGTGGCCTCTTGCCAAAAAATATCTAAAAAGAGTGGCGAAAAGTTGGCCTAGGCAAAGAATTTATGAAGAAGACCCCAAAGGCAATCACAACAGCAACAAAAATAAACAAATTGGACCTGATCAAATTAAAAAGCTTCTGCACAGCCAAAGAAACCGTCAAGAGAGCAGACAGACAACCCACAGAATGGTAGAAAAATTTTGCAAGCTACACATCTGATAAACGGCCAATAACTAGAATCTATTTAGAACTCAGGAAAATCAGCAAGAAAAAAAATCAAACAACCCTATCAAAAAATGGGCAAAGGACATGAACAGAAACTTCTCAAAAGAAGACAGAATAATGGCCAGCAAACATATGAAAAAATGTTCAACATCTCTAATCATCAGGGAAATGCGAATCAAAACCACAATGAGATATCACTTAACTCCAGTGAGAATGGCCTTTATCAAAAAGTCCCCAAACAACAAATGCTGGCCTGGAGAGGAGAGAGAGGAACACTCCTACACTGCTGGTGGGACTGCAAACTAGTTCAACCTCCGTGGAAAGCATTATGGAGATACCTTAAAGCGATACAAGTAGATCTACCATTTGATCCAGCAATTCCACTACTGGGCATCTACCCAAAAGATCAAAAGCCACTTTATGAAAAAGACACCTGCACTCCAATGTTTATAGCAGCACAATTCACAATTGCAAAGCTGTGGAAACAGGCTGGGCGTGGTGGCTCACGCCTGTAATCCTAGCACTCTGGGAGGCCGAGGCGGGCGGATTGCTCGAGGTCAGAATTTCGAAACCAGCCTGAGCAAGAGCGAGACCCCTGTCTCTACTATAAATAGAAAGAGATTAATTGGCCAACTAATATATATAGAAAAAATCAGCCGGGCATGGTGGCACATGCCTGTAGTCCCAGCTACTCAGGAGGCTGAGGCAGGAGGATTGCTTGAGCCCAGGAGTTTGAGGTTGCTGTGAGCTAGGCTGATGCCACGGCACTCTAGCCTGGGCAACAGAGCGAGACTCTGTCTCAAAAAAAAAAAAAAGGCCGGGCGCTGTGGCTCACGCCTGTAATCCTAGCTCTTGGGAGGCCGAGGCGGGCGGATTGCTCGAGGTCAGGAGTTCAAAACCAGCCTGAGCAAGAGCGAGACCCCGTCTCTACTATAAATAGAAAGAAATTAATTGGCCAACTGATATATATATATAAAAATTAGCCGGGCATGGTGGCGCATGCCTGTAGTCCCAGCTACTCGGGAGGCTGAGGCAGAAGGATCACTCAAGCCCAGGAGATTGAGGTTGCTGTGAGCTAGGCTGACGCCACGGCACTCACTCTAGCCTGGACAACAAAGTGAGACTCTGTCTCAAAAAAAAAAAAAAAAAAAAAAAGCTGTTGAAACAACCCAAGTGCCCATCAATACATGAGTGGATTAATAAAATGTGGTATATGTATACCATGGAGTACTACTCAGCTTTAAGAAACAACAAGAGGTGATATAGCACCTCTTGTATATTCCTGGATAGAGCTGGAACCCATTCTACTAAGTGAAGTATCTCAAGAATGGAAAAACAAGCACCACATGTACTCACCAGCAAATTGGTATTAACGGATCAACACCTAAGTGGACATATAGGAGTAACATTCATCGGGTGTCGACAGGGAGGGAGGGGGGAGGTGGGGATGGGCATATACAACCACAAGGAGTAAGATGTGCAACATTTGGGGGATGGACACGCTTGAAGCTCTTACTCGAGGGGGGAGGAGGGCCATGTGCAATATATGTAACCTTAACACTTGTACCCCCATAATATGCTAAAATAAAAAAAAAGAGTGGCCAAGAAAAGAAATAGAAAATTCTTGGCCACCTTATATATATATGACTGTTGTCTCTAGCCCTGCTTCAGAAGAAGTACTGAAAAAGAAAAAAAAAAAGGAAAGAGTGAATCAATAAAAATCTATTGAATTTTTATGAAAACACAAGTTTAAAGAGAAGCAGCTAAAAAGGTGATCAGGCAGCTCCGGGAAACAGTGAGGAAAACACTGACCAGTTCCCCTGAAGAGCTGTACCTTCCCGCTCCTAAGTGAGGAGGTCTGTCCAGGCAAGGCCTGCCCTGCTTTATTTCTAACGAGATTCCAGATCATGCAGAAGCTGCTGGTCTGCACACCACACTTTGAATCTAGAATAGTTTTTTTCTACTAAAAATAGATGGATTCCAGATGTACTGACTCAGAATCTGCATTAAAATAAGATCATTCCCCTCCCCCACCAGGTGACTCAAATGTACCTTTGAGAAGTGCTGGCTAGTTGCTACCTTTCCTGGGTTTATATTATTAACCTGGTATATACTGCAGGGGTCCTGGCGGGGAACATGTTAAATTAAACTAAATATCCACCAGCCAGAGAAGTGGGTTAAGTGAGGATGTGATAGGAACCACTACCCCTGCATCTGTTAAGTTATTGATGGTGGGTCTATCTCTGAAATTCCCCCCAGGAGTGTGGATTGCTATTTTTGATGGGGGTGAGGAGTACAATTCCAGGGGCTTCTACCTGGCCTTTCCTACTATGATAACTCTCATTTTTCGGATCAGGAAACCGACATGGGCATTCTGCCAGTTTCTATGACTTCTATATATTGTCTAGACTAGAGAAATAATCAAAGAACAAGTGGTTGTATGGCTCCCGGGCCCCCACTCTCCCTACTGGACCAACATGGCGTTTCAGTTTTCTGTCAGTTCAGAGTCAGAATCTAATAACCCCGGATATTTCCATTTCCCAGTGCACAGTCACCCTATTAAATGTCTGCAGGTCCCTCTGGGGAAGAATTTGAGGAAGATTCAGACTGTGCCTGTAGCCATGTAACAGGATCTTTCTCAAAGAGTGGCAAGATTTAGAATTAGCTTATATTTAGAAACTGGGTAAGGGGCTGCCAATCCCCACCATGGCAGCTAGAGGGTAGCCTTATGCCCAGCACATCTATAATTTTCCTGCCTAACTATGGCAAGCAGCGTTTTGGTAGACTGCTCCTCTATTTAATTTCTTGAGATGTCATGATCATCATGACAGATCCCTGCTGGTCAAAGCACTGAATTGCCACTCTTGGCTTATTGGGATAATTGTGCTTGCCCACCACCTGGCCTCTACCGATCCCATAACTTTTATTGTGATAAGGAAAGCCAGTTTCAATGCGCTTACCCTACTATCATTTCTGGCTTATAGAGAACCACCACCATAGAGCCTCTCAAGGATGCTAGGGCCCAGGGCTAGTGAGACAGGCAAGTACAATATTTAAGGAGGTGCTCACTCTCAGGTTCAAACAGACACAGGATCAGCACCCGAGGGTGAGTGCCTCCTTAAACTTCATGCCCTGGATGTCTGTTTGGCTCCCCCTCACTCCAACCCTGCTGGTACCCTCCTCATAAATACATATCTTAATTCCTTGGTGACAGGTGCATCCCCTGGGGTCCTTCAGGGATTACAGTTAGGAGGTAGTGTTGAAGCATTCATTGCCCCTTAACCATTTGCACATAGTAGCTCCATTTCAATATTCTCACTTTCCTGAGTCTTTGAGTTACTTATTCTAGAGCAACGCTTCTTAAATCGTAATGTACAATGCTCATGGAAGCACATAGAGAACTTACTAAAATTGTGATTCAGAAGATCTGGAATGGGATCTGAGATTCTGCTGCTGCAGCTCCACGGGCCACAGTTTGAGTAGCAAGGCTCTACCAAATGCCATGGAAGTCAGGGCAGCTCAAACTCATTAACTGTAGACCAATGTTGAGTCAAGCATGAAGGAGCCAAAATTAATCAGCCAAATCTAGCAGAGTATCAACACCATTCCCAAGTCCACACCCTCAGTCCCCACTGGGTGTCCAGGTTTTCAACCAGATAAAGCTTTTATTTCATCCCCCCCTTGTTTGACATCTTTAATATGCACTCCCATACTTGCTGCCCAGACTGTGCCGATAAACACTGATGAGGTCTGGGACTTCTGTGTACAGGCAATCTCTGCAGGGAACAAGCCTTCATTTCTACATCTGGGCTATGTTGGTATCTAGCTCTTATTATGGGGTGGGGCTGGGTCCTGAGGAAAATCAGCATCAGATTGTGAGGCATCTGGCCTGAGTGCAGTCATTCCGGTCAATGAAAGGGAAGAACAATCCCCTTAGGCATGCTACCTGTCTAAAGGTATTTGGGGATCCAAAGTTCTCGGCATCTGCCCAAATGTCCTTATTCAATGTCTCAAGGTCCCACAGCTTTCATACCAATGCCCTTCTCTTAGTGTAAGAAATCAGATGTGATTGCAGATCTAAATGGCCTTGAACTCAGCAAACCTTATAAGACCGTGGCTTGGTGCTCAGCCATATCTGCCTTGCAATCACAGGGGATAAGGAGCCCCTCCCAAACTGCCAGCAAGGTGTTCTGGATTCCCATGGATGTTCTTCACTGGATAGTTTCACTTTCAATCTCAAATTTTTCACCGTCTACACTTCCTAGAGCTATCAGAAAACTACAGTTTAGGCTGGGCGTGGTGGCTCATGCCTGTAATCCTAGCACTCTGGGAGGCCAAGGCGGGCGGATTGCTCAAGGCCAGGAGTTTGAAACCAGCCTGTGCAAGAGCGGGACCCATCTCTAATAAAAATAGAAAGAAATTAATTAGCCAACTAAAAATATATAGAAAAAAATATCTGGGCATGGTGGCATATACCTGTAATCCCAGCTACTCAGGAGGTTGAGGCAGGAGGATCGCCTGAGCCCAGGAGCTTGAGGTTGCTGTGAGCTAGGCTGACGCATAGCACTCTATCCGGGGCAACAGAGTGAGACTCTGTCTCAAAAAAAAAAAGAAAGAAAAGAAAAGAAAACTCCAGTGTACTCTATAATAGTTTTAATAATTACTATTGTTGCTATAGAAACTAAATTGCCTTTAGAAACTAGATTCCTAAACTTGAATTCCCAGGGCCCTGCCCTGTACCTTCACTTCATCCTGTGCCACGACTGACGACAACTGGTGTGCCCTAATGCCACCAGATGTGTGTGTAAAACTGTGAGCAAATAGCCTGAAAGAACACCCACCAAAGTCATGATAGTTACTGCCCCCTGGGGGAAGGGGAAAGAAATTGGATGCGAAAGAGAAGAAAGAAGAATTCATATTTAGCTGCAGTATTTTATTTCTTTTATTAAAATAAAAAATCTTGAAGCAAATATCTTAAAATGTTAACATTTATAAATCTCATATGGCAAAGACTTATTATTTTTGTATTTTCTGCATTTTTCAAATCTTACCCTCCCCATTATTCATTATGATCATGAGGGGCTTATCCCAGGGTACAGGTTGGCAGAAAACTAAGAAACTAATTCATAAAACCATGACATCAACAAGTTAAAAAAATAACACACCTAGAAAAATCACATCTAAATTATTGGTACAGAAACCAAACATCATAAAAAGCAAAAGCTGTCTTTTTTCTCACTCTGGCACCCATTTGCCCTTCCCCAGAGTCAAACACTGTTATCAGTATTTTAGATATACTTCCAAAGATACACAATGCGTTTGCAAGCACATAACTACATCAGCTCTATAAGCGTAAGACAGACATTTTTTGGCATGTGGCTTTGTTCACCATATGGTACATCTTAAAGATGGTCTCACATCAAAACATGTAGAGAGCTCCCTTTTTTTATGGCTTCATAGTATTATAGTGTGCTGATATGTCATACATCCATTAGACCCTTTGGGGTGGACATTTACTACTTTGCAGACCGCTACTATTAGAAATAAAGTGAAATTCAATTACCTGTACAGAAGTACTTCACATATGTTTAAGTATATTTTTAGAATGAATTCCTAAAAGAGAAATTGCTAGAGAAAGGGTTATGTGCATTTAAATTTTTGGTAGCTACTGCCAGAGTGCCCTTGATAGAAGCTGTATTAATTTAGAGCAATGCAGGAAAGTGCTTTTCCCCCTGCCAAACAATGCCATCAAACTTAATGATTTTTGTCAATTGATACTTCTGCCATCATGAGTAATGTTCCCGTGTGTTTAGAAATGGTTTAAAATTCCTTTTCTGTGTTCTTTTGTTGAATCTCTTGTCTATTTTTCTATTGGGATCTTAGAATTCTTCTCTTTAATTTATAGAAACTTAAAAAAAAAAATAAGGAATTAACTATTTGTCTGTGATACTTGTTGCAAATATTTTCCCAGTCTATTGTTTCTTGACCTTTTTGTGCTGTTTTTCCTATAAAGATAATTTTGTTTAATATTTTTGTCAGTATTTTCTTCCCTGGTTTCTGATTGGAGGTCATACTTAAGACTCTCCCCACACTGTGATTATAAAAAAAAGTCCTACTTTTTCTCCATGTACTTCTATGATTCCATATTTTTATTTTAAAGACCAAGAATTTATTTTAAAAACCAAGAATTTATCTTGATTTCGGGTATAAAGTACGGCCTAAGCTTAATTTTTTTCCAGCTAAGTATCCAAGTCATTCAACATTATTTATTAAATAATCCATCTTTCCTCAATTAATTTAAATGCCATCTTTAACATATGCCACACTCCCACAGGTATTTTGAACTTATTTTTGGACATTCGATTCTGTTCTGTTGACCTGCCATACATCAGTACCACATTGTTTTAATTTATAGTAGCTTTATGTTTGGTAATGCTAATTATACTCAAGTTTCTTCTTTTTTAGATTTTTATTGGATACTCTTGCTTTTTATTTTTCAGTGAACTTTAAAATCATTTAAATGCTTTGGGGGAATTCTGTCAGTATTTTTATTCAGATTACACACTGAATTTAAAAATTAACTTAGTGAAAATGGATATATTTATGATTTTGAATCTCCTTATCCAAAAACATAGTCTTCTTTTTATCTGTTCAAGTTCTCTTTTGTGTTCTTCAGACTCATTATACAGTTTTATTCAGGCAGAGCTTGTCCCTTAGAAAAGATGGATTTGTTTGGCTTTAAGTACTGTGAGAGCTTCTGAGAGACTTATGGCGAATGGGGAATATGCACTTTTGTAGCAGTGACTTTTGAAAGAGTGTCTGAAATCCTGAGGGACGCAGCAGAACAAAGATATTAGATTTACCTTATCATGTCATTGATTAGCAAGTTAAATGGAAAACAAAATGGAACCTTTGAGTCCAGTACATTCATCCCCTTAGGCCCTTTGTCATCTTAAAATCAATTAATAAAACATAGAGTGTCTTCCTGGGGGACTGTGGTAGTCTTCTCTCCATATAGTCACCTAAGATTCTCCACAGGAATCATAAGAAAGCAGATCAAAAGAGCAGAGATTCCAAATCACCAAGAGGCACACATAAAGTATATTAAAAGACAGTGATCCAAAACACTAACACCATTAAAAGAAAAAGTAGAAAATAACAAAGTAATATAATGTGGTGCTGCAAAAAATTACAACGTGTAGCTTATGAAATGTGTCTCACCCATTCCTGGGCCCTGCAAGGCCAGGCACGCTACCCACACTCCCAACCCTTTCCATTCTCCCCACACATGCCAATTCAAGCGTTTCTGCACATGGCTGTAGTATCAGTCCATTTTGCGCTGCTATAAGAAAACGCCTGTGGCTGGGTAATTTATAATGAAAAGAGGTGTATATGGCTCATGGTTCTGCAGACTGTACAAGAAGCATGGTGCCCGCGTCTGCTTCTGGTGAGGGCTTCAGAGACTTCCAATCAAAGTGGAAGGTGAAGGAGGAGCAGGCATGTCACATGGCGAGAGTGGGGGCAAGAGAGGGAGGAGGAGGTGCCAACTTCTTTTAAACAACCAGCTCTTGTGAGAACTGATAATTCAGGAGGGATCTGCCCTCATGACCCAAACACCTCCCACCAGGCCCCACGCTTAACACTGGGGATCAAATTTCAACATAAGATTTGGAGGGACCAAACAGCCAAACCATATCAGCTGTATTAAAAACAATTTTAAAAATTTAGGTTATTAAGTATGAAATGTCCAATTTCCTTAAGTATTAACTTCTGCCTCTGCCCCAAAGGAAGACTCTGATGCCTTGTTTGTTACTCATCCTCAATCCCCAGCACCTAGAAAAGTATATGGCTTAGTGAGTAAGTGCTCATTAAATATTTGACGCTTAAATGTTCAGATCAAATAGTTTCACAATCAACTAGAGGTGAGAGCTACCTAATTGCTTCTTTGGGGTTTTCCGTCAGATAGAAACATACAGAATATACAGATGTTTCCTTGCCCTGGAAGACAGACAGAGCAAAAGATTGTGGGAAATAGCTGTTTCAGCAGCCCTTGGATTGACTCCAAACACGATGTTTCTTTCTAGGCCTGAAAATCGACGGATGCTATCCAATACAATATGATTAGTCAAAATATCTGATGCATCCTTGATCTGTACTAACAGATGGACCTCCTGGTTGAGCTGAAAAGTTCTTCTCTTCCTTATTGCTACTAGTAGCTTATTTTTATATTTGTCCACTTCGCTTGCTTCACTCAAAAGCACAGCAATATCTCTGGGAGAATAACCATTCCTGAAGAAAAAATAGCACTTCTCTGCCACATAATTCACCACCCTCTCGAAGTTCAAGTTTCTAATTTCTAAGTTGCCTGGTATACCCTGAGGCCATTCAGGTTCATGGAGCATCTGTAGGGACCTAGTGGGGAGGTTGGGTGGAGACTTTCTTCTGACGTCCTGCATTACCTGTTGCAGGTGGTTGGCTATTGGATCTGCATTGCGGAATACCCTGGTGAGCTCTTCTCTTGGGTTCTGGTCTGAGAGGTGGGGGAGGCCACTGCAATACATGTGGCTGATCTGGAAATAGTCCAGAAAGATCCAGAGAATTCCTGGGCAAGCCTCAGCTCTCTGAGTGATGGCTTTTGCCTTCCCAAACCAGCCACCATCTTCAGTGCGGAAATTCTGAGCTTCATCAATGATGATGTGTTGAGTATCTTCAAAGTCATTTTTCATGAAAGTTTTCCGGGTCACCGCCTGGCAGATGTTTTTCATGCTGAAAATGGAAGAAACAAAGTCAAGTTTCCCCAGTGAAAGAAAGGAAGCCCAATTCTATTCTTAAATTCTTCTGGACATGGCAAAAAACAATATGAATCTTAAAGCCACACTAGCCAAAGTTTCTCAAGAGAAGAAAGTGAACAGAGACAGACTGCATACCTTACAAACTTCTTTAGGGGCTGGTTCTCACAGATGTAGAGAATATGATCTGGCTGACAGTGAAACACATTCCTGATCTTCTCTATGATTTTAAGAGCCAGGACGGTCTTCCCCGATCCAGGCAAGCCATGAACAAACAGCTGTCTAGTACTGCGAAGGTTCTTTGAAAGCAACTCATACTGTTTATCTGTGAGTAGGTGCAAAACCTCAGAACCCAGATCCTCACTTAAGAAGGATCTTAACCCAAATAAGACTATCACAAGGGACTGTAACAGAGCTTCCATGTCCTGAGTGGTTTTAAGGTTATAGGACTCAGGGTAAATTTGCATATCCGAACCATAATGAGTCTGTGCCGTTCTATCAGGACTGAGCAGGAGGACCAAAGGAGTGACGCATAATCTCCCAGTGTAGCCACCTGTGTTCACCAGCTTCTGCTTCAGAGAATGGGCAACTATCATAGAATAGCCCTTGCACCCCACATCCAACTTGCTGAAGATGGAGTAGAAGATCGGGGTGTTGTTCTGGGAAATTAGAAGAGCTTCACAGATGACTCCCTGCTTCTCTTGCAGACCTAAGTCCACAGCCCAGCTTCGAGAAAAAATCAGTATTCCTTGCAAGACAGAGCGCATTTCTTTATTTATCAATTCTCTGAGTCCTTTATGTTGTGAGAAGAGTTCCTTGTAGAGGCTTTCCGGAGTGTACACCACTCTATCTGGTAATACTAGACAGAGAAAGAATTGGAATAAATTAGAGAATCATTAGACAAGCTAGTGATCATCACCACAGGTAGTAGATTCAATCAACATTTGGACCCCACCATGTGTTAACAACACTTTATACATTAGTAACAAAAAGATACAGCAATTCTTAGTCTGATGGAGCTGGTGACAGGCTGGTATAAACAGAGACAACAGTAATTAGGATGCAATGTGGTACATACAACTGGAAAGAAGTACACAAAGTATGATGTGAATACCAAAGAAAGGTATAGTTTAGGAAAGCAAATGTGGAAGTCTCTGTGAAGAAGAAGACACCTGAGCTGATTCCTAAAGGCTGACTTTGAGTTAGCCAGTTGAAGGATGAGAGACATGGGACATAGTCAAACGTGGGGACAGGAGCAAAGCCCAAGGACAAAAAACAGCAAGGTCCATTCGGGTAACTCTGATCTAAAGTGAGAAGCAACGAGGTGGAGATGAGCATGGGGAGGAAGGTACTGAAGTACCGTCTTAATATCTGGCAAAGGTTATGTACTGTATGGTTTCACTTATGTGCTATTCTGTAAAGAAAAACTATAGTTATGGAGAACAGATTGGTGAATGCCAGAGATTAGGGATGGAGGGAGAGTTTGCCTGCAAAGAGGCAGCTTGAAGGAGATTTTTGGGGGGTGGTAGAACTGTGCTGTATCCTTTTTTTTTTTTTTTTTGAGACAGAGTCTTACTCTGTCACCCAGGCTAGAGTACAGTGGTGTCATCATAGCTCACAGCAACCTCAAACTCATGAGCTCAAGAAATCCTCCTGCCTCGGCCTCGAGAGTAGCTAGGACTACAGGCATGTGCCACCAATCTGGCTAATTTTTAAATTTTTTATAGAGATGAAGGTCTTGCTATGTTGCTCTGGCTGCTCTCAAACACCTGGGCTCTTGCGATCCTCCCACCTTAGCCTCCCGAGTAACAAGGACTTGTTTCCCATAGGTCTCTCAGAAACTCTCCCAATACTTAAAGCCAAACAAACCCATCTTTTCTGAGAGACAGAAACTAGAAGATTCAAAGACTTAGTTCTCTATTAAAAACAGCAAGACCTTGCTATTTCCCAGGAATAAATAAATTTAAATTTCTCATTGCAAGAAGTATGAATTTGAAGCTAGAATTGGTGTGTTTTTTTATTATTTATTTATTTAGAGACAAGGTCTCATTTTGTCACCCAAGCTGAAGTACAGTGGCACGATCATAGCTCACTGCAACTTGGAACTCCTCGGCTTAATCAATCCTCCCGCCTCAGCCTCCCGAGGAGCTAGAACAACAGGCAGGTGACACACCACCACACGCAGCATTAATCTTCATGTAGTTAATTGTATCAGTCTTTTTTGTTTCAGTTTAGTACTTTTATGTTTGGCTTAGGAAATCCTTAACTACACCAGTGACAAAAACTACTCATGTACATTTTCTGCTAAAAGTTTTAAACATTTGTTTTTAAGACCTTAAACCTTCTAGAACTGAGTTTGTACGAAATATAAAATAGGAGTCAATTTTTTTTTCCATACAAGTGAACAATCAACATGTTCCAAAGCACCCAGAGATAACGAATTACCTGGAAAGCGACGTTTCTGCTGTTCTTTCAGACGTTCCAAATTCTTATGAGTGTACACGGCTCTGCCCCGGGGCGTGGCGGATGACAAACTCAGCTCAAGGACCATCTCAGAAAACCTGGAAATATCTTCGGAAATAAGAACCAAGGGTTCATTACTGGGCATCTACCCAAAAGATCCAAAGACACTCTACAAAGACACCTGCACTCGAATGTTTATAGCAGCACAATTCATAATTGCAAGGCTGTGGAAACAGCCCAAGTGTCCATCAATCCAAGAATGGATTAATAAAATGTGGTATATGTATACCATGGAGTACTATTCAGCTCTAAGAAACAACGGTGATATAGCACATCTTATATTTTCCTGGTTAGAGCTGGAACCCATACTACTGAGTGAAGTGTCCCGAGAATGGAAAAACAAGCACCACATATACTCACCAGCAAACTGAGCAGCACCTAAGTGGACACATAGGTACTACAGTAATAGGGTATTGGGCAGATGGGAGGGGGGTGGGTATATACATATATAATGAGTGAGATGTGCACCATCTGGGGGATCGTCATGCTGGAAACTCAGACTTGTGGGGGGAGGGGGGAAAAGGGCATTTATTGAAACCTTAAAATCTGTACCCCCATAATATGCCGAAGGAAAAAAAAAACCAAGGGTTCAATATGCAAAAAGTCAGACCCCATGTTATAGCTGAGCTGTGTTGCAAAGTCTTTCGCTTGGTCTTATAACTCAAGCCACCACCCATAGATATTCGTGTTTATGTTCCAAGTCAGCTCAGGAAAGCCTACTGAAGGTTTTTTTTCTGGGGGAAAAAAATAGCATGGAACAACGGTTTTAAATTTAATTATATTGAAAGAAAACTATTTTTATATTTTTAGAATGTAATTTTTTGGAGAAATATGATTATCCATACTGCAATGGATATAGATTTCTGAGCAGATTCTGAAATGGATCTTTGCTTTCTTTGGACTTTTGAAGAAGCTACCACTGATTTTCTTTTATCTAATTTTATGTCAGGCTTTCCTTTTCCAAGGTGGATGCGTATCACCAACACTGCTCTGTGACTTTTCAATAATGGTTAGCATCATGTGTTGTCTCCCAAAAGAAAATGTGGGAAAAAAGAGGGAAAGCCATGGTTTGGTCATTTTTTGGTTCAAAAATGGAAGTGGAGCAATGAGAAAGGGAGAATATTTAATCCAGGGAAGCAAACAAGAGTGGGAAGTCCTAGGAAAGTGATAGTTAAAGGGTATATGTCTGTACATATGAAAAAGGAATTTCCTGAATAATTTAATGCAAATTCATAATTGGGAAGGAAAAGAAAAAGATGAGAATATGAACATGAGAAAGGATGTGAAAATAGAAATAAGTAGATCAAACAGGCCCCTGTGCCAACCTCTAGAGGGGTTGCAGCCTTGAGCATCAGTTGAATGCAGAATATTCAAGATGGTAGAGGGAAGGAAGGGGAGGGACCCCTCCTGCATCTACAGGAGTTAATAAATCAGGCATCTGCCACTCAGAGAGTACCTCTGTCCCCCCCAGATTCCAAAGAATACCATAACACCCTTTCCTCTCTGCCCAGCCCACCACCAGCAAGCATCACAATCATTGTTGGTCTTCTTCCCTGACCTGGGTCTCTTTCCATCATCCAAGCTACCCATTCTTTTGCGGCCAGCTGTTTCACACTGCAGTCTTTCATCTGCCAGGAATCAGGATCTCTGGCAAACACCGCACAGCAGAATGGCTCCACCTTGATGGCACAGACATATCCATGGAGGGCCCCCTTATCGTGTACTTCAAGCAATTTAACGACATATCGTATCCCACGCCTCCGTGCGCAGAAATGAAGGACAGGTAACTTATTCATACAGCCATTAATAGTAGCCCTCACGCTGGTAAATTTTATTCTGTGTTCCTCACATCCAATAACTTGATGGGTCTCATCATGCACACCAAAAAATACATATCCTCCTTCAGTGTTTGCGAATGCAGAGACACACTCGGGGAGTCTCTCCTTAATACATTGTGACACATTTGCTGAGAACATTATAAATCTGGTATGTGTGGACTCAGGAAAGTTGAGTTTTTCCAGATACTGAAGCTGTGCTCTATCAAATAAAGCAGCAGCCAAGGCCTGTATGTTCTCTTCATGTTGCGGACCTCCCTGAGCTTCCTGTGGATGTAACGAATAGGAATTATTTACATTCGTGGGAGACTTAGTCCTCCCTCTGAGGAACGCCAGAGCTTCCCAAGAACTCATGACATCTGTAGATGTTCTCTTTCTGTGGTACAAATTGGAGCACAAAGTAGCAATTCGTACACCAGCCTCTGTGTTCCATGACTTCACAAATATCAAAAAGAGTTTTCCCTGCCGCATTGCATCTAAATAGCCTCTGAAAATTGGGGGCAAATCCAAGCCTACTCCATGACTTTCGTAATTGTAGTCTTCGTTCTCAATCTCAGCCTTGACCATGCCCCCACCAGAATTCAGCAGAGCACATACTGCTTGCATGATGATTTCATTTTGTGTGTCCCGCAGTTGAGGGTCCATTTCCCTCCTTTGCTGAGTCCCAAGGATGAGTTTTCCTACATCGAGGACATACTCAGCAAAATTTGTTTCCAAATCAACCTTGAGACTCATCTTCTCAGCACTTGGCCTATTGCTGAATAGGCCTATTCCTGAAATGTTCTCCTGAAAAACAGAAAGATAGAACTGTTAGAATAGGACAAGAACAGGGAGGCAGGTAAATCAACTGTTGTTTAAGGCCACCCTTCAGAGATTATTAGTCACTTCATTTATTCCCATATAGCTTCAGGCCAGATTCATGCATGAATTAAGTGTGTAGGGCAGGTTGAGGAGCTAAGTCCACCAGAAGCCCACTGCAGAAATGATCGAGTGGTTATTTTTATGCTATGATATCGGTAACTTCCTGTGAAGTTCTCTGAGAGGCAAGGTCTCTTGGTTCACCAGCAGAAAACAGGAAATTTTACAATGATACTCGTGGACTGGAGCCGGAAAGCAACTGGAAAGCTTTCAGGGGTATCTCTGCAGTGTGCTGATGTTTACAGTTTTTCTTGTTTCTTTGTCTTTCTCCTCTCACTGAGACCAGGGTGATCTTCAGATTGTTACATAGCCCAATTTTGAGAAGGAACCAATCTGGGTTGGCAATTTATCACTGTTGCTATAGAGTAGATCCTTTAGTTTCTCCTGACCCAAATGGTTCCTATCTTGTCGAAAAAATTATAATACACATTCTAGCTCTGTTTCTGTGAGCAGAGATCATCAAGGGGCAGTTTCAGCTAGAAGGGCATAGAAGAGACTGGACCTAACATCTCAGCACCAGGACACAGCTTGGTCCTTATTCAGCTTGCTCCATAGTAACTCTACAAAACATCAAGCCCTGTTGCAAGAAAAGTACTTTAGTAGAAGAACAGGATCTGAGATCCAGAAGGTAGTAAATCTTAGATTCACAATATAAACATTGGCAAAAAGAGCTCAGGTGTTGGGGGACTGCCAGGAAAAGCTACATGTCCCAGCTGCCAAGAATCGCCACTGGAATGGCAGATCGGTGGTGAATTCAACTGTACCCCAAATCTAGCCTTAGCCTTCTAGGATCATAAAACTAATCTCTTAGGACCCCAAAGTTGATAGGCCTGAAGGAAACTGATTTACTACCCAAAACTCAAAATAGACTGAAGTATCTGAGCCAGAGTGGTACTTGATTACTGTTCAGTGAGAAATATAACTGCCAGGGAACCTGGGCATTTATTACAAAGTAACTGACTCTCTTCCTGTAGTTATAGAACATGTGAAGCCAAATTTCAGAAGGTTGTTTGATAAGCATGAAATCAGTTCAAAAGGAGGATTTTTGTGACTTGATTGGTCTCAACAGCCAATAATTTTGTGAAGGTGTGCTACAAGGCAATAACCAAAAGGAAGATGGCATGGTATAATAGTAAATGGCTTGGGCTATAGAAGGAGAAAAACCTGAGTTTATGCTCCTCCCCCAGTATTTGATAGTTTTGTGTCTTTGGGAAAATTACTAACCTATTTTTTGTTTGTTTGGAGACAGAATGAAATGCAGCGGCCTCATCCTAGCTCACTGCAACCTCAAACTCCTGGGCTCAACCACTCCTCCTGCCTCAGCCTCCCGAGTAGCTGGGACTATAGGTGCATGTCACCATGCCACCATGCCTGGCTAATTTTTCTAATTTTTGTAGAGACACGGTCTCACTACATTGTTCAGGCTCGTCTTGAATTTCTGGCCTCAACAGATCTTTAAACTGGCCGGGCGAGGTGGCTCACGCCTGTAATCCTAGCACTCTGGGAGGCTGAGGCGGGCAGATTGCTCGAGGTCAGGAGTTCGAAACCAGCCTGAGCAAGAGCGAGACCCCGTCTCTACTATAAATAGAAAGAAATTAATTGGCCAACTAATATATATATACAAAAAATTAGCCGGGCATGGTGGCGAATGCCTGTAGTCCCAGCTACTTGGGAGGCTGAGGCAGGAGGATTGCTTGAGCCAGGAGTTTGAGGTTGCTGTGAGCTAGACTGACACCACGGCACTCACTCTAGCCTGGGCAATAAAGAGAGACTCTGTCTCAAAAAAAAAAAAAAAAAGAAAGAAAGGGGTCAGGAGAAAGAGAAGAGAGGGGAGGAGTTGACTGAAGTGCAGGAGAGAGATCAGAGATACAAGGGAAAAGAGAGAGCTGGATACCAGGAGGCAACTGGACAGCAAGGAGGGGAAGGATTTACCAGGGGAATGAGTCTAACTGGTTGTTGCTTCAGTGGGTCAAGTGGCTCATGCGTTTTGGGCAAAGACTCTTTTAACGAAGCAATTTCAGATTCAGAATCTCATTTGGAGACCTCTGCATACCAACCAAAAACTGCTGTCTAGTTGGCTCTGAGAAATTGTATTCCTTTTACTTTTCTGAAGTGCCTCTCAAGTGAACAATTTTGTTTCAAACTCAAATGTTCCCCAAAGTGGCCACTAAAGGCCCAAAGCATCCTTGAAGGTATGCCATTTAGGAAGGCAGGTGCACAAGTTAGCACTGTGCATATAAGAAGCAGTTTTTCCTGAAGAGGGAGGATCCAGACCCCACGCGAGCTGGTGACTGTCGGTAGGAATGCAATGCTTGTACTCTTCCTGTCTGAGGTCCCCGGCCTTACAGTTGGCCACCTCTGAACACACACCTGATAATCTGTGCCCTTCCCCAGAAGAAGGAAAACCAGAGCAAACACCGTCCCTGGATCACAGTGGAGATCAAATACTCAAGACAGAAGGACGACTTCATCTGGTTTTGCTGGTGACTCACAGCAAAGTTTTTACAAGTGGACAGCAGTTCAGGGAGGACCACGAACTTGCTGTCTGGAACAGGCTTATGGAGCCTCTGCCTGTGTTCCGCCCTGTCGTTCCCCTTGGCAGGACAAACACTGTTTAAATGGCACAACACAAACTAATACAAAACAGAGCAAAAAGGGATGGAAGGGAATGTCTTCATTCCATCAAGGATGCCAAACAAATGGGAACCAAGAATAAAACGCAAGAACAAAACCCAGGTACCAAACTGAGCATAAGTATTAATAGCTGAGGAACTCAACACACAAAAAAAAGGAGTCCAGGCCGGGCGCTGTGGCTCACGCCTGTAATCCTAGCTCTTGGGAGGCCGAGGCGGGCGGATTGCTCAAGGTCAGGAGTTCAAAACCAGCCTGAGCAAGAGTGAGACCCCGTCTCTACTATAAATAGAAAGAAATTAATTGGCCAACTGATATATATATAAAAAATTAGCCGGGCATGGTGGCGCATGCCTGTAGTCCCAGCTACCCGGGAGGCTGAGGCAGAAGGATCACTCGAGCCCAGGAGTTTGAGGTTGCTGTGAGCTAGGCTGACGCCACGGCACTCACTCTAGCCTGGGCAACAAAGTGAGACTCTGTCTCAAAAAAAAAAAAAAAAAAAAAAAAAAGGAGTCCAGAGCCACTGCTGACTTACCACATCAGCACGTGCTCACAGGCTGCTAGCAGCGAGGCACCAGTGGCCTCTGTAGGTACCACACCTGGTCGAAGGCTGGGGTCCACAGTGACAGGAAGTGCAGATGGTATATTGGTGGAAGCTCCAGGAAAACTGTGGCTATTAGTGAAGACCACACAGATGAGAACAAGCAGAGGCTATTTATTCAGAGCTCAGTATAATAAGGGAGTCAGCCACCCACACTTGCATTTGGCGGAGACTCAAAACCAGGCAGGGAAGTGGGAAAGCTTTATAGTGACCAAAAAGGAAGGCTCAGGTGTGGCGTTATTCGAGGTGGTTGTCACAGGGAAGCTGCAGGCAGGCTAACTTGGAATGGGGTGCCCTGCATGCTTTAGTTTGGAAACATACTTGGCTTTCTGTCGTTGGTCCTGAGAACAAAAATTAGGGAAGTGGTCAGTGATTGGCCAAGTCCTGACCACTGTTAGCTAACTGCCAGAGAGGTTGTTGTCTGGGTTCCCAGGCTGGTTGCTGTAGAGGCTGTGGGTCACAGTTCTATTTTCATATATGGGCTGGCCATGGTCCACATGTATATGAAGTCTCTCAACTATAAAACTTCTAGAGGAAAATATAGGAGAAAATATTTTTACCTTGGTTAGGCAAACATTGCTTAAAGATGACACTAAATGCACAATACATAAAAGGAACAAAATGATATATTGGACTTTAAGAACTTTTCCTCTAGGAACTCAACCTCTGTTAAGAGGTTGAAAATACAAGCCCCTGACTGGAAGGAGATATTCACAAATTATATATCTGATAAAGAACTTGTATCTAGATTATATACAGAGTTCTCAAAATAAGTCCTGGGTGAGGTGGCTCACGCCTGTAATCGTAGCACTCTGGGAGGCCAAGGCGAGAGAATCACTTGAAGTCAGGAATTCAAGACCAGCCTGAGCAAGAGCAAGACCCCATCTCTACTAAAAATAGAAAAATTAGCCAGGTGTGGTAGCCAGGTGCTCCTGTAGCCCCCACCTACTTGGGAGGATCACTTGAACCCAGGAGGTTGCAGTGAGCTATTGATGCGGAAAATGTCGGGTGCTGGGACCTGGCCAATTGCCGCCTCCCCGTAGTTCCGCATCTCTGGGGGCCAGTGCTGTGCGTGGTCAGTTAAAGGCACGCTGTGGCCGAGGCACCTAGCCACCCCAGACACCCGCATGCCCTGAGGACCCGGTGTGCCGGAATGCCCCAGGCCCTCAGGCAGCGGCCTGATTCCGGCCTCACTGCTTGCGTGATCCTGATTGGGTAATTTTTGAATCACACTGTTTTCGATTGGATGTTAAAGCTTGTTGTTGATTGGATGTTAAAGCTTGTAGTTGATTGGACGCTTCTTGAGCCCTACCAAGGGTATAAAAGCAGGGGCAGAAGGGAAGGAAGGGGGAGAACATCAAGGGAATATCGGAAGACAGGAAGGGAGCTGGGACACTAGGCATGCTGAGTCTGCTGTGGAAAAATAAAGGCTGTTCTCTGACTCCTCGTGTGGGGCTGGGTTCTTTCCCCGTCAAATGAATAAGAGCTGTAACAAGGGCTGTAACACTAGCTGTACACACTGCCGCAACACTATGATAAAGCCAACTGCGCTCTACCCTGGATGAGAGTGAGACCCTGTCTCAAAAAAAACACCTAATGATAAGGAAACAATGAAATTAAAAAATGAATAAAAGATTTGAACAGACACTTCACCAAAGAAGATATATGAATAACAAATAAGCACATGAAATTACATTCAACATCATTAATCACTAGGGAAATGCCAATTAAAACCTCAGTGAGGCCGGGCGCGGTGGCTCACGCCTGTAATCCTAGCTCTTGGGAGGCCGAGGCGGGCGGATTGCTCAAGGTCAGGAGTTCAAAACCAGCCTGAGCAAGAGCGAGACCCCGTCTCTACTATAAATAGAAAGAAATTAATTGGCCAACTGATATATATATAAAAAATTACCCGGGCATGGTGGCGCATGCCTGTAGTCCCAGCTACTCAGGAGGCTGAGGCAGGAGGATTGCCTGAGCCCAGGAGTTTGAGGTTGCTGTGAGCTAGGCTGATGCCACGGCACTCATTCTAGCCTGGGCAACAAAGCGAGACTCTGTCTCAAAAAAAAAAAAAAAAAAAAAAAAAAAAACCTCAGTGAGATACCACTACACACTGATTAGCATGACTGACCATACCCAGTGTTGGCAAGGATGTGGAGGAAAGGGAACCCTCACACACTCCTGGTAGAAACATAAAGTGGTACCATCATTTTGGAAAAGAGTTTCAAACCCACAAATGGATGCATCTCGAAATAAATATTCTGAGTGAAAGAATCCAAACATAAAAGGGTATATATCATACGATTCTATTTACAACAAATTCTAGAAAATGCAAACTAATGTGTAAGTTCAGAGAGCAATGAGTAATTGCTTGGGCAGGTGGGGGAGGAGTGGAAGGGAGGTGTTACAGAAAGGCATAAGGAAACTTTCGGAGGTAATAAATATGTACAATCTCCATTGCAGTGAGGATTCCACATACATCAAAATGTATCAAATTGCAGACTTTAAATATGTGCACTTTCTTGTCTGTCAATAAAAGCTATTAAAAACTATTAAAGCTATAAAAACTACTATTGAGGCCGGGCGCTGTGGCTCACGCCTGTAATCCTAGCTCTTGGGAGGCCGAGGCGGGCGGATTGCTCAAGGTCAGGAGTTCAAAACCAGCCTGAGGGCCGGGCGCTGTGGCTCACGCCTGTAATCCTAGCTCTTGGGAGGCCGAGGCAGGCGGATTGCTCAAGGTCAGGAGTTCAAAACCAGCCTGAGCGAGACCCCGTCTCTACTATAAATAGAAACAAATTAATTGGCCAACTGATATATATATATAAAATTAGCCGGGCATGGTGGCGCATGCCTGTAGTCCCAGCTACCCGGGAGGCTGAGGCAGAAGGATCACTCGAGCCCAGGAGTTTGAGGTTGCTGTGAGCTAGGCTGACGCCACGGCACTCACTCTAGCCCGGGCAACAAAGCGAGACTCTGTCTCAAAAAAAAAAAAAAAAAAAAAAAAAAAAAAAAACCAGCCTGAGCAAGAGCGAGACCCCGTCTCTACTATAAAATAGAAAGAAATTAATTGGCCAATTGATATATATATAAAAAATTAGCCGGGCATGGTGGCGCATGCCTGTAGTCCCAGCTACTCGGGAGGCTGAGGCAGGAGGATCGCTCGAGCCCAGGAGTTTGAGGTTGCTGTGAGCTAGGCTGACGCCACGGCACTCACTCTAGCCTGGACAACAAAGTGAGACTCTGTCTCAAAAAAAAAAAAAAAAAAAAAACTACTATTGAAAACTACTTATGTGGATAATTTTGAAAAAATAAGTTTAAAATATTATATTATAATTAGCTCAAAAATCAGGAGGAGATTTTTGCGCCTACTACTGCGTCTTTTCCATAGACACTAAGTCTATGATAGGATTAGTGTTACAGAGTCCCAAATTCTGCATTTGAGACCTTTACGTGCACCCTAAATTCACTTGATAATAATGCCCTGCCCTTTCCATTGCACTTCTCAAGTTTACCAAGCCTTCTCTCAGTAGAAAACAGCAGGCTCTCCTAACTGCAGTGAAAATTACTCCAGCAAAATAAAAGAAAATGTGCTCTCTTCCCTTACAGGTGCATAAAAGCCAGAAGTATTCTGCTTCATTAAATTGCCCTTGTAGATATTTTTTTCCTAGCAAAGGAATGCTCTAAGACACCTGGTCTTCAGAGACTACTGCTCTGGCCTAGAAATGTGTCCATCAGCCTTGAGAGATACTGAATTATGAATGTTTACTTATATCCTGTTGCCATGACAATAATACTGAAATCCATTTCTGTTTTCTAATAGGTATACAGTAGTCCCTCCTTATCTTTGTTCTGTTTGTTATTGTTTGAGACAGAGTCTCACTGGGCTAGAGTGCTGTGGAGTCAGCCTAGCTCACAGCAACCTCAAACTCCTGGGCTTAGGCAGTCCTCCTGCCTCAGCCTCCCGAGTAGCTGGGACTACAGGCATGCGCCACCATGCCTGGCTAATGTTTTCTATATATTTTTAGTTGGCCAATTAATTTTTTAGTAGAGATGGGGTCTCACTCTTGCTCAGGCTGGGCCTCCTTATCTTTGATTTCCTCCTCCAAGGTTTCAGTTACTGTGGTCAACCACAGTCCAAAAATATTAAATGAAAAATTCCAGAAATAAACAGTTTTAAATTACACCCATTCTGAAGAGCATGATGAATTCTCACGGTTTCCACTGCCTCCAGCCCTGGCGGTGAACCACCCCTTTGTCCAGCCATCCACCCTGTGTGTGCTACCTCCCCTCTCCCTTACTTAGACGACTGACTGCAGCAGTGCTTGTGTTCAAGTAACCCTTATTTTACCTAATGACCCCAAAGAGGAAGAGTAGTGATACTGAAAATTCAGATATGACAAACAGAAGCCATCAAGTGCTTCCTTTAGCGAAAAGGTATAAGTATAGGGGAAAAAATAGTATGTAAACCCTCCATACTCCATTCCCTACTATCTGCGGTTTCAGGCATCCTCTGAGGATCCTGGACCATCCCCCTGTATGAGGGCGGACTACTGTAAAAACCTGTGAATTTTCATCATCAGGCAATGAGTGGATCATGACATTTCCCTCTTCTTCCACTTGCACGGAGGTAATAAGCCTTGCGACTGCTCATCTTTTTAAAACAAAAGCGTTGCAGTCTTGGGACATTTAAATGAATACTTCTGGCACGGGGAGCTCGCGCAGCTGCTCGCCCGGTATCCGGCCCCAGGAACTCTCGCCGCCCCACCCCGCGCCGCACAGCGGGTTAAGAATCAGTTTCGGTTTCCGCACCAAGGCAGGCGAAGGCTCGCCCCTTCGGATCAAGGCCGACCTTGAAGTCACAGCCCCCAACTCCTGCCAGAGGCTTAGCTCCGAACAACGGCGTCCGCCACGCCCCACCAGCAGGGGAGTGGGGGGGGAGGGTCTATCATAAAAGCCCCACCGCAGAGCATCCCCTGTCCCCCCGCATTAATCCTAAACGATTTCCTCCCGGCTCCTAGGACAGTCCAGTGCAAACAGGAAGCGGAATGGCTCCCCGCAGCCTCAGCCTCTGCGGACGGAACCCACAGGGCCTCTCGCTAGCCACTTAGCCACTTTTCCGAGGATACAGGGCCGGGCGTGCTACCCGGGAGCCTGCCCACCCTGTCGGATGTTTGTTAGTTTGGAGAACGACCTTCCAAGCCAGGGCTTACGGGCAAGCCTCCGCACACCGCCCTCGCAAACAGACCGGACGCTGACCCAGTCTGTCCCCAGGCCACAACCTCACCTGGCTTCACCCTCAGGAGCGTCGGTGCCCGATTTAGCCGTCATCTCTGAAGTCCTTCGTGCTCCCGAGGCATGGGGGAATTTTACCAGGCTTGGTTTGGCAAGACTGAGGCGGTGCCGCCCCGCGCCTCTCCCTCCTCCCCAGCCCGCCCCGCGTCCCAGGCTTCCCGGCCCAGCGCTCCCCCGCAGCCCGCTGTCGTTGGGAGTTGCTCCAGAGAGTCAACAAACCCAGTCTCCGGAGCGGGAAAGCAGCTGTCCCGGCGAGCTCGGGCCTGGGGAGCTGCGGTCGCCGCAGCCCGCCTCCGCCACGGCGCCCTCGGGGAACCGGCGGGGACGCGGGGAGGTGTTCGGAGGATCTGCGCCAACAAGCGCGGGGGAACTCGCTACCTGACGGTGCGTCTCCTCTGCAGCGCGTCTCCCTCCCGGAGTGAGCCACGGAGCCTCCCACGTCCAGAGCTGAGACCTCGACCCCGCAGTCCCGGCCCTTATATCAGCAGGGCTCGGTCACACTTCACGGGGCGGGGCGTCGCGCAGCAGACTGACGGACGGACAGCCCAGTCGCGTCGTCTGCACGGACTGGGAAACCCACTCCTGCAAAGACGACAGCCGTGGTTAACTTTGGGTGGCCTGGGGCGGCCGAGGAGGAGTCCTCTTTGTTGCTTCTCTGTGTTGTCTGATTAACTTTTTTGAGATTTGTAATTCTTGCTCCGCCCAGGGAAGGAGATCCGGGCGCATCCCCAGGTCCTCTCGACCTGCCCGTCCGCGGCTCCGGCTCTCGGGCTGCGGGAGGCGGGGAGAGAAGGAGTGGGGAGCGGGGCTGGGGGAGTTGATGGGCGCGGGCACAGCAGCACGGAGGCGCAGTAGAAAGTTAAGCTTCTGCTTTCGCCCCCAACTCCCGCCCCCAATAAGTCGGGAAAGTCGATTCCGCCTCCTCCCTTTCGCGGGTGCTTCAATGTGTAAAGAGGTGATGCGGGCGCAGAGGGCGCCAACCCGGGCCCGCCCCGCGTGGGTGAGGCGGCTGCAGCGGATCCCCGCAGGCGCCGGCGGGGGCTTGTTGCCGACGGGAGAGAGAAACTGTTCTTTGGATTCCTCGCCCACTGCAGACCTCGTCACGTCACGTCGGTTTTCAGATTGTTGTCTTCACTCTATTACCAAACTTGTACTGGGCGCACGCGAAGGGCCTCTGGTACTCCTGGGGACCCGCCGGTGCGGTGGCGCGCGCTGTTGCCGGGAGGGTAGGTGTGGCAGCTGCGGCGGCGCAGCGGGGCCCAGGGGACTGGGTGCGGGATGCCGGGGGTGGGGGTGGGGCAGATTCGAGCCCGGAACCTGCGCCTCGGGGTGTAAGTAGTGCTTGGGGACTCCGGGAGCATTCAGTGCTGTCCTGAGTCCAACTGCTCCTCTCTTGGCGCCTTCCTACGGCCCTTCCTCCGCCCTCTTAAAATTCTGGTGAGTAGATGTTTCTCCATTTTAGATCTTCCAACGTCCGCGCCCAAAGCCCAGACCCTCCCTGGAGTCCCCCCAGCAAGACCCTCTCTCTCCTACCTTATGCCCAAGAGCTCGAGGTCTCAGTGGACCGGGCTGAGGACACAGGCCGCCTTGAGCCCGAGCCAGGCGGGGACTGGGCCGCTGCGGTGTGGCCCCGGAGCGCTTGGCGGTCTCGCTCACTTCCCAAGCGTGAGCGTGTGTCTCCTCTGCAGCTCGTCTCCCTCCCGGAGTAAGCCACGGGCCCTCCCAAGTCCAGAGCAGAGATCTCGACCCTGCAGTCCGGTCCTTGTGTCCCTAAACACGCCAGGGATCAGGCTCGACCAGTCCCCTTGGGCATGAGGAGAATCCCGAGCTTTGAGCTATCCGGGGAAATAAGGTCACTGTAGGATTGCACAGGTCTCTGGGGAGGCTACCTCGCTGTCCAAGCGCATTCAAACCCCTGCCCAGAAAGCAGAAGGCCCCCAAGGCTCTGCCCCCTCCTGGGACTCCCGCACGGTCACTCCCCACAGGGGCCCCTGCAGGGTTGGACAGCGTGGGGAGACGAGGATGCTGGCCAAACACCAGAAAATCAAGGCAGAGGGAAACTTCTGGAAGACATCCCTTGCGGCCATCGCTGGAGCCTGGGGTTAGAGGATGACTTCAATTTTTAAATGTTTTGCCAAGTAGCTAAGGTGTACAGAAAGTACAAAGAAAATAATAATAAATTGAACATATGTATTCACCACCCAGCTTAAACAACACCTTGAAACCGTATGTAAATGGTAGCACGTTGTATGCATTCTGCAGAACTTGCTCCCATGCCTTAACACTTTGCTGTAAAGATTTATACATAAATCTAGACCACTCACTTTCACAGCTGTATGAGCTGGATTCTTCCTGCTCATCTTTCCATCTATCCCCCTTGGTCCCCAAATTATCTAGGTCTCCCCAACCCTTCCTCCGGAAGACCTCGGAACCACCAGCTTCCGGGTCATAATTGCTCCAGCCCCACACCCCCATCTCTGGCCACGCCCTCCTCTCACAAACCGCCCCCTCCCCCACCCAGTTCCCAAGCTTCTGGAGCCTCAAGAGGAAGGAAGTGCCTTGGAAAAATGTCCTTCCAGCTGTTTGCATGTTTGTTTGTTTGTTTGGAGTGGGAGGGGAATAAGAACAGATGAGATTTATTCTGAGCATTAAATCAAGTTTTAAAGTAGAACCCCTTAGCCAGGCATGGTGGTGCACACCTGTAGTCCAAGCTACCTGAGAGGCTGATGCAGGAGCATGGCTTGAGCCCAGGAGTCTGAGGTTGCAGTGAGCTGTGATGACGCCACTGCACTCTACCTGGGGTGACAAAGGGAGATGTCTCAAAAAAAAAAAAAAAAAACCCTACTTTGTTGCAAATCACCACAGTTTTTGCCATAAATGGCTAAGTAGCATTTGGGGCTGATTGGTTGTCTGCCACATGATCGTTTTTTGCAGGGACAAGAAATGCATGCTATAGCAGAAAATTTCTTCAGCCAATATGTAATTTACAGGGTTACCCAGGAACTTCTTAAAAGTAGATGGTAGATCGGTAGTGCTAACCAGCCTGGCGAGTGAGGAGAGAGCATCGTCTTTGGAGTCAGATGGACTTGGGCATGGACTTGGACATGTCAAGCCATGGGGAAGTTATTTGACTTCTCTGAGCCTCACCTTCTTCAACTGTAAACAAAAGGGGCCCACTTCTCGGAGCTGTCATCAAGATATCGGGAGTTAAAAGTGAACACATTGGAACATGATAGGGGCTCATGGATGTTAGTGTCCCTTGTACTTTGAATTCAGAATTAAACTATGAAACTCTTTTTAGTAAGATGAAAACAGAAACTCAGCTAAAATACATAAACGAGAATTTATAGAAAACACTTTATAAGGTGATTTCACTTATACCATGTCAAATATGAAGAAATTCACTCAGCAATAAAGTACACATTTTAAAAGTGAGTTTCATAAAGCCAAAACAAATTAACAAAAATTAGATATGACTGATTGGATTAAAGGTAACTGAGGTTTTGATTTATGCACGATTTCAGGGAGAAGAAAATAATGCCAAGGTAGTATCAACTTTGAGACAGCAAAGGCTGACAGTCTAGGAACAAAAGGAATCAAGCTTATGATGAGGCACAAGAAGTCAGACTGGAAATGGATTGTCCTTACTTGACCCTTCACTGTTTTGTGCTCCTATACTTCCTCTTATACTCAGGTCCTGAAAGAAAAACAAAACACAGGCTCTACGGCAGCTAAAGAAGCTCAATTCTCTCTAAAAAGGAAACTGATAGGTGCGATGGGCACCACCTGGGGGTTGGACATGCTTGATGTTTTAGCAAGGGGGTGCAGGGGGAGGAATGGCAGGGGCAATATATGTAACCCTAACAATATTTGTACCCCCATAATATGATAAAAGGAAAAAAAAAGGAAACTGACTTTAACCACTTCCTGCATGTGCCATACCCATTGAAGATTGAGACACAACCTCGGTGGTATAGCGCTCAGAGGAGATCTAGGGCAGTGAAACTATTCTGTACGATATCACAATGGTGGCTATGTGTCATTCGACATTTGTCAAAACCCACAGACTGTATGTACAACACCAAGAGTAAACCCTAATGTAAACTGTGGACTTTGGGTGATTATGATGTGTCCATATAGGCTCATTGATGGTAATAAATGTATCCCTGTGGTGCAGAATATCAGTAATGGGAGAGGGCATGCCTGTGTGGGGGTGGGGGTATATGAGAATCTTCTGTACTTTCTGTTCAATTTTGCTGTGAACCTAAAGAGGCAGGAGGATTGCTTGAGCCCAGGAGTTTGAGGTTGCTGTGAGCTAGACTGATGCCACGGCACTCACTCTAGCCTGGGCAACAAAGCGAGACTCTGTCTCAAAAAAAAAAAAAAAAAAAGAAAGAAATCTTACAGAAGTAAATAGACCATATCTATTTAAACTCCAAAATAGCACCATTTAGAGGCAAATACCAAAAGAAATATCAAAGTGGCAGCCCCTGGGAGCAGAAGGGCATGGAGGCAGGCAGGAGACAGCTGATGTTATATGAAGCCCTGTAGAAGTATTTAACTTTCAATACTATGTGCATGTACAATTTTTATTTTTAAAAATTCTGATTACAATTATCTGGAAAGTAATGGGCAGGCAATGTGTGTGCCTCCTATTATGAAGTGCTTTTTTTCCCATGTAAGCTGAGTCTGTGATAGACTCTGTTTTATAGACTCATACTCGTGGCAGTCCCATTAGATGTGAAACACCACACGCTCTGCAGTGTAATACACATGCTCCACATAATCACAATCCCATCCTGACCTTTCCCAGGTGTATACTGAATGTGGAGGGGTTTAGGTCTAGCATTTGTTCTCTCCAAAATAACTAATGAAAACTTCAGTGCTTGCCTCTGAAAATTACAGGTCTGGATGGAAAAAGAAAAAAAAAACTCTACAGGATAAGCAAACAATGTCTGTCTGCCTCTTGACAGTTGCAGAAAAGCAGGTGTTTCTTTCCCAGTGTTATTTCCAGAAAGAAGAATTGCATAAAACAACTGGACTTCTGAGATTGTTGCTGAAGTAATGAAATTTCTAATCAGTACGTTATCCTGATGGTTTGTTTAACTCCCGGATGTGCTGTTCTGATAACATTAAAATGGGCTCCTTTTTCCTGGAAGGGATATACACTTAAGAGTTTGCTTTGTTAAGCCAAAAGAGAGAGGAAGAACTTTTCCGTTCCCCTGCATGCATAGAGGTGATAAAAATCTATGCTTCTGCTCAATTTCTTAAGAGTTTGGGAGTTTGTGGTTCATTGAAATTAACATTTCTTACCCAGGAACCTCTGGTCTGGCAGCAGGAATTTCACTCCATTCCCCAGAAATTATGGGGAATCAGTCCCTTGTCCCAGCCAACACACAGGGTTAACTTCCCCTCCCCCCTCCACCAAGCAGCCATCGCCTCTATTACTATTGCTTTTTAACATTAAGATTTTCTTTGCAAGGCTCCTGCGTTGTACAGAAGGTAATTCCAACCTCATGGTAACTGGTGGCTTTAAATGGTTATGACTCACCTGACAATCACAGCTGTCCACATGACAGCAAGCGTCTTGCATGAAAACCTGATAACACTTACTGTTTTATTGGGGTGAAGTCCCCAAGCTTGGTGGTGGATTTCTAAGGGGAAACAAATGGAAGAAGGCAGAATGTCGCACCAACTATGCTGTTTTGGTGGGGAGAGGGTATCCTGGGGTTTGTATAACAGATACTTCAGCTACCTACCAATGCCATGTAAACAATCCAACCAATCCTGAACAGTTCTAGCACTTTCTCTTCCCAGACCTTGCCCTCACTTCTCCCTCCCTCCCACTTTACCCCCAACTCCCTGTGGACAGTATGCCAGGAACATCCTCAGCCCACCTTCCAGCACCCCCTGCCTCCGGCTCTGCCCTAGAGGATTCCTTCTGGTTCCTGCGTCCACAAGAAATAGATGGGAGAAGAAAACTCTTTTCACACAGGCCCCAGCCGAAGGGGATTGGTACCCCACAAGAGTCTAGTTTGTCTTTGCCGGGGGATGGGGGATAGCTGGGCTCCATGGGCTAGCCTGGGGCCTGCCCACCCCATCCCATGTTGCCCTACAAAGTCGTCCAAGGATCACAGGTGATCATGGGGAACACGACCCCTAGTAAATAATCTCAGGAACCTATTTGTACCCAAGACCCCAAACTCACCTATCTTGCCTGGATCCCAGAAACTCAGCCCATAGCCTGTCTGCTTCCTTTGAAATCTTTGACGTTTATGAACCATGAGGAACTCTATTACCTTGGTATTCACACATGCTGGGTTTTGAATTTCAGTACTAAGAGGTGTCAACGGAAAAAAGCCAAGTCTGCAAAATAATTTTAAAGAGATTTATTCTGAGCCAAATTTGAGGACCATGACCCGGAGCCACTGCCAAGAGGCCTTGGGCAAGTGGACTCACTGTGGCTGGGTTACAGTTTGGTTTTTATACAGTTTAGAGACAAGGGTTATGGGCAAAGCCATCAATCAATGTGTGGGAGGCATACATTGGTTTGGCCCAAAAAGGAGGGCTATCTCGAAGGGGGGGGGGGCTTACAGGTTATAGGTGGGTTTAAAGATTCTTTAGATTGTAATTGGCTAAAAATATGAAGCTTTGTCTAAAGACTTGGAATGTTTTAACATAAACTGTTTACCAGAAATAAGCCACCATTTTGTTGCAAATTGAGGGCCTGCAGGTTTGTCTTGCATACCCTTAGGCCTGTTAATGGGTTACAAAGGATGTCTCCAAGAAGGGAGGGGGGCATGAAAAGGCCTGTTTGACCTCCCTCCTCCTGGCAGGCAACTTTGCCCTTGAATATTCCTCTGGCCACGAGGGGGTCCATTCAGTCAGCCGGTAGGGGTTGAGCATTTTAGTTCACAGAGGGAAACAACCCACAGACCTCAGAACCACATAGAAAAGGGAAGTGACACATATGTCCTCCTTTATGTGGCACTCGGTATTTTATTGTACTGGGAGCATTTTCCTTACCTCTCTCACCCTTAATGATAATAGAATCCTGCGGGAGAGTACAGACGTGAATTCTCCATGCCTCTGTAGCACAGCGGGGGCGCCTGCCGCTCCTGCTCTGCGCCCCTGCATGCTCCCAAAAGCCAGAGGAAGAGGGACGTCGGGGACTCTGGTGGCCTGCACCCGGGTGTCCCTGGACCTGGGCATCCAAAGGGCCCCTTTCTCACCCCACCAGGCTGCCACAGCCTTGCCTCCATCTCTCTGAAGTCCGCCTCCTTCTTTCTGTGTCCGCTGTGCTCCCAGGTGCCCTCAAGTGGTGACATCCGGCCTAGCCCCGACACGCTGTCTGTCTGGAGAGGTCCCTGCCGGGTCTGGAGCTAAAAAGCGGCTACACCGGGGCAGGAGACGAGCGCGCAGGGCAGCACCCACGCCCAAGGGGCGCAACCCGTCCTCGTGCGCCTAACGGTGACCAGGAGTGGACCAGGCCCCGAGGGGCGGGGAGCGCGCGGGTTTAGGATCTGGGAGAACCTGCCTAGCGGCTCGCGCGTCCACCCCGCCGCGTCTGCACCGCGCGCTCCAACCTCCCGGCTGAGTCCGCTCCCAGTGTCTAGCTGGGGACGCCACCCGGCCAGGGTGCCACGGACGTGAGGACACCGAGCAATTGGGACGGGAGGACAACAGTCGCGGCTGTCGCTGTGGGCCCGGGTGGGGGGAAGGAGATGGGAAATCCAGCCTCCTCCGCTCCTGCAAACCCGCGCGCGCACACACCCTACTAAGAACGTGGTTTCCCGCTCTTTATCTCTTACTGCCGAGACGTTTAAAGCATGAGTCTAAGGCAGATTCTTAGCCTCGCCAGGGCTCTGCGACTCAGCAGCCGGCGGTGACCGGTGCTGGTGTTGGAGTTCAGGGAAAATGAAATCGAGCAAATATTTTCTGGGCGCTCGCGACGTGCCGGGCTCGGCGCGGTGACACCCGGCAGGCCCTAGACGGCCCCGGGCGCGCCGAGCGGGCTGCGCGGGGAGCGGACGCGGACCCGCCCGCCCCGGGAGTGAGTAGCGCGGTGGGAAATCCGGGTGGTTTATCCAACTGCTGCTCTCGCTGGGCGCCCTCGGCCACTCCGCCTTGGAATAGTCGTTTCTCCATTTCACCGCTGCCAGCTCTCGTGCCCAGTGCCCAGAACTCGTAAGTTACCTAACACCCGGAGGGAGAGGCCACATTCCTTAGGGAATTTAGAAGCGTGAACTGCGCCACTCACTAGTCCTCTATTCGCCTAAATGACCTGCCCGTACAGATTCACAAATAAATCTTCTAGTCCTGGTATCACGTTGTAACTCTATCTACCCCCAAAGAACAGGGACTATCAAAAGGATTAAAGGAAGGGGACTAGTTTATATTGAACCAGGTGCTTTAGATCATTATTTTATGTAATCCTCACAACTCAATAGAATGCTGTTATTAACTTTTTATTTTATTTTATTTTATTTTATTTTGAGACAGTCTCACTTTATTGCCCAGGCTAGAGTGAGTGCGGTGGCGTCAGCCTAGCTCACAGCAACCTCAGACTCCCGAGCTCAAGCAATCCTGCTGCCTCAGCCTCCCAAGTAGCTGGGACTACAGGCATGTGCCACCATGCCTGGCTAATTTTTTCTATATATATTAGTTGGCCAATTAATTTCTTTCTATTTATAGTAGAGGTGGGGTCTCGCTCTTGCTCAGGCTGGTTTCGAACTCCTGACCTCAAGCAATCCTCCTGCCTCAGCCTCCCAGAGTGCTAGGATTACAGGCGTGAGCCACCACGCCTGGCCTGGTGAAAACATTTGAACCTCAGGGTCTAACAATGTCAATGTCAGGCCTATCCCTGGATAGTCAAGATATATGAACCAATGGATTATTTATTTTTTGTTTAAAGCACTTTGTGTTGGTCTCATTTATAATCATCATGTCTGTCTTGCTCAGAAGACTTTCCCAAGAAAATTGCAAAGGTCATGTTACAGTGTTGAACACACACTGCATTTCCATCACAGTTGAGTGATGGGAGTGGGCATGGGACCAGGACAGAGCACCGCAGGTGAAACATGCAGTTCTGAACAGCCTAATTCAAACAGCATGGGAGAGAAGGTTTGAAAGCCAGCACAGATCAGCACTCAAATCCAACCACATTAACCTTTATAGTTGAATACCTGTTAGTTCCTATTTTACCATACAATCCATTTTCCAAAATATAAAGAACTTCAGTCCATTGTCCTGGCCTTCGGAATGGATACAGAAATAATTATCCAACCTGTCTAATCTTGAATTAAAATTACTCTAGAAATTTCTGGAACATGACAAATGTAAGGAGAAAGGGAGCAAGAGAGCCAGTGAAACATCCAAACTTTGCCAGGACAAAGGGGAAGATTCAGGGAACAATCAAGTCTTTCCTTATATTGAGACTTCATTGTCACTGTCATTGATCCCTAGATGACCTGATACTCTGGGAGTAGCCGGTCCAGGACCCTGCACAGTACAGAACCAGTCTCAGCAGCCCTGTGGGCCCCTGTCTAAGACACTGGTTTAATGAAGCCATAATCCATGCACTTGACGAGACATTCCCGGGCCATCTGAACCACGTCTGCCTTCTTCTCATCTGGCTCCTGTTTGCCCACCACAGTCAGGATTTCCAGGAGCTCACTCTCCACCAGCTTCTTGGCCAGCTCAGCATCAGCCGCCAGCAGGTTGTAGGCGATGACCAGGCCCCGGTGTTGGACTGACAGCCGGTCGTGCAGGCAAAGCCGCTGTAGGATCTCCAACCACTGGGATGTCTGGAGAGGGAGAAAAGGGTGAGGAATGTGCTAGGTTGGAGTGTGTCTCCCACAATTCATGTGTTGGAAATTTAGTCCCTGGCATGGTGATGTTGGGGGCTAGGGCCTTTAAGAGGTGACTAGGTTGTTAGAGGAACTGATGCTGCTCTAATGCAGGGTTACTTCTTGCAGCAATGAGTGAGTTCTTGCTCTTGAGGGACTGGATTAGTTACCACAAGAGCCCTTCATGGCACCACATGCCACTCTTTGTGTTTCACCCTTTTCATATGTACCCTCGTCCCCTTCCATTTCTCTACCATGTTATGACACAGCACGAGGCCCTCACCAGAAGCTGACCAGACACAGCTGCCCAATCTTGGACTTCCCAGCCTCCAGAACCATGAGCTAAAATCTCTTTTCTTTATAAATTACCCATTCAGATATTCTGTTATAGCAACAGAAACAGACTAAGACAGAAGGATTAATCAGTGGGGAGATAGAAGAGATTTGGAGATAAGATAAACAGAAACCATTGGTCAGGCCCATAGCTAAGTAACTTAGCTATGGTCACACATCCAGAAATAGTAGATGGAGTTAACATGCATTTGTTTTTTAAGCAGCTTGAGAACCAAAGGGACAGGCCCACTGCATGCCTGAGCAATGGGGATGCAGAGTGTTCAAAAGGAAGATGCTCACCCTGAGCACCTGGGCAACCCAGCCTCTGTCAACCCTCATGCCCTTTGAAACATGAATGCCAGGCATGCAGACATGCTCTCTACCAGGCCTGACTTAAACTGGAATCAATGCAAGAGTCTGGAGTACATCCCCTCCCCCATTCCCAGTTGTAAAGCAAAACAACTACTGTGCATGGAGAGGCAGGACAGTAGACTGCTCCATCACCCCAGGAGACAGAGATGAAACTGAGAGTAGAACCAGGAGACTTAAATTCTGTATCACTCAACAGACACACATGGGGCAGCAGAGTAGAATAGTCATCTGCATGGAGTTGGAGTCAGAGAGACCAGTGTTCAGGTCTCAGCTTAGCCACTCACCAACTGCATGACCTCAGCCAAGTTATTTAACCTCTCTGAGCTCAGGAGCCTCATCTGTCATCTGCTGTGTCTACCACTAACACTGTGATGATTTATTTAATGGGATGATACATGGAAAGAGCTTAGCATGGGGGCTGGAGCACAGAAGAGCTCAATAGGTGGAAGTGGACAGGGATGATAATTTAAGGCATCATCCCCAAGATTCTCCCCTTTGGGCTTCTTATACCTGTCACCCTCACCTGGCATTTGTCAGCATGGATCATGTTCTACATGCACTGCTGTCAGATGGGACACAGACACAGAGGGGAAGAAAAGGCAAATTCTTCGCTTTTGAGTGTCAAAGCAGACTTTTGTAAACTCTGCACTGAGTTTCCTTCCCCAAGGACAGGAAATCAAGTTCAGCTCGCTGTGGTAGGGCCCAGGGAAAGTTTCTGTGCTGATGAGTCCAGGGCCCGTCACTCCCTGGGATGAGTCATTGGAGGCTCAAGGGAAGGGGCGATAGAAACCCAACAGGGCGGGACCCCAGGGCAGGAGGAACTGCTGCCTGGCTTTCCGGGGCATATCCCAGCTGATGCAAGACTGCTGTGTTCAGCATCCCACATGGCCACAGGGTCACACAACAGATGGATCTGGACAGCTTCACAGACTCCCCAGGATGCCCATGTCAGGACAAAAATGCAGCCAAGATTTCTGAGCCCCTCAGGAGGAACAAAGAAGCGGCCGAGAGTGAATCAGCAATCCCGAAGGATTCGAATCTGTTCCCACTAACTGGTTGTGTGGCCTCGGGCTAGTTACTTTTCTGCACCCCAGTTTCCTCATCTGTAAAGTAGGGATAATAATAATAATATCCACCTCACAGGGTGGTTGAGAGGATTAAGTGACTTAATATATGCAAACATTTAGGGCAGTGCTGGCCTTCAGTTAAGTGCAAGGAGTCACAGAACATCCTGCAAGGACATCCTGCCAACAGTTACATGACCAGAGTTAACCCCAGTAGAGGCGACTCTAGGGCATCGGTTTCATAGGGTGGTCTCCAAGCCAGAAGCATCCCACCCCCAAGCTACTGAATCAGAATATCTGGGGAAACTATTTTAACATGCTGATTCTTATGCAGGTTACAGTTGTGAGAAGCTTGCCTTAGGGAAGGAGGCTGAAACCCAAAGACCATGCAGGATGAGCGCTATCCGGCAGAGACACCCTCCCCTGGTGCCAGGACAACAGAAGGCCCCTTGGAACTTAGAGCACACACCCTCCCGTACACACACCTTATATTGACTAAGAGAGAGTGGCTTTAAACCCGATGCGAGCACCTTTGAATTGAGATGTCTACATCTTTCACCATCAGAGGAGATGATGAACTGTGAATTTCAGTTTGGTGAAATAAGGGCAGTTTCCTTTTGCACCTGCATGTTTGTGACTGTGTAAATATCATTCCCATTACACCTGCAGTGATGGTCCCTGTCCCACCACAGGAGCTGGTCATCGTGGCCACAGAGGAGAATCTGCAGGCTCTTTTCCAAACCGTGAGCTCCATATGGTAGCCCACCCACTTTCACTTTTCTCTTGAGAAGCTCAGGAGCTCCGCAGTGGTAGCTGCTTGTTATTATTATTGTTATTATTATTAAGTAATAAGATACAGGCACTCCAAAGACAGTGGGTGGAATCACAGTGGGAGGGATTTGAGCTGGCACACTTGGGAAGTCCAGATAATGAAGGTAAGTGCTGAAGGATATAGACCCTCCTCAGTTTAGTGGGGGGCTGGGAGGGGTTACTGCCGGGGTCTGGCCTCCCCAGAGGATTATCCAGGACAGTGTGGTCTGGGGGTGGGGAGATTCCCTAGAGCCCACCCAGCCCCTTCCTGTCCCCAGGGCCTGCCCGCTCGCACCACTTGGGTCATCTTGAGGCACAGTTTCTTGTGCGCGGCTGTCAGCATGGCCAGGGCCCCTGCAGCTGCGTTCTGCAACTTGTCGTCATCCTCCCCGCACAGCAGCACCACCAGCTTCAGCCGGTCATTCCCGTCGGCCAGGAACCGCTCCTGCACCTGTGGGAGACAGGTGCGTGGCTCAGGGAAAAATGCCCACCACCTGCGCAGCCTGAAGAGGGAAAGATGCATCCTAAGTTCGCTGACCCAGGATCACGTGGTGTTTTCCTCTGGGTAGCTTGCTCATGCCACCTCCCCCTGGAAGCCTTCCCTGATTGGTTGGATGAATTCCTCCAGCTAAAGGGTCAAGGAAATAAGAGATTCCCCATCTGGGGTGGGCCACCACGTCTGTTTGCATTCAGCTCTCCACACCAGGGGAAAGAGGCAGGCACAGACTCCCGGACAGTAGATGATGCCTGAAAAGCCGTGTTTCCTTCCTTTTGGGGAAGCTTGGAAGGTTTTTCCCACAATGCCTGGGCCTCCGGGGTCTGCTAAATGACTCTGCAGAGACTTGGGCAGGAGCCAGAGACAGTGAGGTTGCTTGATATTAGAGAGCTGCTGTACAGTCTCCAACAGGCAAGAGATGAGTCGTCCCAAGGGCCTACAAACCGGAAGAGCCTCCTGGGGCCCAGGGCCCTGCGTTGTCCCAGAGAGGTATAACACCTGGCAGCACGTCACTCCCACCCCCTGCACTGCTGTAAAATCTGGTTGGTCAAGTCTAAGGGCATTTTACTGGGTCAGATTTTCCTGGTAGTGGAGCTCCAAAAGGGGACAAAGGCCACAGCTGCGCAGGTGTGACCCTCCACCTGCATCTCCCTGAAGCTGGAGCCGTGGTTACCAGAGGTGAGAGCACGGCAGTGGGGTCAGCACAGTCCCCTCTCGTGGGCACAGTTGCTGGGAAGCAGCCGCCCTGCTGAGGACTCTATCTGCCCCCCTCACACCTGGAGGTGCCGGTACCTGGTTCTCATTGATAGGACCTGAGCGGAAGTGACGTGTGTCACTTTCCGGCCACCATGGGTGGGTGCTACTGGTGCCTCTGGTCCCATGGTCTCTCTCCCCACGCACCATCAGAATGGAAATGGGCCACAGAGGGGGAGACGGTTTTTGGTGATCAAAGGCATCTGGGTTCCCAAGCCACTGCTTGGAAGTGAGCCCCCTGACCCTAATAGGACTACAGCACAGGGAGCAAGAAATGATCCTCCATCCCGCTGTGCATTTTGATTTGGGTTGTTGCACCAGCTAGCGCCCCCCAGGGAAGGCTGCCTTCCTCCCTCCCATTGTCTGCCTCTACCCCGCAGCCCTCCCCACCTCTGCCCTCCTGGGACACACCCTCTTTCTTCCATAGGCTGCCAGTCCCCCCCACCAGCCCCCTGGGGAACTCTGGTGGCTTTATATCCCCTGACTGAAACAGGCTTTGGTGGATCCTCCCATAACAGTGAGATCCAGGATTTAAGTATTGGCCGGGCGCGGTGGCTCACGCCTATAATCCTAGCACTCTGGGAGGCCGAGGCAGGAGGATCGCTCCAGCTTAGGAGTTCGAGACCAGCCTAAGCAACAGTGAGACCCCCATCTCCACTAAAAATAAAAAAAAATAAAAAATTAGCTGAGGGGTGGTGGAGCACATCTGTAGTCCCAGCTACTCGGGAGGCTGAGGCAGGAGGATCACTTGAGCCCAGGAGTTTGGGGTTGCTGTGAGCTATGATGATGCCACGGTACTCCAGTCCGGGCAACCGAGTGAGACTCTGTCTCAAAAAAACAAAGGTTAAGGCCGGGCGCTGTGGCTCACGCCTATAATCCTAGCTCTTGGGAGGCCGAGGCGGGTGGATTGCTCAAGGTCAGGAGTTCAAAACCAGCCTGAGCAAGAGCGAGACCCCGTCTCTACTATAAATAGAAAGAAATTAATTGGCCAACTGATATATATATAAAAAATTAGCCGGGCATGGTGGCGCATGCCTGTAGTCCCAGCTACTCGGGAGGCTGAGGCAGAAGGATCACTCAAGCCCAGGAGTTTGAGGTTGCTGTGAGCTAGGCTGACGCCACGGCACTCACTCTAGCCTGGACAACAAAGTGAGACTCTGTCTCAAAAAAAAAAAAAAAAAACACAAAAGTTAAATAAATAAATAAAAGACTTAGATATTGAGGGTAAACAGACTGGGTCTCACACCAGCCCCCATGTTAGGGCCCAGGAGGGCCACTGGGCCTGGCCCTCCTGTTGACTTAGACCCTGTGGTTATCCTTGAGACTCTACCTACAGGCACAGAGATACTCCAACAGGACGGGAAAAAGAAGACATTCACCAGACAATTACAATCTGTCCCATTACCAGACCACGAGGCCTATGGCATGTTCTGAATTCATTTTCTTTTTATAAATCCTATATTCTGTGAAGAGCACAGTTATACTGCATTGCAATTTCTATGGAAACAGTGATAGTTCATGACATGCTCGCATTGAAAATATTCTAAAAGGGTCTGTAACTGTATTTGGCATTTCTTCATTTCTGTATATATTTGGAGTTTCAATAAATGAAAGTGGTCTCGGCTTCTCTTGACCTCTCAGAGGCCCTTGTCTCTCAACCTGCTTCATTATTAGGTTAATTGGGAAACGGTACCTTCCGCCTCATCTAGCCCAAGCTTTGGAGTCAAAGCCCCAGCTTGGGATAATACTACTTTGTGTTTTTTTTCCTTCACGCATATATTTTTCTCAGGGCTCCTATAAGGAAGGGGGCCTGTAATCTAGGAAAGATTTGGGGGGCCCTGGGTTCTTTGGCCACAGTAACAGCCCCTGATCTCACCTCCTTGTTGACCACCATGTTGCACATGCACTCCGTGGCCGCCTGCCGCAGCTGGTCATGATTCTCAAACATGTAGTTCTCGATGTCTGGCAAGGCCCTCTCCTTAAAGATCTTCTGCCTAGGGCGGGAGGGTGGTGGAAGAGAGGCCCTTGAGTCCGCTGCAGTGAGCCTGGGGTTTTCTGTCCACCCCGAGGCCATCCCTCCATGGCAGTGGTGTCCCTCCCACAGCCCCCGCCAGCATGGCTGTGTGGCATCGAGCCTGCCGCCAGCTCTGGAGGGAGAACCCATGGGGCGTAAACCCAGGGACATAGCACAGTGTCCAGGCCACAGCAGTGGGCTCTGTGATGAACACGCCACCCAACTGAAGAGCCTCTGTCATTGCTGGCAAAAAGAAACCTTCTCTTTCCTGTTGGACATGAAGCCAAGAAGATGTGAAGTCCAGGGCTGTCCTTGTGCCCACAAGAGAGCAGACAAGCCCATCTGAGGATTAAAACAACAATGGAAAGGAGAGGAGAGGCAGAGAGAGCAAGGACTCAGGGCAGCTTTGTAACCCCTGCATCAAGCTGCACCTGAATCTGGCTGCCCCGGATTCTTGGTTTACATAAATCGATAGATTTCCCTTATGCTTAAGCCAGTTCGAGTTGAGTTTTCTGCTACTTGCAACCAAAAGAATCCCAACCCAAGACATTCCACCGAACTCCTGCTTCCAAGAAGGAATGCACTATCCCCGCCCATCCCCCTGGATATTTTCATGCTACGTTAGAAAGAAGTGTCCTTGCGGTGTCCTTTGACATCTGACATCCACGTGTGCTCTTTCTGAGAGCTGACTCAAATCCTTCCCATCGCCTTTGATGCCATGCTCTGAGGAGAGGCATCAAAGCACGGTTGCGTGTGACACTTCAAACAAACGCTTCATGGGCGCCTCTCTCCACCCCCGCTCCCTCCAGCCCGCCCCACTCACCGGAGTTTGTCACTCCGCCCAGACAGGTTGGTGAGGCCCAGGAGGGCCTCGTAGTTCTGGATGCCGTCCCTCTGCGTGTCCAGGAGCTTCACGAGGGGCCGCACCACCTCGTACACCTGTGGGGGAGGGGCCGAGGGGCGAGTCAGATAGGGACCGAGTCCCCCAGCACCTTACATTTATAGGCGCCCAGCCTTAAACCTCCCAAAGTGCTTTTCCATACATCATCTGATTTAATCTCTCCCACAATCCTGGGAGGCAGGATGACCTCCTTTACTCTGCAGGTGAGATAACTGGGTTTGGGGAGGACGACCCTATTTGTCGGAGGCAGAACCAGGCCTGGGGTCCAGGTGCCACCAAGGTATTGCCCTCCCTGTGACAGCATCATGCCCCACTCCCAGACTGGGGCTGGTGACAAGGAGAAAGCCCTCTAGGAGCAGAGGCTGCCCCATCCCACCCATCCAGGCACCCACCCGCTCCCCGGGGAAGGCGATGTCCGGATTGGAGACAGCAGCGATCTTGGCGAGGGCGTGGGCTGCCTTCACCTTGCCCACGTCTGTGCCCTCCAAGGCCAGGGGGATCAGGGCCTGCAGGAAAGGGCAAGGTCACGGCTCAGTCGTGGAAAATCAGATACTTAATCACGATTCCCTCCCCCTGCTTCCCACATGCTTCCCACCGCACATCAAGGTCTTTACCCCACTGCCGCCCACCCATCCAAGTGCTCCTTCAGCTTTTGGAAAAATAAGTAATGCAACAAATGGGATTTTTTTACTTTCTGCCCAAGCCAAACCCCATCATAACAGCAGCCATTTACTGACCCCTACTGGGAGCCCATAATTTCCGTGTATTTTCTCTAATCCGTGTGACATTCTGCAAGGGGAGTGTGTGATTTCCCCCCTGTTTTCCAGATAAAGAAATTGTGGATCAGAGAGATGAAATAATTTATCCACGGTTACACAGCCAAAAAAGAGCAAGAGCAAGGTCTTGGCTGCAAGTCTTCCACATCTACCTGTGTTCCATGCTTCCTTCCAACAGCAAGGGGGATAAATAGGATCCCAGAGTACACGACACAGCATCAAGTCAAGCAGAAATTGGTTTGGGGCTATGAGCACAGGCAGCACAGACAGACAACTGAGTGGCCAAATTCCAGGAGACCGGGATGGGGCAACAGGTGCATTATTCTTGGGCCAGGTGCGTGCATGTGCATGCACACACACACACACACACACACACACACACACAGTGTGCTTCTTCCCCATATGACACCTTCCAGGAAGCCAAGAACCTTGTCCTGTGAGATTACCTTGCCACCACCTTGAGCCACAATGGTGCCTCGGTCCTTTGGATTGTCACACAGTGCCAGGAAGACCCTGCAGGACCCCCGCGGAGAGAGAACATTCACTGCACCAGCACAGCCTTCCGGGACTCAGCAGGCCAGTGAAACCCTGCACAGTGCAACTTGTGCTCCCAGAATTAGCCACTCTGGGAGATACTACCATGGATGTAAGTGGCTGGGAAGGAAGTGAGACCTAGTGGGGTTGCAAAGAGCCCCCAACACTGTTTAGGGAAACAACCACCCTAGAGAAACTCTTTAACATGGAGACGCCCAGGACCTCAACGATCTGGCCCTGGTCCCATCTAGCACCACCCCCTCCCGTGCGCTCGCTGCTCCAGACATACTGTCAGAGAACCCCAAATTCACTCACTCTCCCTCCATCCTCAGTGTCTTTGCAGATGCTGTTCCCTCTGCCTGGACCCTTCCCTCCCTTGCATTTGGGTGGATCCTTTTCTTCCTTCAGGGCTCTATTGATTGTCACATCCTCCCAGAGGCCTTCCTGGCTGCCCACCCACCTCCCTGCAGTCTGTGCTCCAACCAGCCCTCTGGACTTTCACCACCGTGGCTCCCACTGCATTGCACTGTAACCGTGACCTTGCCTGGCACCCCCAATAGGCTGCACAGAGACTGTGCCCTTAATCTCTGGGAACAAGGTAACCAGAATGGACAGGGGGCTCCTTCCTCCTGATGCAAGCTTCCACCCGTGATGACCCGCCTACCATGCTGCTTTTGAAAACTGATCCATCCCCTCCGTCCCTCTCCACGCCCGTCAGTGGCTCACCCCCTCATTTAGACCCCCACCATTCCCATCTCTCTGCACAGCCTCCTGTCCTGCAGGCCCCTCGGCCCCCAGCCCTGGCCCATTGATGCCACACCTGGCCAGCAGCTCCTTGGTCTGGTCGGTGAGGATGGCACTGTCTGCTTTCACCATACAGGCCAACGCGGAGATGACACCCGCCTTCAGAAGCCGCTTCACCCGCATGTCTACAAAATCCTTCTTGTCCTGGGGAGGTGAACGAGCAGCCATGAGGAAGGGGCCTGCACACCAGGCCAATTTGCATCGGAACCAAAGACAGTGCATATCTGAATTCTCGAGGTGGGTTGAATGGCCCCCAGAAATTTCTACAGCCTAATCCCTGGAACCTATGAATGTGCGACCTTACAAAAACAAAAGTGACCTTGCAGATGTGGTTAAGGATCCTGAAATGGGAAGATAATCTTAGATTATCTGGGTGGGCCCAATGTAATCACAAGGAGCTTTATAAAAGGGAGGCAGGGGCCAGGCACCGTGGCTCATGCCTGTAATCCCAGCCCTTTGGGTGTCCAAGGCAGGGGGGGATTACTTGAGGCTGGGAGTTCAAGACCTGCCTGAGCAACACAGCTGGAGATCCCATCTCTACAAAAAGTTTAAAAATGAGCCATGTGTGGCGGTACAGGCCTGTAGTCCCAGCTACTCAGGAGGCTGAGGCAGGAGGTTCTCTTGAGCCCAGGAATTCAAGGCTGCAGTAAGCTAGGATCAGGTCACTGCACTTCAGCCTCTAAAGAAAGGGGTGGGGGAGGCAGAAGATCAGAGTTAGTACTAAGCGATGTGAAAATGGAATGGAAGCAAGAGGTTGGAATGATTCAAGGTCTCCAGCCAAGGAATGCAGGTGGCCTCTAGAAGCTGAAAAAAAAAAAGATTCTCCCCTAGAGCTTCCAGAAGGAACCAGCCCAGCTGACACCTTGACTTTAGCCCAGTGATTCTGATTGTTAGGACTTCTGACCTCTAGAACTGTGAGAACATAGTTGTGCTGTTTTGGGTCGCTGTGTTTGTGGCAGTGTGCAGTTTCTAAAATCTGCAAGGTTACTTTTGTTTTTGTAAGGTCACACATTCATAGGTTCCAGGGATTAGGCTGTAGGTCCTAAGCAATAGGAAACGAATACACTCCTGATCCCTTCTCAAGACAGCCACCAAGGTGTACACTGCATGTCTGCCGCTGTGTGTACACGTCTTCTCCTTGTCCCTGCCCTCCCTGCTCCCAATGCAGAACTGAAGGAGTCGATACTGCAAGAAAATCCATCCCAGAGACCCTCTTATTCACAGACGAGTGACATAAACGAAAGATAATCTAAAACAGTGGATGACTGTTTTAGAAGATTGGGGTGGGGTGGGGGTGGGGAGAGAATATGGGCTGGAGTGAAAGGGGATAGCAGATGAAGCTGCCATGACAATGGATTGGGTTTTGCTGGAAACCCAAAGTCAACCCAGGGTTCAGCGGTCACCACAGATAATCTTCAGAGTGGGAAGTGGTCAGGAAGAGGCTGACAATCGTGGGCAATCTTTACAAGCCACATCTGAGCTTCGCAGCTGCAGAACATGCTCTATGCTCTTGCCTGGATGAAATCCTCTGCAGCTTTTAAAAATGATTCAGAGAATGAGATGGCAACGTGGAAACCGCATAAAGCATGTTTCCAAAATTGGGCACAAAATGATACCTGCATTCTGATTATAACTATGAAAATGCTCAGAGGGCCGGGCGAGGTGGTGTGTGTGCCTGCAGTCCCAGCTAGTTGGGAGGCTGAGGCAGGAGGATTGCTTGAGCCCAGGAGTTTGAGGTTGCTGTGAGCTAGGCTGATGCCACATCACTCTAGCCTGGTAGACAGAGCCAGACTCTGTCTCAAAAACAACAACAACAAAAAGATGCTCAGAAAAAACAAAGCCGGCCGGGCGCGGTGGCTCACGCCTGTAATCCTAGCACTCTGGGAGGCCGAGGCGGGTGGATTGTTGGAGGTCAGGAGTTCGAAACCAGCCTGAGCAAGAGCGAGACCCCATCTCTACTATAAATAGAAAGAAATTAATTGGCCAACTAATACATATAGAAAAAATTAGCCGGGCATGGTGGTGCATGCCTGTAGTCCCAGCTACTCGGGAGGCCGAGGCAGGAGGATTGCTTGAGCCCAGGAGTGTGAGGTTGCTGTGAGCTAGGCTGACGCTATGGCACTCACTCTAGCCTGGGCAACAAAGTGAGACTCTGTCTCAAAAAAAAACAAAAAAAAAAACAAAGCCTCCAGCAGGTAATATAACATACCCAAATATCGACAGCAGTCATGTGGAGATGATGTCATTGTGAGTGGTTATTCTCTTATCATCCACCTTTTCGTTTGTTTTGCAGCATGGTTATATTACTTTGATCATTTTTTAAAATCAAAATGATTTTACTGGCTGGGAATATTTTGCATATATATCCATATGCAAATCATATGCAAATCGCACCTTGTGTGCAGGGAAGCTCCAGGGAGGGCCCCAGGCAGGTGTGACATCTGGGCTAATGCCGAGCCCTGTCCCTCCTCCTCTCATTACCCTACCTTGCACCCGTATTACAAATCCAGATATCCCAGAAAATCCACATCATTATAAATGTTGGAAATGTGAAATAAAATTGTCTTGTATCCAGCACACATACAACGACATAAATTGCTGTTTCTTCATGGCTGTGTTTTCTCAGGCTACAAAATTAAAACGAAGAAAAAGGCACGATCGCCATCTGGTGGGGAAACTTGTTAACACCACCATGGTCCTCAGCTGCTCCGTGTTTTACCCGCGGTCATCCCAAACACACGCCTGGCACCACTCCCTTGGCCACCCCACCTCCTCTGGAGGCCTGGTGGCACGGACCTCCCCTGCACCCACCTTGGGGTGCTCCTCAGGCACGTGCTGCTTGGAGAACTTGGCGAGCTGGACGAGCTCCGGGATGACCTCCTTGACGTCGTAGCTGTTGGTGCAGTTCACCAGGGTGGTGGCCACTGAGTACAGGATGGTCTTGTCACTGCTCTGGAGGCACAGGGTCGGGGGAGGCAGGAAGGGAACGTTAGCACGAACCTCGTCCGGGACGGCTCCCTCACACGGCTGGCAGGCTGGACTGGGAGGAGCGGGGCAGGTGGGGCTTGTCCTGGAGAAGAGGGGGGGCACAGAGGAGCCGCACCACTCTGCTCCGAAGTGGGCGGCAACGTCCCCTGCGCGCTCAGCAGCTGCCCTGATGGCCTGAGTAGGAGCCTTGTCCCGAAGTTCCCTGCTTTGTGCCTCTTTCCAAAGCCCAGCCCCACACTTTCCCACCCCACCGGGATGGGGACCGGGTGGGAGCCGGACACCCTCCAGTCTGGCCCTGGTGGAAATCCCTCCCACACTTCCTCGCTTTACTGGTGGAAAAGAAAAAAGAGCCAGGAAGTCGGCCCAGCCCAGGAGCGAAGGGGTCTGGGGGGATTAGGGCAAGGAAGGGGCCCAGACAGTCTGGACGCTGCCTCTTAGTCCCTCAAGACATCACTTCCAGAGGGCCCAGGAAATCACACTGTCCTCTTGTTCATCCTCCCACTGCCTGGAGGATGGAGAGTGGTGAGCCCATGTTACAGGCAGGTAGAATGAGGGCCAGAGAGAGAGAAATGGCCAATCCAGGTTCACACAGGGAGGGTAGAGCCAGAATGAGGATACAGGGATCCCATTCCTGTGGGCCTGGACCCAGCAGACCTTTGCTAAGGACCCATCTTAAAGGGCAGACCCCACACTTGCCTTGGCCAGCTCGAACATGGCCTGCAGGGCAGGGATGTCCTGGACAAAGTCGTCCTTCACATCCGCGTCCAGCGTGAGGTAGGCCAGGCCCTCCACTGCCCAGCGCCGGGTGCGGGTGTCTATGGTCGCGTTGCACAGCCACCTGGAGGGGCGGGGGTAGGGCTGCTGGGGAGGGGGCCGGGGTCGAGGGAGTGCAGTGATTTCAGGGTAGTGGGCAGCGGGTGAGGGCCCTTTCGCTGTCGGGCGTCCACTAGAGCACGCCCCAGAGACCCCTACGCGGGAGCCCAGGAGGAGACAGAGGGCCTGGGAAATATCAATGCAAGCCCCTTACTTGCGACACTGTTTGGCCAGCTTCTCTGTGGAGCCTTCAGCAAACTGCCTGAGACCATAGTCCGTGCCGCCCGCAGAGCCCAGTTTACAGAGTCCCTGTGGAGAAGGGGAGACACAACAGCTTGGGGACGAGGCCGGGCTCGAACAGGTCCCTGTGGTCAGGACACTTTGCCCGTTTCTTTGCCTGGATGCACCTCTACGCAGACTGTAATTCTCAGCGCAGGTGGCTCCTCTTCTGAGATGCCTTCCCTGATGCTTCTAGGTTGGGAGAGATGGCCACCGAGCAGCAGGATCTTACCCTGCCCTTTTTCCGCACGCTTTGGATCTCACAGGTGTTTTGTGTCTGCCATTTTGAAAAACCAGCAAGAGAAAATGCTAACCATATCTGAAACTCAACGGTAAGCACAAAAACTGGTAGAGAAATCATATTTCGTGGATAACAGATTCAGATGTGCAAAATTTTACCCAGGAAAAATTGGGCCATTTTTTAGGGGGGGAAAAAAAAAGTCTTCCATAAGCAAAAACTCACAATGGCAGAAGCTATAATTAGTTTTTTAGGAATTGATATGAACCAAAAAATTGCAATGACTCAAATCTTCACTGTAATTGTTTATAAGAAAAACAAAATATCAATAAAAATAATTTCAGTAAAGTGAAAATGGAAAAAAAATAAAACGGGTTTAACTGTGCTATCTGGAAACTGAAGAAGGAAACAATCACACTTTTTGGAATTTCCTCGGGAAATACTTTCTGGACACAAGCTCATCAGTGTGAGTGATTGGCCACTGAACGCCAGTGTTAGTGATTGGTTAGTGAATGCCACTGGTTGTTCATGATGAGCACAAAGGCCTATGGGCATCCTCAGGGTTAAATGGCAGGGTCCGCCATTCTGTGTCCTCACAGCCCCTGCCTGTCACCCTGTTCTGCAGAGGCCTGTGCATGGGCCAGGGTGTGCCCCCAACCCAAGCATGGCTTCCTCAAGGACGGGGATCTTGGCTCATTCCTCCCGGTGTCCCTGGTGCCTGTCATGGTGTCTGGTACCCGGTGTGGGGGGGGTCCCAAGCCCACTGACCACCAGCGTGCGGATCTTGATCTTCTCGTTTTTGGTGGTCTTGTAGATCTGTTTGAGCAGCGACACGCCATTGGTGATGATGAAGGTGGCCCGGCTGAGCTTGGTGGAGGCATGGATGAGGGCCTCCACGGCCACCAGCTGGTCCGCCTCACGCTCCGAGCCGCACAGCGCCACCATCATCTCCATCACGCCTTTCAGTCCCAGCAGCTGATTGCCCAGGTCAAAGGGGCCCTGCAGGATCCCTGACACCGTCTGGATGGCATTCACGTTCTTGTCCATGTCCTGGGGGTCAAACTTGCCCCTGAAAGAGAGGGCAAGGGCGATCAAGAGAACTGGCCTTCGAGGATGGCAAGAGTGGGAGATTTGGAGACAGACAGATTTGGATTTGCATCCTTGGCTCCACAGCTCGTGTGCTGTGTGATGTTGGGCAATTCACCGAACCTCTCTGAGTCTCGGCTCCTGTAAACTGAGGATTGTACTCCTCCTCCTCAGAGTTTTAGTGAGGATAAATGACACAACAGGTGGGACTCAAGGATTTGCATGCAGGAGGTTTATTAGAGAGAGCTCTTGGGAAGAGAAGGAAGCAGGACTGGGCAGAGGGAGGCACTGGGCTGTGATGCAGTCACCACGGAGCCTCAGCCTGCAAAGAGTTATGGACCTGGGACACCCTTCAAACTTGTGCCAAGTTGGGGTGAGCCTTTGAATACCATGTTTACCCCCAAATAAGACCTATCCATAAAATAAGCCCTAGCAGGATTTCTAAGAATTTGCGCAATATAAGCCCTACCCCAAAAATAAGATCTAGTGATGGGCGTGGCTACGCAGCGTACCTGCACGACCCATGCATTTCGTGGCAGAGTGAGCGGTAAAGAAGATGAGCAGCCCTTCTCATCTGCCCATGAGAGCTCTACTGCTCGACATGAGAGATTGGGGCCAATGTTCTAAAGGAAATAGAGTCGAAAGAAATTCAGGATGGAATTCGGGGTTTGGAGAGTTATGATGATGTTCCAGAAGAAGACGACTTAACTATATTTGAATAAATGCAGATTGTTGTACCCTACTAAAAAAAAATAACACATCCCCTGAAAATAAGCCCTAGGGTGTCTTCTTGAGGAAAAATAAATATAAGACCCTGTCTTATTTTCGGGGAGACACGGTATCAGCTGCCCTGGGAAGGGTGAGATAGTGCTCCTCAGCTGAGGCGAGTCTCAAAGAGACATAACAACTACAAGCCAACTGGGGTGTCTGGCAGGACAATACAGCAACCATGACACAAAAGGGCCCAGCCCCTGGGCCCTGACGAAGCAGGCTGTACCACCTCCTTGCTGCAGACCGACCAGGAGGGGCCTCCATCAGAGAGCCCGAAAGAGGACTAGCTGGGTGGCAGTTATTGGAAATCAATTCGGGACCTCCTGAGGGACCCAAGATGTTAGCAGGACAAGCTAAAGTCAAGGTAGAGAAAGATAGAGTAACCATGAGAAGCTTTAAGGGAACCAAAGTCAGGGATCAGCAGAAGCTTCGGGGTAGAGCAGGAGTTGCCAAATCCGAGGAGCTGAGAATAGCGTTTGCATTTTAAAGGGTTAAAAAAATAATATGTGATAAAGACCTAGAGGTCCTGCAAAGACTAAAATATTTACTCTCTGGCTCCTCCTTTATAGAAAAAGTTTGTCAACACCTGGAATAGAACAAGGAAAAGCAGAGTGAAGGCGGGGTCTTCACCCACCCCAGAGCTGCCTGATGCTCCCAAGCACACAACTTCCTGAGCCACACCCCAGACTACTGAGTCAAGAGCAAGTGTCTCAGAAATCTGAATAATTTACAAGTTTGAGAATCATTGCAATAAAAAGTTCAAAGGCCAAGTGGCAGTGGGGAAGAAGGGCTGGGACTCATAAAGGGAAGCAGAGACACAGAGAGACACCTGAACCACAGCGATGACTGTGCTGCCATGAGCAAACCAGGAACTCCAGCTGCTGAGGGCCCGCCCCTGTCTCGCCTCTGCAAACCCACGTGCTCTTAAAGTCTCTGCCCAGCCAGGCCTCACTCCTTGACAGGCTGACATTTGTTCCTTTCAACCACAGAAGCCACAGGTAGGTTTAAAATACAGCCAAAGGCCGGGCGTGGTGGCTCATGCCTGTAATCCTAGCACTCTGGGAGGCTGAGGCGGGAGGATCGCTCAAGGTCAGGAGTTCAAGACCAGCCTGAGCAAGAGTGAGACACCGTCTCTACTAAAAATATAAAGAAATTAGCTGTACAACTAAAAAATATATAGAAAAAATTATCCGGGCTTGGTGGCACATGCCTGTAGTCCCAGCAACAGGGGAGGCTGAGGCAGAAGGATCGCTTGAGCCCAGGAGTTTGAGGTTGCTGTGAGCTAGGCTGACGCCACGGCACTCACTCTAGCCTGGGCAACAAAGCGAGACTCTGTCTAAAAAAAAAAAAAACAAACAAACATAACTTGCATTCAGGCTGACGCCACAGCACTCTAGTCTGGGCATCAGAGCAAGACTCTGCATCAAAATAATAATAATAGGCCGGGCGCTGTGGCTCACGCCTGTAATCCTAGCTCTTGGGAGGCCGAGGCGGGCGGATTGCTCAAGGTCAGGAGTTCAAAACCAGCCTGAGCAAGAGCGAGACCCCGTCTCTACTATAAATAGAAAGAAATTAATTGGCCAACTGATATATATATAAAAAATTAGCCGGGCATGGTGGCGCATGCCTGTAGTCCCAGCTACTCGGGAGGCTGAGGCAGAAGGATCACTGGAGCCCAGGAGTTTGAGGTTGCTGTGAGCTAGGCTGACGCCACGGCACTCACTCTAGCCTGGACAACAAAGCGAGACTCTGTCTCAAAAAAAAAAAAAAAATAATAATAATAATAGTTAAAATAAAAGAAAATAAAATACATCCAAAAATATTTCGGCATTCCTCCCTTCGAAAGGTAGAACCTAATTCCCTCCCCTTACATGTAGGCCAGACTTAATTAATGACTTGCTCCTAATGAATAGAATGTGGCAGAAGAGGATGGTGTGTGACTTCAGGGGCTAGATTGCAGAAGACATGGCCCCTTCTGCCTTGCTCCCTCTTGGGTCACTGGCTTGGGGAAGCCGGCTGCCATATGGCGAGGACACTTCAACAGCCTGTGTGGAGAGGAACCGGGACCTCCCGCCAACAGCCGGCAGCAAAACGCCAGCCATTGAGTGCGCCGTCTTGCAAACAGATCTCCCAGCCCCAGTCAAGCCTTCGGGTGGCCGCAGCCCCAACCAACATGCCACTGCAACTTCACAAGACACTCTAAGCCAGAACCACTTGGCCACGCCACCCCCAAATTCTTGTCCTACTATGAGATAATAAACAATGATGACTGTCATTTTAAGCTGCTGAATTTTGGGATAACTTGTTACACAGCCATAGATAACTGCTACAGAGCCCGGCCCTGCGAGGCCCCCAGGAAACTCACGTGATGTATTCCTCGCAGATCTTGCGGAAGTGATCGCGCTCTGGGTCGCAGCGCAGGTCGTCGTAGAGCTTGTTGATGAGGATGGAAGCCAGCATGCGGGTGTTGTCGCTCAGGGGCAGGCAGGACGGCAGATCTGGAACCTGCCCCACCACCTTCAGGATCTTCCTGAGGCCTGCAGTGTAGACAGCAGCAAGGGTAAGACTCCAGCCCGGCTCTGTCCTCACAAACGCACCCCTTGCTCGGCAACGTCTTATCCCCCGCTTCTCCCCACTGGAACGTTTTACCTGTGCTTTAACACAAAGTATACTTGATGCCATTTGCTTCTAGAAAGCCTTCTAGAAAGCCGGTGAAGTATTTTACCAACCATGAGACTTGTGGACTGTTATTACCCCGTGGTGGGTAGGTTCCTACTTGTTTTTCTGCACTCGCCCCCATTTGTTGGGTAACTCCAGCCGGGTGTCTTGGGGTGTGTTTGGGAACTTTCTGGGTGTGTTCAGGCCCTGACCTGCACCTTCTGCCTTTCCCCAGCTTTTTGGTTGGGACTAAAGACTCTTTCCAGACAAGGGTCTCATCTCCGTCACTTTCTGCTCAGTGCCAAGTACCCAAGTGCCCACTTAAAAGGCTTAGGTGAGCCCCGAACCCTCCCACCTCCTCACCGTTATCCACCACGTAGATGGTGCGTGAGTTGTCGTGGATGGCCAGGTCCTTCCTGGGGACGTTCTTATTGAGCAGGTTCAGCGCCTGATCCCTGCCCTGGCCAGACACCTTCTTACTGACCAGCATGTCCAGCAGGTGGCTGGTGATCTGCTTCAGGTCCTTCTTGGTGTCTGAGGAGCAAGAGGACAGGAACAAACAGACGTGCAGGGAGTCTCAGATAGAAGGGCCAGGGGTAGCAGAGGCTTTGAGCCTCTGGAAACACTGAATCCACTGCTTCCTGGACATGTGAATGTCCCAGGAGAGTATAGTATTACCCATGTCACTCCCTAAAGGGCAGGAAATTCCTAGACCCCACCCCCCAGGGGTCCTCCAGCCACCCTGAACACTGGCTTCCGTGACAACCCATTCCATTCTTGGACAGCTCTGGTTCTTAGAAAGCTCCTCACTCCCAGCAATGACTGGCAGAGCTCCAGGGACACTTTATGCAGTTTTTAATAAACTGATTTAATAAAATGTTTTCCAGAAAGGACATTTATACTCCTTGTACATGTTTCACTCCCCACAGATTCAGGCATGCTGAGAGCCTGCATTCAGGCCTCTGCCTACGACGCTAGGACTTTGCCGCCCACTGGTGGCTCTAACAAGGCAGATGCCTTTTCCTGATTTTGCCCTGTCTGACCTCCCTGAGACTTGGAGACTTGTGTTCTCATTCTAGGATGGGGCCCAAAGGCAGGCAGGCAACCAGGCAGAAAAGTAAAGCTGTCCAAACCATGTCAGATAGTACCTGATGAAGCAATGGGGCTCTGCAGCCTGGAGAAGGGAAGACATAAGTGGATGTGACAGCTTGTTTTCAGATAAAGGTATGTCATGGGGGGTGAGATAACAGACTTATTCTGTGAGGTTCCAGAGGGGACGACTGGGACCGGAGGTGGGTAGGAGCTACAAGGAGATAGATCTGAAGTCGATACGTGGAAGGATTTTGTAACAGAGATGTCCAACCCGAGGAGCACCCAAGGAAGCACCCTGTCAGTATTCACACTCTTGGGTAACCTCCTCCCACACTGGCCCTGGCACTTCCCAGGTGACTTGTGACACAGCCAGAGGCTTGCTAGCACTTGCACATTGGCACCTGTCCATTTAGAATCCAGCCACCATGCTATAAAGAAAGCCAAGCTGGCCACTGGAAAGGCCACCAGAGAAAAACCAAGGTCTCCTGGCCAACATCTCCAGTTAACCACCAGCCATACAAGTGGAGCCATCTAGCACCTTCCAAACATTCTAGCTCAGAAAAAGAAAGGGACTAGCTATCCATTACCATAGTAAGTCAGAGCCACATTTAGAATCCAGGGCTCCAAAAGGTTAGCATTATTAATCTGTAAAGAACCTTACAAACAAATAAGAAAAACATTGATATCCCAACAGAAAAAATAGATAACAACATGAACAAACCATCTAAAGACAAAACCATCCAAATGGCTAACAAAGATAAAGAAAAATGGTCAATCTTACTAGTAATTTGTTTTGATTCAAACAAGATATTTTAATTTGTTTGTTTGTTTGTTTGTTTTGAGACAGAGTCTCACTTTGTTGCCCAGGCTAGAGTGAGTGCCGTGGCGTTAGCCTAGCTCACAGCAACCTCAAACTCCTGGGCTCAAGCAATCCTCCTGCCTCAGCCTCCCGAGTAGCTGGGACTACAGGCATGCACCACCATGCCCAGCTGATTTTCTATATATGTTAGTTGGCCAATTAATTTCTTTCTGTTTATAGTAGAGACAGGGTCTTGCTCTTGCTCAGGCTGGTTTCGAATTCCTGACCTCGAGCAATCCACCTGCCTCGGCTTCCCAGAGTGCTAGGATTACAGGCGTGAACCACCACGCCTGGCCCAAACAAGATAAGTTTTAAATACTGAATAGAAAAATATTGTTAACTGGGCTAGAGTGCTGTGGCATTAACCTAGCTCACAGCAACCTCAAACTCCTGGGCTCAGGCAATCCTCCTGCCTTGGCCTCCCAAGTAGCTGGGACTGCAGGCATGAGCCACAATGCCTAGCTAATGTTTTCTATTTTTAGTTGCCCAGATAATTTTTATTTTTATTTTTAGTAGAGATGGGTCTCGCTCTTGCTCAGGCTGGTCTCGAACTCCTGAGCTCAAGCAATCCTCCTGCCTCGCCTCTCAAAGTGCTAGGATTACAGGCATGAGCCACCGTGCCCAGCCAAAAATACTTTTGAGAATGACATTAATAGTATTCAAATCTGAGAATGTGTTGAAATGGGAACTCTCAACATCACTTGGTGAGAGTACAAATTGATGCACCCTCTCAGAAAGGAATTGGATGGCAAGATGAAGAAAGAACTTTAGTTATGTTCATGACCTTAGACCTAGTACTGCCATTTCTAGGAATTTGTCCCAAGGAAATAATTATGAATGTAAACTTGAATTTATATAAAGAATGGCTACTGGCCAGGCCCGGTGGCTCATGCCTATAATCCTAGCACTCTGGGAGGCCAAGGCGGGCAGATTGCTCGAGGTCAGGAGTTCGAAACCAGCCTGAGCAAGAGTGAGACCCCGTCTCTACTATAAATAAAAAAAAGAAATTAATTGGCCAACTATTATATATAGAAAAAATTAGCCGGGCATGGTGGTGCATGCCTGTAGTCCCAGCTACTCGGGAGGCTGAGGCAGCAGGATTGCTTGAGCCCAGGAGTTTGAGGTTGCTGTGAGCCAGGCTGACGCCACGGCACTCACTCTAGCCTGGGCGACAAAGCGAGACTCTGTCTCAAAAAAAAAAAAAAAAAAAAAAAAAAGAGATCCTTTTGTAGTTCATAAGCATGATGATTGGGTTTTCACGCGCATGCGTGAGATGTGCCTCCCTCAAACCTTGTTAGGACATCGGCACATTACCCGTCTGACGTGAAAAAAAAAAAAAAAAAAAAAAGAATGGCTACTGAAGTGTTTTGTATAAGCATGCAAATTTGAAACAATCTAACAATAATAAAGAGCTGCTTGATGAATTTTAATATATCCACACAAGGGATTATTATGAAATTATTTAAAATAAAGTTTTCTGCATGAACCTGTCTCTGTGAACCTCCCAGCCAGAGCAGAAACTTCCAAACTGATGCCTAAGACTTGGATGTACAGGAAGAAGCATGAGTCTATATGTGCATATAGTAAGAAACAAATATAAAATTATAATTCTTAAAATTAAAGGAATTTTTTTTTGAGACAGAGTCTCGCTTTGTTGCCCAGGCTAGAGTGAGTGCCGTGGGGTCAGCCTCGCTCACAGCAACCTCAAACTCCTGGGCTCAAGCGATCCTCCTGCCTCAGCCTCCCGAGTAGCTGGGACTACAGGCATGTGCCACCATGCCTGGCTAATTTTTTCTACATATATATTAGTTGGCCAATTAATTTCTTTCTAGTTATAGTGGAGACAGGGTCTCTCTCTTGGTCAGGCTGGTTTCGAACTCCTGACCTCGAGCAATCCGCCCGCCTTGGCCTCCCAGAGTGCTAGGATTACAGGTGTGAGCCCCTGCGCCTGGCCTGGAATTTTTAAAGAATATTAAATGGTATGCAATACTAAAATAATGCTCAGTGAAGGAAAAAAACATAAAAACTATCCATAGAAGAATTCCAGTTTTGTTAAATAGATATTTACATAGATGGAAAAAAGCAAGGACATACACAGTAGTGATAATAGTGGTTATCTGAATGGGTGATTATAGGGATTTTTTTCATCTTTACATAGTTCCATATATTTTTACATTTCTCCAGTAAGCCTCTGTTACCTTTTTAAAATTGTAGTAAAATGTACATAACATAAAATTTACCATTTTAATAATTTTTGGAGTCATTAACTATATTCATATTGTTGTGCAACCAACACCACAATCCAATCACAGAACTCTTTTCATCATGCAAAACTGAAACTCCATCCCCATTAAACAATAATTTCCCATTCCTCCTCCTCTAGCTCCTGACAAACACCTTTCTATTTCTTCCTCCATGCATTTGACTACTCTAAGTACCTCACATGAGAGGACTCGTACCGTATCTATCCTTTCCGACTGCCTTATTTTACTAGCACAATGTCCTCAATGTTCACCCATGTTGTAGCATGTGTCAGAAGTCCCTTCCTTTTTAAGACTGAATAACGTCCCATCATACGTATACACCACGTTTGGCTCGTATAGTTACCTGCCCATGGACACTTGGGTTGTTTCCCTCTTTGGGCTATTGTGACTACTGCTGCTCTGCCTGTTACTTTTATAACCAGAAAATACAGATGGCAATAAAACCAAGCCACCGCCACACACAGGGAACGCCCAGTCTGCGCCGGGTGACTGACTCTCTCCTTCCCGTATCCCCTCGAACTAAAACTGAAGGTCATCTCCTACCTAGAACCAGGGCTTCCTCCTTCCCTCGATGCTCCCGCTTGTCCTCCCCGGACAGGGAGTCGATCACGGCCTGGAGCAGGTTGCAGACGGCCAGAGACAGCTCCTCGTTCTCCCCGGACATGAGGCTGCAGATTCGGTCTATCCGCACCGCGTGCAGAATCGCCGTGGCCTAGACACCCAGTGAGAATGACGGTCAGCTGCCCTGCCCGTCCCTTCCAGCTGCCATGCAAGTTAGGGGGTGCAGGATAACTGCCCCCACCCCACCCCATGCAGTATGGAAATGAGCCCAGGCAGCTGATGCCTCCTGGGGCCCCCCAGTCCTGGAAAGCTCTTGACACAAGCCATGTCCCTTTCTAGAGGTCAGTGCTGTGCCGTCCAATAAGGTGGCCACTCGCCACATGGGACTGTTGGGCATTTGCAATGTGGCAAGGCCACATCAGGATGTGCTGTAAGTATAAAACACATACTGGGTTTCAAAGACTTAGCGTGAAAAAATGTGAACTGTCATAGCTTTGCATTCAGCTCTTCCCCACAAACCACTTTCAATAACTTTATCTTTGTTTAGTCAAACTCGTTCCCAGCTCAAGGGAAAAAAGCACTGGAGCACTCTTTAGACTTTGTATGAGGTTCTACTGATGCCAGCCACAGCCCTGACCATGCATGTCACCCTCCTGATCCTTGGACCAGCAGCCATCAGCGGCACCTGCCGCACGGCCTGCCCCTCACCCTGGCTCGGTGGCCACTGCACATGCCCGACAGGGTCCGCACTGCAGCCAGCATCAGCTCAAGCCTCTTGGTGTCCAGAAGCTGCAGCAGCAGGGCCACGCCATTGCCCTGGAAGATCTTCTCAGCCCCTGACTCCTCACGGCCTAGGACAATGAGGTTGTTGGCAGCCTAAGGAAGGAAGAGGCAATGTGGGTTACAAGAGAGGGGCGGCCAAATACAAGAGCCAGTGCTACAGACATGCACTACCATGCCCGGCTAATTTTTTTTTCTATATATTTTTGGTTGTCCAATTAATTTCTTTCTATATTTAGTAGAGACGGGATCTCGCTCTTGCTCAGGCTAGTTTGGAACTCCTGACCTTGAGGGATCCTCCTGCCTCAGCCTCCCAGAGTGTAGGTATTGTTCTTTATCTTGTTTACAGATGAGGAAACTAAGGTTTAGAGAAGTTATATAATCTGCCCAAGATAACATCTTAACTCATGAAACTGAGACTCAAAACCAGGCCTGACTCCAGAGTCTCTGCTCTCAGCCATTATGCAAGTCAGATACCTTCTTTCTGCCTGTATGGCTGTTCGCACAGCTTCCTCCAAAGGTGCCTCAGGCTGGCCCCGGGGATGAGCCACAGCTGCTGTCCTGGTGATTTCCAACCCCAGATTTTATTTTTACTGTGGATGGAGTGAGGGTCACAGTCTTGGGCTTGAGGGCAGAAATCGGGCTGCCTGTGCTGTTCCATCTCTGGCCACAAGAGGGCAAACTCTCAGCAGGCATCTCTTGCACTAGGCCTCACTTGCCCCATTGGTAGTAACATGGGAAGAATAATCCTACTCCTGGTGCCTGCCAAAATTACTCTTTTTTGAGATCGTATGTGGAAGAAATCTGCATAAAGGATTAGAACTTATTAGACTAGGATTAGAACTTATTAGATTAGAATTTATTAGATCTAGCCCCCAACCAAAGTTCCAGACTTAATTCCCAGCAAACTTGGAAAACTTCCAAAGGATCCTTACCTCCCCGCCTTTGTTCATGCCTTTCCACATATCTGAAAGGCCTTCTCATCTTTATCTACCATAATCCTACCTATCCAAAAGGCCTAGTTAATAGGCTTCCTCCTAGACGGTGTTTGTGGACAGCTGTCCTTGAAGTGATCCATTCCTCCTACTTAATCTTTGGCCATAAGCACTTAAGCATCACTCTTAGCCTTACCATATAACTGCTGATGTATAGGACATCTCCTCTATGGAGGACATGTGTTGGTTTTTGCTTGCCTAATATCTTCTCCCTCTTTTAGTAACAGCAACTTGATTTTCCTCTGGTGAACAACCTTCCCTCATTTTTAATCCATATGATTTGGATGGGGTCGACCCCACTTCTAAATCCAGAGGTAGGCATGTGACATAGGCCTATTCAGAGTTACTATAATGGCTTCAGTGAAGGATAGGTGACTCCATTAAAAGCATTGAGAATTACTCCTAGGACTTTTGCTAGGACCATTGGCATAAAAAGCTCTATTTTTGCTACAATTGGATGTGAACATGTAGCTGTGAGGGGCTTTCACATGGAAAAAAAAGATTCCTGAGTATGAAGCCACCCAAGAGCAGGTTACAGAAAGATACCTAATCTGAAGGATAACATTGTTGGAAACCCTTGGATCTTAGATTCAGCTAATCCTGAAACTATTAATAGAAGTAACCTGCCTAGGACAAATAAATTCTGTCCCCTGCCCACATTCTTTTTTTTCCTTTTAAGCTAGTTTGTGTTGGGTTTCTATAATGTAGAATTGAAAATTAGGAATACATCCTCAATTTGTTTATGAACTTTAAGGGGCCAAAGGTCTGATCTTTTTAACTTCACATTTCTTAGCATGGTACCTGGGAAGACAGAGGGTCCTTGAGGTGTGATGATTGATTCATTCAATCTCACTTCCCCTGAGTACCTACAGTGTGCTGAGGTAAGCACTGGGACCACAAGGAATAATTAAGCATAGTCCTTGCCCTCGAGGAGTTCTGAATTTTGTACAAGGAGGTATGAAAATGAACACTTTATAATATAACTTGGGTTGGGCTATAAGAGAAATCTGAGCATATTTTTATGGGATTCCAGAAGGTTGGAGGGCTGGGGAGATGGGATGTGGGAAGGCTCCTCAGAGGAGGTGACATCTGAGTTGAGTTCTTAAAGAACATATAGAGGATCCTAGGCAGAGAAGTGGGCATGGGGAAGAGGTGTCCCAGGGATAAGTATTCCAGATGCAGAGAACAAGATTATATATGAATAATTATAAAATCAATAATATCACCATCTCCTGCTCTTCCTGTGGCCTCTTCACAAGCTCCTTCCTCTTTCTTTTCCTCTGCCTCATCTATCCTTGGAACCACCATAGTGGTTAGGAGCACAGGCTCTGAGCTCTGAAAGATTTTGGTTCTGCCAGGCGGTGCCTCATGCCTATAAACCCAGTAACTCGGGAGGCTAAGTAAGGCAGGAGGATCACTTGAGCCCAGGAGTTTAAGACCAGCCTGAGCAACATGGTCAGACCCCATCTCTACAAAAATAGAAAACTTAGCCGGGCATGGTGGTGCACACCTGTAGTCCCAGCTACTCAGGAGGCTAAGGCAGAAGAATCACTAGATAGCCTGAGAGTTGGAGGATGCAATGAGCTGTGATGACGCCACTGCATTCTATCTAGCCGGGGCAACAGAGCAAAGCTTTGTCTCAAACAAACAAAAAAGATTTGGTTCTGCCACTTACTACACACATGACCTTGAGCAAAATCACTTACATTTTACAAATAAGGACAACAGTGTATTTGCCTTATAAGATTTTCAGGAACATTAAACAAAATTACAAATATAAAGAATGTGTCAGGCACAAGGTAATTCTCAAAAAAAAAAATAGATAAATAATATTTGCATATTTTATGGATTTATTGACCACAAAACTAACAAAAATTTCCCAGGTATGGTCTGTCAAGTTCTTATAAATGTAAAACACTCAAATGTTCAATTTTTTTCCTCTGAAGAATGACTAGAAGGGAATATGGGGAAAAAAAAGGCTACATTTGATTAAGAGGATGATCATATTGGTAAACATTTTAATATTTCAGAATAACCTCTTTATAATATTTTTAAAGGGAATAAAATATTATTTTAATGTGTCCTTGTTTCTCGCGGCCGAAATTATGGTGAGGTAAATGAAGCCCTTGTCTTGAGTGCAAAATTTAAAGGGGCACCCAAAAACTCAATAACCAAGGGATAAATAAGATTTAATACAATATTTTAAAAAATCAAAATCAATGCAAAACAAAAAAAAATCCATAATGAACAAAATATCAAAAATTTAAAGAAAGACAGAGTCCTCGCTGGATTCACCCTAATCCCAGCTTTCTATATAGTTTTTTAATGTGTTTGTCCTTTGGTCAATTTCCCTTCAAATTCTTCAAGGACACCCCCCAAACCCCGCCTCCCTCCTCGCCAGGATGGGGTTACTGTCGAAACTGGCAGGTGCCGAGCGCGCCCTCTGCTGGCTGGCTGGCGCTAACCAGCGCTCAGCTCACCTTTTCCCGCTTATCGGCGTCACTGTTTTCGTCCAGGAGGATCTCAAACATCTTTTGTACCCTGGAGTCTGTGGAGAACTGCACACGGAGCTGAGGGGAGAGGAGGGGGAGGGGAAGGAGGCAGCGGTGGTCCACATCACTTCAGTCTGTTCCACATACAGTTCATCTCAGTAACTATTACAGTATCTGCTCTGGGACCGGGCACGTTCATTCATTCATTCGACAAACATCTACTGAGCAACTACGAGGTGCCAGGCACTGTGCTAGATGCTGGGGAGAGAACGGTGAGCAAAATCAAGTCCTTGCCCCACAAAGCTCGCGGTCTAGTTACATTCGTTATCGGAGTCTAGCAACCCATTAGCTATTAGACAGTTAAATAGGAGCTAAAATAGAACTAGGTCTCCATGCTCAGAAACCTGAAGACATTTTCCAGCAACTGAAACTGCTATGTTTGCATGTCTAGCCCCTCACGCAGCCCACCCGAACCCACAGCTCTGGGTCTTTCATAAAATGACCCAAACCATCACCCCTCATCTCACCAGCCCCTAATGGACCTCCTACTACTTTGTTCTGCTGGTCACACTCCTGCCGTTTCCTTTGGGGTGTGGAGATGTCTATCCTCCCCCACCCCTTCTCCCATCTCTCCTTAGTTGGTCCTTGAGTCTGCACCCTGGGCAGCACGTCCTGGTCCCACCACAGGGCTGCTCTGGACGCATGGGAGTTGCTGCATCTTGGAGCAAGGAGTTGAATGATCAATTACCCCCCTGCTCTTACAGAGAGAAAATGACACCCCAAAAGGTCCCTCTGAAATTAGCAGCTGAGCCAGGATTAGGGTGCAGGAGTTCTCATCCCTGGTCCAGGTTCTCCCCACCCCATTCCCTTTTCCTAGAACAGATTTCACATTCCTACCTGATCCTCACTCCCCTCTATTCCCTATCAATATCCCCCAATTCCCAGGTAGCTCATGGTACCCAGCAAGAGAAGATCATGTGGCAAACACACTAAGTTATTATCATTTTTTTTTTCAAAAGCCTCCATCTGGAATTTAAAAGCCCTGTGCTCTAGCCTGGCTGGATTGTGCAGTGGGCACTCACATACAGGTGCACCTGCTCAGCTGTGCCGTGCCGCCGGCCGTGCCACTTGCCGGCTGCATCTCAGAGCATGGAGGAAGGGCTGGCCCTGGTGTCCCACCTCCCTAACCCATCCCTACTCCTGTGGGGAGAGGCCTGGGATGCCAAGTTGGTGGGAAGGGGGCTGGCTCACCTTCTCCTGGATGCTGGTGTTGAGCCTCCTCAGCGTCTCCTGGAAGTTCTGGTTCCGGGGCTCCAGGGTGGCACAGCGCTGCACGTCCTTGAAGGCCTGGTCCAGCTTCCCCAGGTGCTCCAGGGCCTGGCATCGCCGATACAGAGCCTTGATGTCGGAGGAGTTGATGTCGATGGCTATTGAGGGGAGACAGGCAGGGCCTCAGGGGACCGGGCTGCAGACCACTGTCCCCACTGCCACAGCTCCAAACATCAGGCTCTTGCTGGGCTTCTGTGTCCTCTTTGGAGATTATCCACCCACGTGGACCGTCTGGCCATGCCTCTCCTTTGTTAGAGAGACAGTACGACCCGTAGAGTCTCAAGGGTGGAAGAGAGCTTAAGGGTCATCTGATCCAATTCCTGATGCTCCAGTCTCTGCTACAGGATCCCTGCCAAGGGCTTATCAAGTTGGTGCTTGCATACCTCCAGGAATGGGGAGCTCCCTCCTTCTCGAGACAGCCTGGCAGCTCCATCAGAAAACCCTTCCCTCTTCCTACCTGAAATAAACTCCCTGTGACCATGCCCACTTATCTTAAGTCCAGCCTTGGAACCTGGAGATGAAATCCGATCCTTCTTGCTTGTGACAACTTTTTAGGTATTTGGAGGCGGCTCTCGGTCCCACCTGGGAGTTGCTTTCTCTGGGCTAAATATGGCAGCGCCCTCACCTGCTCGTCACCCGATGTGTTTCCAGTCCCTTCTCCAGCTGGGTTCCCTCCCTTCTCAACTCACTCAAGACTATCACTGTTTCTTCCCCCTAAATGACAACCAGACCAACCACCTGGAGGAGAATGTGAGAGGGCAGGTGTGGGAGCGGGAGGGGCTCACCTCTGGAGGCATCGGAAGCTGCCTGGACGTAGCTCTCCTGAGATATGGGGAAGGAGAAGACTCGGTTAATGCGAGCCCAGTGCACAGACAGCCAGAGAGTGTCCCCAGAGGGAGGGGACAGGGTTTGCTGGGGGAGCTGCCAGCTGTCAGAGGCCCAGGGTGTGCCCCTCGCTGGCGTGGAAAAGGGGACAGGCTTTGGCGACAGGAAAACCCAGCTTTGAATCCCCGCTCTGCTATGACCTGAGAGATCTTGGCAAGTTACTTCAGCCCTCTGAGCCTTGAGTTTCTTATCTGCAATATGGGATGACAACAATGGCGACCTGCCAGGGCTGTTACAAGATGCGGTGAAATAGCAAGTGAAGCCGCAAGGTGGCTCATGCCTATGATCCTAGCACTCTGGGAGGCTGAGGAGGGGGGATCATTGGAGGTCAGGAGTTCAAGATCAGCCTGAGCAAAAGCAAGACCCTGTCTGTACAGGACAGTAAATAGGAAAATTAGCCTGGAACTACTAAAAATAGAAAACATCGCCTGTAGACCCAGCTACTGGGGAGGCTGAGGTAGGATCGCTTGAGCCCAGGAGTTGGAGGTTGCAGTGAGCTAGGCTGATGCCACGGCACTCACTCTAGCCTGGGCAACAGAGTGAGACTCTGTCAAAGAAAATAATGAAGGAAGGAAGGGAGGGATGGAGGGAAAAAGAAATAAAATGTGAAAAGCTCCTGGCATTAGGCTGATTCTGGTCTGGGCGAGTTTCTGTCTCTGCTGAGCAGCGGGTCAGGCGGTGGGAGGCACCCTTCTCCAGCCTGAGGGGCCCAGAGGAGCAGGCTGGGACGGTGGCCAGTTCCTATCAGGAGGAGGGGGCCACCTCCACCCCTTTGCCCCCAGCCCCGTCCCGCACCAGACCGTTTTCAGGCCGCAGGCCGCCCGGTTCCGATAGAGCGTGGCCAGTAGGGCCTTATCCTTGGTCAGCTTCAGGGCCTGGCTGTAGCTCTTCATGGCGGCCTTGTAGTCCTGGCGCTGGAAATGCTGGTTCCCTTCCTCCTTCAGCTGGACGGCTTCCGCCTCTGCCATCTGCGGGGACGGGAGCAGCTCCGTCTGGCCAGCCCCTCACTCCAGACCCGGGCTGGGCCCCTGGTCTGACGTCCAGAGCTCCAGGCTCCCCTTCCAGCAGGGCAGAAGGTGGGGATTCTGCCTAGAAAGGACTCACCCACGGCACCCTCAAATCCAACACCCCAGAAGGACAGTACAGCATTTGCTCAGAGCTTGGCCCCAGTTAAAACAGGCTTCGCTCCCTGTCCCTCCCAGCAGGTGAAGCCACCATGCCAAAGGTCTGGACTTCTTTGGGGGCCTTAAAAGTCTGCCTTATCCCTCCCGAGTCTGGGGAACTGCCTTATCCCTCCCCAGTTCCGGCCCGACTCACTTTCTCAGCAAGGACAACGGTTTCAATCTGGCCCCGGTGATACTGCTCCCCTGAGCTCTCTCTCCTGGGTCAGCCTCCAGCCAGCCAGTCTGCCCCAGTCTGCCCCACCCAGCCCGCCCGCAAGACATTTTATCACCCCTGCCCGTGGCTCCAGACCATATTTGGCCACAGGGGCAGGTGCCCCTGGAGTCTGTCATTGATACTCAGGTCCCTCCCTCTCCCCAGACTGGACAGTTGCGGCCACGTGGAGGTGCTGACTAGCCTCTGCCTGAGCACCCGGCTCAGGTGTCCTGGGGGCTCTGGCCTTCATACCCCAAAGAGTGAGAGAAAGATCCAGAAGGGACGGGAACACCCCAGCATGCACCCCTCCCTAGGCACAGAGATAATGCCCCTTCCCTCCTTCCATCTTAGATAAACAACCTCCCTTCCCTCCCCCCAGTCACTGCTATTTTGGGAGCAGAGTGACAGCTGAGGGACTGACAGTCTTGGGCACACAGAGCAGCTGCCCAGGTCCCCAACCAACTGGAGACTTCCAGAAATGCCTTTCTAGATGGGGGGAGGAGGGGAGAGGCAAGGAAAGCCCCTTCTCTTCTTCTACTTGTTCACAACACCTGCATCCCTCAGCACTCACTTGTTGAAAATGTCCTTGCTTTTCAGAAAGATCCGCAGGACTGGCTAACTCGGTTTGGTGTGAGTGGGTTGGTTGCTGGTTCCGATCTGTTTGTCCCCCTCTGTTCGAGTGACTATACACAGCTGACCGCTCCCTGAGAGTGGGCTCTGTGTGTCCCCTGTAAGACTGAAATCTCTTAGGGTAAAGGCCTGGGGCAGGCCGGGCGCGGTGGCTCACGCTTGTAATCCTAGCACTCTGGGAGGCCGAGGCGGGCGGATTGCTCGAGGTCAGGAGTTCAAAACCAGCCTGAGCGAGACCCCACCTCTACTATAAAAAATAGAAAGAAATTAATTGGCCAACTAATATATATATATATAAAAAATTAGCCGGGCATGGTGGCTCGTGCCTGTAGTCCCAGCAACTCGGGAGGCTGAGGCAGGAGGATTGCTTAAGCCCAGGAGTTTGAGGTTGCTGTGAGCTAGGCTGACGCCACGGCACTCACTCTAACCTAGGCAAGAAAGCGAGACTCTGTCTCAAAAAAAAAAAAAAAAAAAAAAAGGCCTGGGGCAGATTGGAGGACTGTACCCTCCCCTATCCAACTGGGACCTTGCCTGGAACAAGCTGAGGCTCCCTCCTCACAACGGGGTCTTCCTGGGAAGAGAACTCTGTACTCACCCTCACAGGGGTCTTCCTGGGAGAACTCTGTACTCACCCTCACAGACGGGTCTTTCCTGAGGCAGAAATTGCTTTCCCTCAATCTGACCGAGGGGCTCCTGAAGCAAATTTATGAGATCGTCCCCACTTGGACCCAGATCTCTCTTGTCTTTCAACGTCTCCAAGCCTGGGCTACAAGCTCCCCCTGGAAGGCAAGGACAGCATCCCACGCCACTTGTCCCCTTCCCCCTACAAACTTCCCCTCCCCCAGCACAGAGCCTGGCAGAGTCGGTGCCTGATGCGTGTTTCCCGAATGAATGAGTGCACGAATGGTGTCTTCATGCTGGTGATTTGCTCCACTCACCTCCAGTCCTCCTCCTCTCTGCCCCACATGTGTGTGTATCTTCAAACTTACCTGGCTGGGGCTGAGAAAGACACTGAAGCAGCACAGGTAGAATCACCCACAATCACTCGATCACCCACAATCACTCGATTGTGCTCCTAGCTCTGTGGCCTTGGACACACAGCTATGTGACCTTGCACAGGTTCTCCCAACCTGCTGGACACAAGGCCCAGCCCAACACATGTTTACTGAATGAACAAATAAATGAATGAATGGATGAATGAACTCCCTGTGCCACATGGTGTCCCCAGCCCGGGGCCCCTGTGTGGGGCCAGCTCTCTGCAGCAATGAGGTAATACGATAAATGATCCTGCCATTGGCAGAGAACTGCAGTTCTGTGACTTTAGGTCCAAGGAATTCTAGATTCAAATCCTGATTCAGTAATTCATTTCACAAGCATTTCTTAAACATCTATTATGTGCCAGGAACTGTGAATCATAATGGAAGCATAGAACACTCATGAGGGCAAGGATTTGTGTATAGTTCACTTACATATTCCAAGTGTTTATAAGGTGTGTGCCACATACATGGTGCTCAAGAATAGTAATTGAATAAATGGATAAAATCATTCCATGGATCTGTGTTTTCTAAATGTGAGGATACCAGGATGTCTTGAAAACATGCTGGGCACAGTGGCTCACACCTGTAATCCTAGTACTCTGGGAGGCCGAGGCGGGAAGATGGCTCGAGGTCAGGAGTTCAAGACCAACCTGAGCAAAAGCGAGACCCCGTCTCTACTATAAATAGAAAGAAATTAATTGGCCAACTAAAAATGCATATAGAAAAAATTAGCTGGGCATGGTGGCACATGCTTGTAGTCCCAGCTACTTGGGAGGCTGAGGCAGAAGGATCGCTTGAGCTCAGGAGTTTGAAGTTGCTATGAGCTAGGCTGATGCCATGGCACTCTACCTTGGGCAACAGAGTGAGACTCTGTGAAAGAGAAAGAAAGAAAGAAAGAAAGAAAGAAAGAAAGAAAGAAAGAAAGAAAGAAAGAAGAAGGAAGGAAGGAAGGAAGGAAGGAAGGAAGGAAGGAAGGAAGGAAGGAAGGAAGGAAGGAAGGAAGGAAGGAAGGAAGGAAGGAGGGAGGGAGGGAGGGAGGGAAGAAGGAAAGAAAGAGAAAAGAAAAGGAGAAATATATAACAGGGTAACATGACATCATGTCAGAGAAGGTTTCCCTGAGCAAGTGATAAATGAGTTAATATATGTAGAGCTCCTAGAACAATGTCTAAAAGGGAATAGGTGCTCAATATACTTACTGGATAAATGAATGAATATTTAAGGCAAGACATTAAGGATGAGGAACTATTCCTGTATTAGTCTGCTCGGGCTGCCATAACAAAATACCATAGACTGGGGGCTTAAACAACAGAAATGTATTTTCTCACAGCTCTGGAGCTGAAAAGTCCAAGATCAAGTTGTCATCAGAGCTGGCTCCTGGTGAGGCCTCTCTTCATATCTTGCAGACAGCCGCCTTCTCACTGCGTCCTCACATGACCTCATGTCCGTGTGTGTGCAGGGCGGCAGTGGGGGTGAGGGGTAGAGACAGAGAGAGAGCTCTGGATTCTCTTCTTCTAAGGGCACCAGTTCTGTCTGATTAGGGCTCTGCCCTTATGACTGTATTCGTTGACCTTTATTACCTTCCTATAGGGCCTATCTCCAGATACAGTCACGTTGGAGGTTAGGACTTTGACATATGAATTTAGAGGGGAGGGGGCACGATTCATTCCATACCAGTTCCAGACATAGTTAAAACCTCATGTGCAAAAACGCTGATGCAGGAAGGGCCATGACTTGGAAGCATTCAGGAAAAGCCAAAAGAATTTATTCTAAAAGAGAAAGGGGTGGCTGCAGACAGCAAGGCTGAGTGGACCATTATAAAGAGTTTGGTTTTCTCCTGCGTGTAAGGGAGCGACTGCAGGGTGTCAGAGCAAAGAGTAACAGGCTGGATTTTGAGTTTGGAAAGACCGCCCTGGCTGCATTGTGCAGAACGGATGGGAGGAGGCAGGAACGGAAGCAGGGGCTTGTCAAGAGGCTGTTACAGGCCGGGCGCGGTGGCTCACGCCTGTAATCCTAGCACTCTGGGAGACTGAGGCAGGAGGATCACTCAAAGTCAGGAGTTTGAAACCAGCCTGAGCAAGAGTGAGACCCCGTCTCTACTAAAAATAGAAACAAATTATCTGGACAACTAAAATTACATAGAGAAAATTTGCTGGGCACGGTGGTGCATGCCTGTAGTCCCAGCTACTCGGGAGGCTGAAGCAGGAGGATTGCTTGAGCCCAGGAGTTTGAGGTTGCTGTGAGCTAGGCTGACGCCACGGCACTCTAGCCAGGGCAACAGAGTGAGACTCTGTCTCAAAAAAAAAAAAAAAAAAAAAAAAAAGAGGCTGTTATAGCAGGGCAGGGAAGAAACGATGGTGACTCCATCCAGAGTGTGGCTGTGGAGGTGCAGAGGACAGATCCACGTTACGTTCACGAGGCGGACTTAGCAGAGCTTGGCGCTGCCTGGGTGACAGGGAGGAGGGAGAGAAGAGTTACCGAAGATGATCTCGTGTTACTCACAAGAGAGTTCAAGTTCATTACTTTCTGTTTCAGTCCTTCATCTGTAAAATGGGGAGAAAAGGGCTGTGTGAGGATTAAATGAGTTGTGTATTAGAAGCACTGAGAACAATGCCTGACCCATTGCTGTCGTTATCATTATTATCGCTTTATCGTGTTGACAACTGTAAAAATGGTTTGCTTTTGTACTCATCAAGTATTATTAATTAACTTGATCTACTTGAAAAAGAATAATAACTTCTGCCCTCAACCCAATAGGGTTGAGCAACCAATAGGTTGCTTCTGGCATTGTAAAGCTCCCCACTCTCCCACCCCCTATCCCGGGGGTCCTTCTGCCTCTGTGATCTTGGGGACAATTCACCTCTCAGAGCCTTGGCTTCCTGATCTGTAAAATGGGACAAGAATCCCTGTTGTGAAGAGTCACAGGTTGATTGTATCCTGTAAGGCACTGGAGTGACTAAATGGGGAGGAGGCGGCGACGTGATACTTCTCCTCCGCGACACTAGAGGGCGACGTGCCCGGCTGCGGCCCTGCCGGCCCACGGCGGCGGCGCTCTGGCCCGCCGGGGTCTTTCTCCTCCACGTGGGGACGCAGGATGGCGGCGGCGGTGGCGGTGGTGGGTCTGCGTAAATGGGGGCCGGGGCGTCACGGCAGGGCGCTCGGGCCCGGGTCCCCGAGGCCGGAGGGAGGCGAAGCGGGGGCCTTCCGGACGGGCGGCGAGGGTGACACCCCGCCCGCTTGTTCGCGCAGGACGAGGCGGCGGCGCGCGACGTGCAGCGGCTGCTGGTGCAGTTCCAGGATGAGGGCGGGCAGCTGCTGGGCTCCCCGTTCGACGTGCCCGTGGACATCACCCCGGACAGGCTGCAGCTCGTGTGCAACGCGCTGCTGGCCCAGGTGAGCGGCCGGCCAGGGCTGCCCCGCATCCCCTCCCCCGGGGGATGGGGTGGGGGGGGTCCCCACCGGAGGGTCTGCGGTTCGGGGTCCCCCCGCTACTCAGCGATAGTGATGCCCCACCTGCAGTGAGTCCTCACCTACCTGAGGGTCAGAAGATGAAGTCGGTGGGAAAGCGCTTTACACGCCAATCGTCAGGGTCCTCCTGCAGAGAGAGGCTGCGTTTCGAACGCATTGGGTGTAATATCTCATTGATTTCTTGTCACGGCCCCTTGAGATCAGACTCATGAATATCCCCATTTTACAGTGTGGCCCAGAGGTACTAAATTATTTGCACGATCCTGCGCAGTAGGTAGTCGATTTGGGATTGGAAGCCAAATCTGTCAGACTCAATACCCAATGCTCTTAATCTACAAGCTAGTGTTTACAGAAGTGGTCTCCTTTGGGGTAGGGAAGGATGTTTAAAAATGCAGTTTCTGCGCCCTACCCCAGATTTACTAAACCAAACTTTGAGATGAAGCTGGAAGTCCACATTTTTAACCAACTTTTTGGATGCTTCTTACACAAATACAGCATAGTGTAGTGGTTTCAAAAAACACTGCATGAATGCTGTGTGCTAACCTTGATCCCAGACCTTATAACCTGGATTGGTCATTAGCAATAGGACATTGAACTAATTACTTAGTTGCTCTTAGCCTCTGCTTTTTAAACTATCATCCGGGAATATTAATGTCTACTTCTCAGGTGGTCGTGAGATTCAGATAAAGAATTTCAAAGTGCTGTGTAAATGTCCTACAATTGCTACAAGAATTAAAAAGGTCTTGCTCAATGGGAACTGTTGGGGGTATCCTAAGCAGGGTGGCTGGAAAGAAAGAAATTCCACTTTTCACAACTGAGTGGGAAGTGTACCAGGGCAGAGGTAGCCCTGCACATCCTTCGATGAGGGGTTGCCCTTTACCATTGCCCTATAGGAGGATCCCCTGCCACTGGCGTTCTATGTCCATGATGCTGAGATCACCTCCTCACTTGGGAAGACACTGGAGTCCCAGGCAGTGGAGACAGAGAAGGTCCTAGACATCATCTACCAGCCACAGGCTATCTTCAGGGTCCGGGCTGTGACCCGCTGCACCAGCTCCTTGGAGGGTCACAGCGAGGCGGTCATCTCTGTGGCCTTCAGCCCCACAGGAAAGTAAGGACAGCTGCAGAATCGTGGAGGGGGTATGTGGGGGTACAGCCTCTGTCTGGGGTGGAGATGGTACCCCAGAGTTTTATGATCGATGGGACCTCAGGCTGCCTACTGTAGACCCAGGCTCTGGGCTCTGCTTGCAATTAAGGGAATTTCCCAGTTGGGCCTGGTGCCAAAGGCCAGGGACACCTGCCTTGGACAAACTTTTCTTGGACTTGATTTCAGGAGATCTGAGCTACAAGCTCAGCTCTGCCCCTTCAGAGCTGTGTGACTTGGATAAGCCACTTTTCTGAGTTAATTTTTCATCTTTGAAACTGGGATTAATTGCTTCTCATGATCTTATGAGAATAATGAGAAGCTTCAAAAGCTGGTTATAATTGAGTTCATTCCTTTTAGGAAGGAGGAGGAAAGAAATGGCCTCTTAAGGTCTCCCAAATGGCAGCATCAGTGTATTTCTCCTTCAGGGGAGAGGAAAGGGTCCACTCCCAGTTTCTGTTCACAGAAGACAATTGCATAGGTGGCCGAAATACACATGTACAGTATCTCGGGGTGGGCCAGGCTGGTTGCCCACCACTGCAGAGGTCATGTGTCCTCTCTTCCCCAGGTACCTGGCTAGTGGCTCCGGAGACACCACTGTACGCTTCTGGGATCTCAGCACAGAGACACCGCATTTCACTTGCAAGGGTCAGTATGCAATTAGCCAATTTTGGGGGGTGGTTAATGCAGTAGGAGGTGGCTGATCTGTTCAGCTCTTTAGTTCCTGGGGAGGCCCAGAGCAGATTCCAACTCCGTAACATCCAGTTAGTGGCTGTGTGTTCCTAGGTAGAAGTGGCTTAAACACAGACAGCCACTTCCAAACAAGCAGAGACTGGACTAAGAGTCAAGATGGGGTGTGGGGAGGGACTGACCGGCTGGTGTCAGGGAGAACCTGGCTTAAATCCAACCTCTGCACCGTGGTTCTCAAACTTCCGTGCACATCAGAACCACCTGCAGGGCTTGTTAAATATAGATTGCAAGGGCCACACCAGGGCTTTAGTTTCATTAGCTCTGGGGTAGGACTTGGGAATCTGCATTTCTAACACATTCCCAGGTGGTCTGGGGATCACACTTGGAGAACCACTGCTATACCACCAGACTAGCTGGGTGACCTTGGCGTGGGGCTGCAATTGCTCCCTTTCTAAGCTGTAGTTTTCTCCTGAGAAAATGGGGATGATAATTCTTTGCTTTGCCCATACCTTAGAGCTTTTGTGAGAATTACAAGGGGTGGCTTGTATGAAAACACTTTATATCATATGTCACATAAGGAATTATTAGAAAGTGACGGTGGTATCTGTGCAGCAAGATGCACAGCTCTAAAACTTGGGGTATGTATTCCCTTTGCCTAAAAAGCCTCATCTCTCCTTTGTTCATTCGTTCTTCCTTTTTTTTTTTTTTGAGACAGAGTCTCGCTTGTTGCCCAGGCTAGAGTGAGTACTGTGGCGTCAGCCTAGCTCACAGCAACCTCAAACTCCTGGGCTCAAGCAATCCTTCTGCCTCAGCCTCCCGAGTAGCTGGGACTACAGGCATGTGCCACCATGCCCGGCTAATTTTATATATATATACATTAGTTGGCCAATTAATTTCTTTCTATTTATAGTAGAGACGGGGTCTTGCTCTTGCTCAGGCTGGTTTCGAACTCCTGACCTCGAGCAATCCGACTGGCTCAGCCTCCCAGAGTGCTAGGATTACAGGCGTGAGCCACCGCGCCCGGCTTTTTTTTTCTTTTTTTGAGAAAGAATCTTGCTCTGTCTCCCAAGCTGTAGTACAGTGGTTCAATCATAGCTTACTGCAATCTCAAACTCCTGGGCTCAAGCCATTTTCCTGCCTCCGCCTCCAAGTTACTGGGACTACAGCCATGCACATCACGCGTGGCTAATTTGTTTTTATTATTTTTTGTAAAGTTGGGGTCTCACTATGTTGCCTAGGCTGGTCTTGAATTCCTGAGCTCAAGCAGTCCTCCCACCTCGGCCTCCCAAAATGCTAGGATTATAGGCGTGAGCTACCACACCTGGCTTGGATCATTCATTTATTCAGCAGGTGGCTAAGGAGTAGCTGCAATCTGCCAGGCCTTGCTGGGCACTGGGGATGAAAGACAGTCCCTCATTTCTCCCTCCCCTGCTTTCTTAGGACACAGACACTGGGTCCTTAGTATATCCTGGTCCCCAGATGGCAAGAAGCTGGCCTCAGGCTGCAAGAATGGCCAGGTAGGTGGTGGTTGGGGTAACTAGGCAGGGACTTGGGAACACCCTCCCTGGGGGACAGTTCAGAATCAGGTTCTGGGGTCTTCAGGGAGGGTTGGGTGGGGGCTGGCAGTGGGGGATTTTGCTGGGACCAGGGACTGGTTGGGGAGGGCTCTTCAGTGAGCTTCTGTCCTTCAGATTCTCCTGTGGGACCCAAGCACAGGGAAGCAGGTGGGAAGGACCCTCACTGGCCACAGCAAGTGGATCACGGCCCTGAGCTGGGAGCCCCTCCATGTGTAAGTGATGCCGACCCAGCTGGGGCAAGCGAGGAGCCAGGGGGTCTAAGCTGTCCCCCTTCTCTGCTCAGCACAGAGTAGCTTTACATGAGGGGATGAGACGGGCAGCCTGAGTGATGGTGGTGGTGTAGCGGGTGGTGGGAAGGTCCCCCAGCTTCTTGCTGACTGCATTGCTGCTTGGGAGGAAGTTTTGCATCGTGGCGCCTGAGAACCACCTTGTAGTACAGCTGGGGCTTGGGGTCAGAAGGCTGCTGAGAGAGTGGTTATCCCTGGGCTTTGAGCTGGGAATGGGGAGATGCTGTAGGCAGATGGCCATTGCCAGGTCACAGGTGAGGTCACATCTCTCTCCCCCTGGCCAGGAACCCCGAGTGCCGCTATGTGGCCAGCAGCTCCAAGGATGGCAGTGTGCGAGTGTGGGACATAACCGCAGGCCGCTGTGAGCGCATCCTCACCGGACACACCCAGTCTGTCACCTGTCTCCGGTGGGGAGGGGACGGGCTTCTCTACTCCGCCTCCCAGGACCGCACCGTCAAAGTCTGGAGGGCTCACGACGTAAGAACTGGGAGGGTGCAGGAACCAGTCTGGCAAATCTTAAGTCACAGGACACTGGTGCTGGGAGTGGCCTTGACCTCAATGAGTTCGGTGTTTCCCAGATGTGTACTGGGAGCCCCGTCAGGGGAATGCTTTGGGAGCAAGGGTTCTGTGGTTGGTGCTGCACCGTAATGGAGATCCCAGTGTCCCTGTTAGATGTCAAGCTCTGGAAATTCCTGCTGTCTGCAGCCTCTTTAGCTTTATCAAGCCTGAGGTACCCCAGACTTATTTGACCGGAGCCCTTTTATTCTGGCGTGCTTCACCTGTCTGTCCTGTGAAACATTCAGAAATGCTAATCTGGATTGGTGCCCTCACTTTACAGATAGGGAGAGACTCGAGCCCAGAGGGGTGATTTGATTGAGCTCGCAGTAGATGAATGATGGAACCCTGGGGTCCTGTACCACCCGTCTCCTGGGGCGAATCTCCCCGGGGTGGAGAGTGCTGTGTGTGTGTGCTGACCCGTCTCCCTTTGCCCCAGGGTGTGCTGTGCCGGACTCTGCAAGGCCACGGCCACTGGGTGAACACCATGGCACTGAGCACTGACTACGCCCTGCGCACGGGCGCCTTTGAGCCTGCTGAGGCCTCAGTTAATGCCCAAGACCTCCAGGGGTCATGTGAGTGAGTGGGAGAAATAGGGGAGAGGGCGGCTCGGGAAGGGTTGCCATTTCTTCACTGAATGGGTTGTGTTGGATTTTCTAACCAGCCTTGTTCCTCGTATCTCCTTTCCTCCTGGTCGGTACCGGGACACAGTGCAGGAGCTGAAGGAGAGGGCTCTGAGCCGATACAACCATGTGCGGGTGAGTGTGTGCCCACCCGCGCGTCCCCTGCTCCGTACCCTTCCCTCTCTGCAGCACTCAGACCCCTGTCCCTTCCAGCCCCAGCTCAGAATGTACCTATTCCAAAAAGTTGTTCTGGGTAATCCTAGCTTGCAATCTTAAAATCTTAATTGCACTAGGGATCGTTTTTGTTTTGTTTATTTGCCTATTTATTACATTCCCAAGGCATCTCTTTTTTATATAGTTTAGTTTGTTAAGTTTTTTATTTTATTTAAAGTTATTTACACATTCACATGGTCTGGGTTTCAAAGAATACAAAAAAGTAGAAAGTAAAAAGTCTCCTATCTCTCTTGTGCAGTCACCCATTCCTTCTGGAAGTATCCAGTGCTGCCAGTATCTTGTGTCACCTTCCAGAGATTTCATACATACACATCCGTGTATGTGGACAGTATATACAAACACATAAGCCACATAAAGTCCTTCCCCTTTTTAATGTCATTTCATGCCCTACTTTTTTGTGTAATACTATGCCTTAGAGATCATCCCGTGTGTGTAGAATTTCTTTTTCCTTTTGGGTGAAGTGGCTTATTTGGGCTCACATGTCACTGAGTGGCTGACCTGGGCCTGTTCCTCCTAATCCTGGCCTCTGTCCACTCCTGGCTCCCCTGTCTAAGACCACATCCAACATGGTGTGTTTTCTGCCTCCCCTAGGGCCTGGGCCCAGAGAGGCTGGTGTCTGGCTCAGACGACTTCACCTTATTCCTGTGGTCCCCAGCAGAGGACAAGAAGCCCCTGGCACGGATGACGGGACACCAGGCCCTCATCAACCAGGTGCTCTTCTCTCCTGACTCCCGTGTCATGGCCAGTGCCTCCTTCGACAAGTCCATCAAGCTGTGGGATGGCAGGACGGGCAAGTGAGTGGGGGCGGCCACTGCTCCTCTCTAAGGAGTGAATGGTAGGGGGAGCCCGGCGCCGCCACTTACCAGGGTGGGCCTTTTCCAAGCCTGTTTCCTCTTCTGTAATAGGCAGACCCGCTCTCTACCTCTCAGCTTTGTTGCAAGGTTTAAATGAGATGCTATATTGAGGACCAGCACTGAGCGAGCCCTGAAAATGCTAAATCATTTCATGTCTTAGGGGAAAGTGATCTTAGAGCTAGCGAGAGGGCAGGAATGCAGCTCCAGTGGAGGTGAAGTGGTAGGTGGGTGTGTGGCACCATCATTACGTGGCCATCCTCAAAGTGCAGGCCACAGACCAGCGGCATCAGTGTCACCGGGGAGCCTGACAGAAATGCAGAGTCATGGGCTCCACCTCAGACCCTAAGGGTCAGAGTCTGCATTTTAGCAAGGTCGCCAGGTGATTCTGTGACCCATCCAAGTTTGGGAAGCCTTGGCATGGTGAGGTTCAATGCCCTTGAGCTTAATCAGGTCGCAGGACAGGCAGAGGCCCAGGCCAGGAGGGAAAAGGAGCCAGGGAAGCCCTGACTGGGGCTGAAGGGAGCCTACGTGTCAGTTATCGCGGGTTTTCACGCAGCAACCCTTGGAAATGGGCAATTCGGTTCCTTTTTAAAATCAGGAAACTGAGTCTCAGAGATGCCTGTTGGTTTGTCCAAAATGACACAGCTGGACTGTATTGACTTGAAAGCTCCAGGCCTTTTATTCCATGCCCCTGCGAGCAAGCAGCCGTGTGCTGGGGGGGTGTCAGGCAGATGGGCTAAGCAGGTGGCTGCACCGGAGTCTGGGACACGCAGAGTCGTGCGGGTATGGGGGCCTGGCAAGAGGCAAGGAAGCAGTTCGTTCGGAGAAGTTTTGCAGATAGTAATGACTGGCAGTGATTAAAATGGTCTGTTGGGGGGCCAGGCAGTATGATTTTGTAAAAGTTCCCAGGTAATTCTCAACAGGCAGCCAAGGTTGAGAACCACTGCTGTGGGCACGGGGAACCCTTCAGACTTTAATATCCATCGTCTTCCCCTGGCCCAGGTACCTGGCTTCCCTGCGTGGCCACGTGGCTGCCGTGTACCAGATTGCGTGGTCAGCTGACAGCCGGCTGCTGGTCAGCGGCAGCAGCGACAGCACGCTGAAGGTGTGGGACGTGAAGGCCCAGAAGCTGGCCACAGACCTGCCCGGCCACGCGGATGAGGTAGGGCGGTCTGCGTAGGCACGGGAGGGGCTGGGGTTGCAGCCCAGCTGTCCTCCCCTCACCCCCCGACTTGCCTTCCTCTTCCTCCTCCCCGGTTTAGGTGTACGCTGTGGACTGGAGTCCAGACGGCCAGAGGGTGGCAAGCGGTGGGAAGGACAAATGCCTCCGGATGTGAGTGTGGGAGGTGGTGGGTGGCGTGCTCAGCTCTCCTGCCTTCGCGCCCTGTCCCTTGTGGCGTAGGATTCCGCAGGGCCCTCCAGGGGCTCTCACTGTCCCTGAGGAGGTGTGTGGTACAGGTCTTCAGCGGGCAAGTGGGAAAGCCACCGAATTACGGAGGCCAGCAGAGAGGCTCTCTAGAGTATGCATCGAGGGTTTCCCCAGCACTGGGCTTCAGAGTCAAAAGACCTGAGTTCAAATCCTGCTTCTGCCTTGTAGTGTGCAATTGCAGAGAGCTTCGTTAACCTGTCTCTTGAGAATTGTCAAACCTTCATAGACAGGAATATCAAAGATAGGGTGAATATTCTCTGGTACATAAAGCAAATGTACTTCTAAAGGATTGTCGCTGTTTGGCCATGGGCATCCCAGGGCCAGGCCAAATGACTCGCTTCTCCTTGCCGAGGCAGGCAGTGGGTGGGTAGCCTGATTTTGGGAGGCTAGAGCAGGGATGGTCACAGGCTCTTGACGACTCTGGTGGGCCCTGGGGTCACGTGGCAGCCTCCTTTGCTCATGCCCCTCCTCTCTCCACAGATGGAGGAGATGAAAAGTCCCACAGCTCTCTCTGACCCCCCTCTGGACTTGGCCTCTGCCGGCTGCCTGCCCTGCCGGAGAACAAAGGCCAGGGTGGCTGTGCATACCCTCCTCACCAGCGGTGACCTGAGAACACACAAGGCCTGCTGTCCTTGCAGACCCGGTGGGGTCTCCCCACAGGTCCCTTGCCTGTGGCATGCCCTAGAGCTGGAACTGGAAGGTCACGGGAGGTTCTCACCAAACTCAGCCCCGGACCACTGGCCTGTACCTTGCTTGTGCTGACGCGTGGGGGAGGCTGGGCTCTGCCTGTGCCTCTGCTGCTGCCCTTTCCAAGCATCAGCTGTGTTAGGCTCAGCCCCCAGCTTCTGTGACCAAATAAATAACTTATATTTTGTGTGTTTGGGTTATAAGTTCTGTCCTAGAACTTCCAGGCCTTAACTAAGGACCTAAATGCTAAATCAGTGTGTCTAGTCCCTTCCCTTGCACAGGAATGCATCAAAACCACACTGACCAGGAGGTTGCCTTTCCTTTCTTTTCCCTGTGCCTGCAAGGGAAAGGCCAGTATGACAGTGGCCAGAGGAGAATCTAAGGCTGTGCTGTCCACTATGGTAGACACAGCCAGATGTGGCTGTTTACATGAACTAGAATTAAGCACAGTTAGATGTGCAGACGTGCAGTTCCTCAGTCATGTTAGCTAGAGGCCCCGATATAAGCACAGATAGTTTTCATTCTCACAGAGTCCTGCTGGCCAGGCCTGCTCTGGGAGATGCCTCTGCCTCTCCTGCAGCACGATTCAGAGGCCCTGCCGGTGCAAGCACTGCACCAGGCCCTCAGGATGGAGAGGGGAAGGCGGTGGCTGTCCCAGAGGATGCCCTCGCCAACAGGAAGCAGTGTATGGTATGGTGTCATAAGAGTTTGGAGCAGAAATGGATATGGTCTGATGTGGAGGGTGGTTCTTTTATTTCATTTTATTTTTTTTAAGAGACAGGATCTTGGGCCCGTTGCAATGGCTTACACCTGTAATCCTAGCACTCTTGGAGGGCGAGGCAGGAGGATCACTCAAGGTCATGAGTTTGAAACCAGCCTGAGCAAGAGCGAGACCCCATCTCTATTAAAAAAAAAATAGAAATTAATTGGCCAACTAAAAATATATAGAAAAAATTAGCCGGGCATGGTGGCGCATGCCTGTAGTCCCAGCTACTTGGGAGGCTGAGGCAGAAAGATCACTTGAGCCCAGGAGTTTGAGGTTGCTGTGAGCTAGCTGACACCATGACACTTTAGCCCAGGCAACAGAGTAAGACTCTGTCTCAAAAAAAGACAGGGTCTTGCTCTGTCGCCCAGGCTATGGTGCAATGGTGCGTTGATAGCTCACTGCAGCTTCAGACACCTTGGCTCAAGTGATCCTCCCACGCAGCTAGGATTATAGGCACATGCCACTGTGCCCAGCTGATTTTTTTTTTTTTTTAAATATCGTATAGAGACAAGGTCTCGCTATGTTGCTCAGGCTGGTCTTAGCTCCAGGCCTCAAGCAATCCTCCTGCCTTAGCCTCCCAAACTGCTGAGATAACAGGCATGGCCACTGTGCCTGGTGTGGAGAGTGGTTCTTTGCTCCAGGAGAACTTTCAGATAATGAAAGGAATCTCCACCAAGACCTCAGACCTTGGGCCAAGACCTTTCCCTGCACGCACCCTGGCTCCATCTCCTCCCTGCATCCAATGCCAAGCCGGCTGTGGCATAAACTCAGGTTAGGCTTTCAAGCCATCATCATGTGAACTGCTCAGGCCCGGGGCACTTCTAATATCTGGTTCCTTCTCACCCTCCTCCAGCCCTGTCTACAATTTTGCTCGTCACCTAGCTGTGCTGCCCAGCTTCTGCCCTGCACATCTCTGCGGTGCGTCCGTGTGACGGGCAAAGGGAGCTACCAGTCGCCGAGCCCCTCAGTGCCAGGCACTTGTTCTGCTCTCACACACCCTGCACCTGCGTCTGGAAGGTGCTCACACCCCCAGATTTTTTAGGAGAAAACAGCAAAAGCAGCCTAAGTGATTAGCCCATGCCCTCGCATTCTGTAAGAGGTAGAGCCAGGATTAAACCAGACCCGCCCTAAAGCTTGGGCATTTTGTACATGTCCCAGCAGAGCTCAAGTCTAGCCTGTTAACAGTCTGTGGGCTGCCACATCGGTCCTCAATCGCTGTTTCTCTTGATTTAAGAATGTTTTAGTCTTTGAGTGTACCAGTCTCCCCCACATAGGACAGGCTGATGGCAGAGCCAAGCAGTGGGAGGCAGTAGCATGCCATTGCCCAGCCACCCTTGTTTTTCCGCCCCCCTCCCCCACCGGTCTGGACTCTTGGTGCTGGCCCATCTGCGGCTGTCCACAACATGAGGCAGAATTTTGGGATGCTGGATGACCTGCGCTGCTTTAATGGGAGACCTGGACCCAGCCCAGATCTGGGGAAGGAGGAAACCTAGAAGGTGTGGGCAGTGGCTGAGCCTGGACGGGCCTGAGATGTCTCCAGGTGAATGGGGGCCCCGTCCAACCTTGGCCCCGGCCCAGGGGTGGGGTTCCAGTACCACTCTGCCAGGCCTGGGCCGGCAGGGTGGTCAGCGGTTCCCTAGCATGCTGCTGGTTCCTGAGGGCCCTGGGCCGAAGCTCAAGGTAGGTAAGGGGCTTCCTGGGGCTCTCCCTCTTAGTAGGGAAATAGGTATTCCAGATCTTCTAGCCTCCGCATCTCCTCCAGCCCCATGCACACGGTTTTCCGCTGGGGTTCCTTGCGCTGCACGGTGATCTGGATGGGGTTGTTCTCGGGGAAGCTGTTGAAGTCAGTGGCCACGGTTGCAAACTGAAGTGAAACAAGAAAACCCCTCAGAATTCCTTCCCAGACCTGAGCCTTTGTCTCTGTCACCCTCTTTTGTCGCTAAGTGGGATCTTAGCTTTATCCAAACTAGCCTTGACACACGAAACACGTCCAAAGAGGCATGACTCAAACTCGTGCCTCCCCAGTCATGTGGTTTCCAACTCAAGGGGCTACCTGTGCTCAGGCCTGTCCCCCGGGCCCCTGCCCACCCCCAGGCTGTTCCTGTTCCATCCCCCTCTAGCCTGTCTTCCCTCTTTTTCCCTCAATGCCTTTGATTTCCCAGCCCCCTCACCATTATTGGTACTTGGTTGAAGAATCTAAAACCTAGCAGCTTTGGAATATGAGCATTATAGTGATGCTGAGTGAATACATTAGTTTGCATTTCTGGTGGGCCCTAGAGTGGCTTAATCCTTAAACCTCCCAGAAAAAAGCAGCCTGGTATTAATGCTATTGGCCCAGGCAAAAGGCAGCCCAGCAAGGAGATGAGTTGTGGGGGTATACCGGTGCTCCCAACCTCCAAAGCCCCAGTCCCTGGTTTCAGACTCCCCTCCCTGACCCCTAGGGCTCACTTTGTAGGGCTTGCACCACTTGCCCACCCCCGCTGTGTTGGCTGCGCGGACGGTGAGGCAGTAGCATGTGTTAGGCTTCAGCTCCATCAGCTTGACGGTGGTGCCCAAGATCTTGTTGAAGATCCACGGACGATTCTTTGCCTTGGGTGACCCATCTTCTTTCTCCTGGGCCACCTCCTGTAACAGGACCTGGTAGAAACTGACCTGCTGCTTGCCCAAGGCATAGGTCCAGGAAACCTAGGGGAAAAGAGAGGCCCAAGGCTTTCTCAGACCTGTCATGTCTTTCCTGCACCCTCCACCCCAACTGGAGTCAGAATGCCCCACTCTCATCCCCTGCTCCTGCTGGGCTCAAGCAGGTCTGATGGAAGGTGAGAGGCACTGCAACATGGGGTGTGGAACCACCTGCCCCACAGCACGTGCTACTCTCCCTGGGCAGCCCCGCTCACCTTAGGGTGCACCCCTCATTCCATATTTCTTCTAGGCTATGTTAGTTGAGAGGAAACTTAGAGATTATCTTGTCCACCTTGCTCATTGCAAATGGGGTTACAGGTTCAGAGAGGGCAGGTGACTAGGCTATGGTCACACAATTAAGCAATAGTGCCGAGGTTCAAACCCCTAGCTCCAGAGCCCATACACTTTGTGCTACAATAACGGCTGCCAAGCCTGGCTAGGCATCTCAGGGAGTTTTTATTATGACTCAGATTCCTGGGCCTGCTGTCTCCTATCTGGTCTCTCATTCTCAGTTTCTCCTCCATCTAGGCCAGTGGTTGTCAAACTTTACTGTGCATTACCATAACTTGGAGAACTGTTAAAATATAGATTGCTGGCCCCAACTCCACAGTTTCTGATTCAGGAGGCCTAAGTATGGTGGGGGGAGACAAGAATTTAAATTTCTAACAAGTTGCCATGTGAGGCTGACACACTCTGTCTGGGATCACACTTTGAGAAATGCTGCTCTAGGCCATCCAACAGTGGGGCTTCCAGATTTATCTTCCTAAAATACAACTCAAATTATATCCATCACCTGATATAAAGCTTTGCTTTTTTTTGGGACAGGGTCTCTCTCTGTTGGCCAGGCTGGAGTGCAGTGGCATCATTGTAGCTCACAGCAACCTCAAACTCCTGGGCTCGAGTGATCCTGCCTCAGCTCCCCAAGTAGCTGGGACTATAGATGTGCACCACCACACCTGGCTAATTTTTTCTATTTTTAATAGAGACAGGGTCTTGCTCTTGCTCAGGCTGGTCTCCAACTCCTAACCTCAAGCAATCCTCTTGCCTCAGCCATCCAGAGTGCTAGAATTACAGACGTCAGCCACTGCACCCAGCCTCATATAAAGCTTTGTGCAAAGCTGTTCCCTGCTGTTTATCTGTAAGATAGCCTAACATTGGAGGACCTCTGGAAAGTGACCCCAGAATGACATTCCCCCTCCTCTCCCCTTTATTCCCCTTCCCATAGCCTAGGCCAGTGCTACTCAACATGTAGCCATGGACTGGCAGCAGTAGTTATCACCTGGGAATTTGTTCGCTATGCAGACTAGCAGGCTTCACCCCAGACTCTCTAGGTATGAGGCCAGGAATTTCAGTTTTCACAAGATGACAGGTGATGTGTAGGTAGAGTGATGGAAGTGTGAGAAGCCCTGGATTAAGACCTGGGATCAAAGGAGGCTACTCATCTCCTCCCACACTTTGCCACCTGTGGTCAGCCCCTCCACGGAATGCCTTTCCTCCATCTCTGCGTGTTTAAATCCTACCTCTGTATCCCAGCTCAAATATTACCAAAAGCCACCAAGCTTATCCCTGCATCTGGAAGTAATGCTTCTTTCCCTCTGAATTCCCGGTGGCACTTGATTTGAACTTTTCCTACAGCATCAAGCCTTTTCTTTTTGCACTGGAGTCCTTTACAGACATGCCCGCTCTGCCTTCCTGAACCATGAACTTGAGGCCAGAATGTAGGTGGGAGGCACCCTCGCGTTCCCCACTAAGCCTAGCTGGGCGCCCGGCACGGGAGGCCCTCGCTGACCGCGTGAGCGAGGGGAACGCACCACGGCTGTGGAATCGCTGACAGTGTGTTCACAGATGAAGGGGGCCTCCGGCACATCCATGACCACAGAGGATTCTGAGTGTGTCGAAGAGGTGTCTGTATCCAGCTCAGGGTTGTCAAGGTCCAGCAGCCCCCTGGGGGTCATTTGGGACTGAGATGAGCGTGGGCAGAGGGCCAGGTCCCCTTTTTCTGTCTTGATCATCGAGGAAAAGCTGAGTCTGTTCAGCTCCCCCTCCAGCATCCCCGCAAAGAAGCTGCTGTTGGGCTGGGTGACGGCCAGTTTGATGGGGTTCAGCAAGGTGGATGAGATCTGGGAGATGGTGGTGTCATCGGAGCTGCATTCAGAATCCACCATTGGCATCGGCTTCCTGGAGAGGGAGGGGAGACAGGTGAGTCAGAGGAAGGAGGCCACCCAGCCCATTCCACCCAAGGGCCAGGCCTGGGGCCTCGCCTGTTTCTCATGTTTTTAGATGTTATATATAAATAAAAGGTATCTTCAATATATATATATATATATATATCTGCAACTTGCTTTTTTTCACTCAACAGTGGGTTTAGATTCATCTATATTGATACATCCAGCTCTGGTTCAGTCAGTTTAACTCGTACGGTTTTCCATTACATGGATATTCGTCACCAATTCTTTGCTATTACAAAGGAAAACCTTGTGCATGACTTCCTACTATTTAAAATATTTTTTACTGATGAGGTGCACCCATCCAGTATTTAATGTGTGAGGGGCTCTGGAATTGCCAATTCTATTTTAGTTCATTTTTATCACACTGTTTTCCACCAACTAGAAGGATTTCCTGACCCATTAATGGGCCAAAATCCACAGTATGTGCATCCCTTACTCCGGGCCAGCCTCCCACATCACAGGTGATTGATTGATGGGCCAAGTTTTCCCTCCCTGAGTTCCAGCCCCATCGGCCTACCTCTTCCTGAGAAATCTGGGTCAGCCCAGAGCCCCTAGTGCTAGCCCTGGGTGGATGTTTGGAATAAATGGTTCCTCCACCAAGGCTCTTTGTAGGGTGGTGGGTCTGGGTGTTGATGTCATTTATGCTTCAGATTGTCCTAATGAATCCATAGTTCAGATTCACTTCTTGGAAATGCCGATGCTGACATGGGCACCGAAGGCCCATAGGCACCGGGCCCTATGTTGGACCTGCCCTCCTGATCTTCACACCGGCTCTGCTGGCTGGGTGTTAGCCCCATTTTGCAAATAAGGGACTGAGAGTCCCTGATCTTAACTTGTCTAAGGCCATAGATCTAAGTGATAGAACTTGGATTTGAACTCAGGCTTCTAGCCCAAGACTTTCCCATAAAACCATAAGTTTCCTACAAGCATCTGTCACTTTAGCCATATCTGTTTACTTACAGGCGGTTTAAGGGATGGACACCATTGTCCCTTTCATATGATTAAGACTAGTTACATAGTTTGTGGAGCCCCTCATCCAAAAATTAAGAATTTCAAGACGGTTACAACAGAGCATTAGACTAAGTACAAGGTCCTTTCTAAGTGTGGGGCTGTGTGTGACTGTACAGGTCACACACCCATGACAACACCCTGTATATAATTCCCTCAGCCCTCATTACTCTGTGTCAACACCTCTGCACCGGCTAACTCCTTCCCTTCCCTGGAGATTCAGCTCAAATATCACCACCTCCAAGAAGCCTCTCTTAACTGCACTGTCTCCCAAGGTATACCAAGCCCCTCTTAAGCCCTCTGGTTCCTCAAGGCATCCTGTCACACACCTACCAGACCATGCTGTGTCACCCTCATTATTACCTGACCCCATCCCCTGACCTCCGTGCACCAGATAGGAGCTCGTGGAAGACAGTAACTGTGCTCTCCAGACTACATTCCCAGGACTTAACAGTGGGCCAGACCCCCTGAGCAGGTGCTCAAAGGGTTTTGCGGAATGAAGCAGAGGAAACCCAGACTCACTGAGGAGGAAAGGTAAGCCTTAATCTACAGGCAGGCAGGCTCTGGGGAACGTATCAGGTGGGTGAAGACGTCTGAGGGTGAGGAGCCGTGGGGGTGTGGCAGTTGGTGACAAGGACCACAGCCAAAGCAGGATGAGGAACACATCGACAAAACTGATTAATCCAGGAAGGCCTGCTGGAGTAGGAGGTCCACATGCCTGCAAGAACTGATCTGGAGCTCAGGAATACATAGACAGCAGGTCCAACCCGCACACATGGTCTTCCCTGGGAGTCCAGGGACTGGGTTGTGACGAGTTAAGGAAGTGAGGCTTCTTTAAGTTTCTCTCCCCACCCCCCAGCTCCAGCCTCAGAAAGGAAGAAAGACTAGACTCGTGTCTTACGGTAGATTGATGGTATCTTCCTCCAAGAAATTAACCAAACTGCCTCTGGGAGGCAGTGGGAGTCCTTTGGTGGTGACCGTCCGGTTCATAGACTTGGGGTTTGGAAAGGGCTTTGGCAGTTGATTGAGTACATTCATGACGTTGAGCTTTTCTTTCTTCACTATGGCCTCTTCCCCATCTCCCACTTTACAGACTGCTTCTGATGCCATCTGGTTTGTTTGGGACCACAGCCATCACCATGCAGGACAACCAAGCTGACAGGAAGCAGAGAGAAACTATAGGGGTAGCGAGCCCACCCTTAGTTTGGGCGGGATGGGGGTGCAATGAGCTGACTTCATAATCATCACAGAGGTAACAATTAGAGGCCAGCCTCCCCTTGCTTGCAGGCTGCTGCTGCCAGGCTCGCTCGTGACTGCAGGGACCAAGGGCCAGCGTCACCAGATGGGTAGAGCCAGGGAACAAACTTCACGAGCCTAACTTAGGCCCCTTCCAGCTCCAATACTTTGTGCTTACGGCAGCCTTGCCGTAAGATCTCAAAATGCCAACACCTGCGAGCTGCCCAGGGACGGAAGAGAAGGGTGGTGAGAAAAAGGCACCTGGGCATGGAGGGAGGCGGCTGGGGCCCTGGGAGGGGCGCAGTCGTGGGAAGGGTCTCTGGGGGTGGGAAACTGCCTGTAGATGCTGAGGCTCTACGTCTGGAAACCGGAGGCAGCAAACCCTGCCGCGTCCAGTTGTGTACACACAGGGAAAGCCCAGAAGGTTCAGAGCTCACACAGGACCAGGCTTCACTGCTAGAATTCCGAATGTGCCACACACGCGATCTGGAGTCCCTTCATGTGTTGCGTGACAATGGTGGATGTCGCAGAGGGACACAAAGATGGGCTATACATGATCTCTGCTCTCAAGGAACCTACCTTATAGTGGGAAAACATATACAACTTCAGAGGGTGGGACGGAGCTGTCGAAGCAGCATTAGCTTTGCACTAAGATGTTGTGGCTTGGAGTCCAGTCCTGTGCTTAACTTAGCTGTGTAACCTTTGCCAATGACTTAGCCTCACTGAGCCTCAGTTTCCTCATCTGTGAAATAGGGATTAGAAATAGCACCTCTCTCATAGGTACGTGAGGAGATAACCATGTAAAGTTCTTTTGGCTGGGCGCGGTGGCTCACACCTGTAATCCTAGCACTCTGGGAGGCAGGCCAAGGCAGGTGGATTGCTCAAGGTCAGGAGTTCAAAACCAGCCTGAGCAAGAGCGAGACCCTGTCTCTACTATAAATAGAAAGAAATTAATTGGCCAACTAATATATATAGAAAAAATTAGCCAGGCATGGTGGTACATGCCTGTAGTCCCAGCTACTTGGGAGGCTGAGGCAGGAGGATTGCTTGAGCCCAGGAGTTTGAGGTTGCTGTGAGCTAGGCTGACGCCACAGCACTCACTCTAGCCTGGGCAACAAAGGGAGACTCTGTCTCAAAAAAAAAACATAAACAAAATAAAGTTGTTTTATTTTTTCCAGTGGACAGGGCAAAACAAAGGACATGTAAAAATACCAGATCATATTCTTTTGTGTTCTATATGCCCAGAGGTGTCCCCCCCCCCATTTTTTAAAAAAAACAAACTTTTGGAAAATACAAAGAAGCATGTTCCCTCCATGTGCTTTGTTGCTTCTTAGCACCTGTCATACAGTCTGTAATAATCCGATGCGTCTGATTCCTTTTTATTGTCTGTCCCTAGCACGTAACATAAGCTCTCTGAGGGTAGGGGATTGTCCCCAGCGTTTGAAAGGGACGCTGGCACATAGGAGGCTCTTTAGAGGGTCTGTGTGTTGGGGAAGAAGGTGGAGGCGGAATGCGCGGTGGGGGACGGGGGTCGTGGCTGGAGGGCTGCAGCGGAAGGGGGTGCGGGCCAGGGGGACGCGGGCGCCGCGGCTCCGCCCGGCGCGGCCGGCAGATGGCGCTGTAGGCCTGGCCCACGCCGCGCGCGCGAGCCTGGAACCCGGAAGCGGCGGCGCGGCCCGAGGGGGAGGGCCCTGGGCGCTGGCGTCCCGGCGGGCCCCGGGAGGGCGGATGGTCCCCTCACCTTCCGCGCCGCCCCCTCCTCCCGCAGCTGGCACGCCAGTGCTGCTCCAGAAAGGCGCGCAGAGGGGCGTCTGGAGAGAGCCCCGCGGATGCCCACGTGGCGGGCAGCCCCCCAGCCTGCCCGCGCCGTCCCGGCCTGCGGGGAGCATGGGCGTGCTCAGGGCCGGACTGTGCCCGGGCCTCACCCAGGACATGGTCCAGCTTCTGGGGAGCCGCGGGATCAAGACAGGTGACCGCGCGTGCGCGTGCCGGGGAGCCGCGCGCCCCGCACTCGGCCCGGGTAGACCCGTGGGGGCTGACACCGGTGCCCTGGCATACCTGCCGGCTCGTCCCCTCCCTTCCTGCAGGGCCACTTCTCTCCTCAGCCCCCCACGCCTCTGGAGAGGCTCCGGAAGGGTGGGAGTGGGGAGCCAAGCCCCGAGGCAGGGTAGGCCCCCTACTGTGTGCCAGCCACCTGGCCAGGTCCTGCGGCTTTTTTATTTGACCCTGGCCCCTGGAGACTGCTGCTGGGAGGTAGAATTGATACCCGATTTTACATATGAGGAAGCACCAACTGCGAGGCCCCAGGCTGCCCTTCCTGCCAATCAGCTACACGTGTTTTGTTTTCAGTGGTGGACCTGGTTTCTGCAAACCTGGAGGAGGTAGCCCAGAAGTGTGGCTTGTCTTATAAGGTGAGCTCCTGATCTCCATACTCCAAACCTGAGTGTCTTTATTTATTTTTTTTGAGACAGAATCTTGCTTTGTTGCCCAGGCTAGAGTGAGTGCCCTGGTGTCAGCCTAGCTCACAGCAACCTCAAACTCCTGGGCTCAAGCAATGCTCCTGCCTCAGCCTCCCGAGTAGCTGGGACTACAGGCATGCGCCACCATGCCTGGCTAATTTTTTCTCTATATATTAGTTGGCCAATTAATTTCTTTCTATTTATAGTAGAGACGGGTCTCTCTTGCTCAGGCTGGTTTTGAACTCCTGACCTTGAGCAATCCACCTGTCTCGGCCTCCCAGAGTGCTAGGATTACAGGCGTGAGCCACCACGCCTGGCCCAGATCTGGGTGTCTTTAAATGTCCATCCTAAACCAAGGGTAACAGCGGGTTTCCAGGGATTAAGGGGGGGGGCCGGGGGTGTATGATGCCAGCTCCTATGGGCTGCTTTGGAGCCTGACCCGTCCCTACCCCTTTGGCAGGCCCTGGTCGCCCTGAGGCGGGTCCTGCTGGCTCAGTTCTCAGCTTTCCCCTTCAATGGTGCTGATCTCTATGAGGAGCTGAAGACCTCCACTGCCATCCTGTCCACCGGCATTGGCAGGTTTGTATGTGCACTTGGGGAAGAAAGTGAGAGGCAGGACAATGGGGCTGCTTCTCAGCCCAGCTTTTGATGCTTCAATCTCTAGAGACCTGGTTTTTAAAGCAGTGGTAAGGGCAGCATAGATAGATGGGAAGGAAGCGGGTCAGGACTGAGTTCTCTTCCCCTACAACAGGTTATGAGGTTTCTGAGCCTTGGCACTGTTGATATTTTGGAATGAGTAATTATTTGTTTTGGAGCGGAGACTGTCCTGTGCATTGTAGGATGCCTTGTGGCAACCCTGGCCTTTACTCAGGAGATAGGTGATCACAATTACCCACCTCCAGTCGTGACAGTTAACAATGTCTCCAGGCTGGGTGCATTTGCTCAGGCCTGTAATCTTAGCATTTTGGGAGGATGAGGCAAGAGGATTGCTTGAGGCCAGGAGTTCCAGACCAGCTTAGAAAACATAGTGAGACCCCATCTCTACACAAAAAATTTTTTTAAGTTAGCTGGGTGTATGTAGTGGCATGCACTGGTACTCCCAGCTGCTCTAGAGGCTGAGGCAGAGGAGGATTGAGCCCAGGAGTTTGATGTTACAGTGAGCTATGATGACACACCTTCCTCTTTCCCGGGTAACAGATGGAGACCCTGTGTCCCCACCAAAAAAGTCTGCAGACATGGCTAAGTGTCCCTTGGGAGGCAAAATCACCCCGGGTTTAGAAACAAGGTTCTGTAACGCAAGATGTAGTATGTCTCATTGTTATCCAGCAGATTAGAGTGACTCTTCTCTGGCCCCGCCTCCCATTTCACTTAAGGATAGAGCAGGAGCACATCTACTGAGTGCCTGCTACATGCAGGCATTGACTATAGTTTTATAGGTAATCTCTTCAGTGACACTATGAGTTAAGAGATTATTAACCCCACTTGAGTTTAGCTAAGAGGAGTGAGTGACAGAGGTGAGGCCCAAACCCAGGGATATCTGGCCCAGAACTTGACTCCTCTAGCACACTGTGGCAATAGGGAACAGGAGAGCTCAGGTAAGGGAGCAGTTACCTTCTGCCAAGTTGTTGGGGGCGGGAAGGGAAGAGTTGCAAGACAACAGGCATTTTCTGGCCAAGGTAGTCCGACCTCTTTCCCATCCCATTTGTGCAGAATTTGATGATGAATTCTGCCACCACATGGGTGTATGGATTGTTTTGGCCCTTGCTGTTTCCATAACACGTGCCTTTGCAAGGTTCCTATGGCATGCTCTTGCTCTCCCTGGTTGGGGGTCCGAGTTTGTAATCCATTGAGCGGTGGCCGAGGGCCAGCGTGAGGGTGCTCAGTGTGAGGTGTGTTCAGCAAACGTCACCAGGTGCCTGCAGAGTGCCAGATATGTGCAGACGATGCCTACACGAATGAGGAATGGTCCTGCCTTTAAGGTGTCTAGTGGGTGTAGGAGGAAAGCTGGTGAACAGGAGAGAGGTGTAGCATGTAGGGAGGGAGTGATAAACAGGAAGCAGATTGGCCTTGGGGAGTGTAAAAAACTGGCAAACAAGGAGGGAGCAGTCAAGTGGTAAACTGGAAGGACTGCAGCTGCAGTGGGTCCCTGCAGGGGAGATCACAGTGGTTCAGGAAAGCTCCAAAGGAATCGGACCTTGGGCATTGAGGAGCAGATGTGCTTTCGCTGAGTGCTTACACTGTGCTCAGCACTTCAGGGTCCATTATTTCGTTTATCCTTCACTACCACCAATGAGCACGTTACTGTTAAAATCATTGTTATATATATAAAGAAATTGAGACTCAGGTTAAAGGGCTTGCTCAAGTTCACGCAGCCAGTAAATAGCAGACCAGGCACTTGAGGTCATGTCTGTCACACTCCTTAGTCTGAGAATGTATCTCTAACTGGTCTGCCTGTTGCCTGGAGGTGGAGGCCAGTGTGAGAGCTACAGGCAGTGGGTAGAGGCGTGCAGGGTGGATGGGTGGGAGAGGCCAAGAGCAGCTCTGGGGGTTGGTGCTGGTATGTGAGTCCCATCTAGGGCAGGTGACAGCGGGAGACATATTCGAGAAGAACTGTGACAGCCCTTACGACCAGGAGGGATGTAGGTGTGAAGAATCAAAGGTGACTCACTAGGTTTATAGCCTTCCTCATAGTGTGCTGCGGACAGTTAATGGATGTGACTTTTTTCTTTTTTTGAGACGGAGTCTCACTCTGTTGCCTGGGCTAGAGTGCTGTGGCGTCAGCCTAGCTCACAGCAACCTCAAACTCCTGGGCTCAAGCAATCCTCCTGCCTCGGCCTCCCGAGTAGCTGGGACTACAGGTGTGCACCACCATGCCCGGCTAATTTTTTCTACATATTTTTAGTTAGCCAATTAATTTGTTTCTATTTTTAGTAGAGACGAGGTCTCACTCTTGCTCAGGCTGGTTTCAAGTTCCTGACCTTGAGCGATCCTCCTACCTGGGCCTCCCAGAGTGCTAGGATTACAGGCGTGAGCCACTGCACCCGGCCTTGGATGTAACTTTAAAACTTGGTGAGAGGGGAGCTCTGTAATCAAAAGCTTCAGAAATGCCCGATTAACCCAGATTAAGCAGGTTCCTCTGTTGTAAGCCTTCTCAGAGCCTTTAGTGCTGAGCTGCAGTGTGAGTCCCTACAGGGTGCTACAGCGTGTAATGGACCTTAGGAAAAGCTCTGTTAATGGGGAGATCAGATTGGTGGCTCTTTGCAGGCTGGAGCTGTGTCTGTTCACCTCTTTGTCACCTCGTTTTAGAATAAGGCCCTCAAGAGACGTGAGATATTCAGGCGATATTTGAATGAATCAATGAAAAATGGCTGAAAGGCAATTCAGAGGGAAAAGTGGAAGCTACATCCCAGAAATCACCTGTGTTCTAGGCAGTGGTTAAAATCCAGGTGTACTTCTGTTCCATGAGGCAGGCCGGGGGTCTCTCCCTGTTGCTGTGCTGAGTTACAGATGATGGGGGACATATTCGCAGGAAGATCCTCTAGGCAGGAGGAGATAATGTAGCAGAAACACAGGTGAGGAGTGGGCTGGGAGGTGGATTTAGGGATACCTTATACAGACTGTTCCTCTCGGCCAAGGATGTGGTTGATTCCCAAGTAGAGTCATGAGTTCAACGCTGGCTGCACACAAGAATCATCTGGAAAATCTAAAAAGCGATACCATGCGTGGCTCCCACCTCTAGAAATCCTAACTTAATTGGTCTAGGCCAGTGGTTCTCAATTTTGTCTGCACATTAGAATCACCTGGGCAATTTTTTTTAAAAAACATTCCAAATCCCAAGTCTCCCCAGAGCAATTAATCCCATTCTCTGGGGGTGAGATACAGGCATCCGTATTTTTTGAAGCTCCCAGGTGACTCCAATGTGCAGACAGGTTTGGGAACTGCTGAAATAGGCATCTTTTTAAAAACTCCCCTAGTGGTTTTCATGTACAGGCAGGGTTGAGAATGACTAGTGTAATGGTTCTCAAGCGTGCATCAAAATCACCTGGAGGCCTCGTTGAAACTCAGATGTGGGCTCCACCCTCAACCCCTGGAGTTTCTGGTTCAGTAGGTTGGGGGAGCTGAGAACTTGCATTTCTAGCCAGTTCCCAAATGTTGCTGATGCTGCTGTTCTGGGCACCACACTGGGGACCCACACTGGGGTTTCCCTTATCTCAGTGGGAAGAATGGGATCTGGAGTGGTAGATGCTTGTGGCTGGATGCTTGTTAAGCAGAGACTGGGTGAACACAGTTATCTCAAGCCACAGGGCTGGAGTGGTAACCAGAGTGTTTTCGAGTGGCAGGGACCTGTAGGTGTGTAATCATGGAATTAATATAGATGGGTGTTTACCGAAGTGCTGCTGGGCATATACAGAGAGGTCCTGGGAGGTCTTCAAGAACCATTTCTAGGACTAGAGGCTGTGAACGGGGTTTCAGGGTTAGGAAAGGGATGTGTGTGGTCAGGTGTTGGTACAGCCTGTGGCGTAGGAGGGTGGATGGTGATCTGTGTCATGCAGTTCGGGGACAGAACCTAGATTAAGAATTGGCTCTGGCCGGGCGAGGTGGCTCAAGCCTGTAATCCTAGCACTCTGGGAGGCCGAGGCGGGCGGATTGCTCGAGGTCAGGAGTTCGAAACCAGCCTGAGCAAGAGCAAGACCCCGTCTCTACTATAAATAGAAAGAAATTAATTGGCCAACTAATATATATATATATAAAATTAGCCGGGCATGGTGGCGCATGCCTGTAGTCCCAGCTACTCGGGAGGCTGAGGCAGAAGGATTGCTTGAGCCCAGGAGTTTGAGGTTGCTGTGAGCTAGGCTGACGCCACGGCACTCACTCTAGCCTGTGCAACAAAGTGAGACTCTGTCTCAAAAAAAAAAAAAAAAAGAATTGGCTCTGTCTTGAGGTTTGTCCCAAAGCTTCCATAACCAGAATTGACAGTGCAGGGACTAAATTAAAGTGATAGCACCATTCTACTACTCGTTTCTCTGGTAACTTTTATTGGCCGCCTCCTGTGTTTTAGGCACTGTGCTAGTAGTGCTGAGATGCAACAGGGACAGGGCCCAGTCCTTGCCCCGGGGCGTTCTTCTGCCAGATGAGGGAGATAGACAAAAACAAGCAAATAAAAAATAATTACAAACTCCTAGAACTAAAAATTGAGTTGAGCCCGGTCTCACAATACAAGATCAACACATAAAAATCAATTGCATGTCTCTATACTCATGATGAACATGTGAAAACTGAAATTAAAAACACAACAGCGTTTACAGTTGCTTCAAAGAAAATGAAATATTTAGGGATAAGTCTAACAAAGCATGTGTAGGATCTATATGCTGAAAAGGAAAAATTGCTGATGAAAGAGATCAAAGATGACTTAAATAAATGGAGAGATATTGTGTGTTTATGGATTGAGAGACTCAACATAGTGAAGATGTCAGTTCTCCCCAAATGGATCTGTAGATTTAATACAGTTCCTACCAAAATCCCAGTGAGCCTTTTTTTGTTGACATAGACAGGCTTATTCAAATAATTATATAGAAAGGCTAGTTTTACCTAGACTAGCTAAAACAATTTTGAAAAAGAAAGATAAGTTTGGAGGAATCACTCTACCCAGTGTTAAGACTTGCTCTATAGCTATAGTAATCAAGGCAAGTGTGGTATTGGCCAATGGATAGATATATAGATCAATGGAACAGAATAGAAAACCCAGACATAGACTCCCACAAGTATGCACAACTGATATATATATATATATATATATTTTTTTTTTTGAGACAGAGTCTCGCTTTGTTGCCCAGGCTAGAGTGAGTGCCGTGGCGTCAGCCTAGCTCACAGCAACCTCAAACTCCTGGGCTCAAGTGATCCTTCTGCCTCAGCCTCCCGGGTAGCTGGGACTACAGGCATGCGCCACCATGCCCGGCTAATTTTTTTTATATATATATCAGGTGGCCAATTAATTTCTTTCTATTTATAGTAGAGACGGGGTCTCGCTCTTGCTCAGGCTGGTTTTGAACTCCTGACCTTGAGCAATCCGCCCGCCTCGGCCTCCCAAGAGCTAGGATTACAGGCGTGAGCCACAGCGCCCGGCCTGATATATATATATTTTTTGAGACAGAGTCTCACTCTGTTGCCTGGGCTAGAGTGCCATGGTTTCAGCCTAGCTCACAGCAACGTCAAACTCCTGGGCTCAAGCAATCCTGCCTCAGCCTCCCGAGTAGCTGGGACTACAGGCATGCACCACCGTGCCCGGCTAATTTTTTTCTATATATTTTTAGTTGTCCAGCTAATTTCTTTCTGTTTTTAATAGAGACGTGGCCTCGCTCTTGCTCAGGCTGGTCTCGAACTCCTGCGCTCAAACATTCCGCCCACCTCGGCCTCCCAGAGTGCTGGGATTACAGGTGTGAGCCACTGCACCTGGCCTTGGAGAGGTGATCTTTAAGCCGAGAGTGGAAGGAAGAAGAGAGACCAGAGGAGGAACATTTAGGCATGCCCTTCCTCCCAGAACAAAGCTCCACCAGGAGAAGCCTGGCCAGAGACATTGAAAACATCTCTAGACAGAACCAGTGCTTGGAAGGAATGTCTTGCTTTTCTTCTTGGCACCTAATCCCCTCCCTTCTCCCTAACCACCTGTGTTGACTCTCTTTTGTCTTCTGCCATCAGCCTGGACAAGCTGCTCGATACTGGTCTCTATACTGGAGAAGTGACTGAAATTGTAGGAGGCCCAGGTAGTGGCAAAACCCAGGTATGCGTGAGGCCAGCAGCTAAGGGGATTGAGGGAGGTGGATGCGTACCCCTGCATCCCTTGGGGAGCTTCTGCCAGTGTACTCGGGTTCAGAGCTCAACAGAGAGAAGATGCGTGATGAGCAGTGGGGCTTGGACTTGGGCCATTTGTGTCACTGGAATCTGGGCAAGATTTGGTGGGGAGCTCCCTTTCTAGGCCCTCTCAGAGGGTTCAAGTTCACCCATTCCCCCGTCTCTACTCAGGTATGTCTTTGTGTAGCTGCAAATGTGGCCCATGGCCTGCAGCAAAATGTCGTGTATGTTGATTCCAGTGGAGGGTTGACAGCCTCCCGCCTCCTGCAGCTACTCCAGGCTAGAACTCAGGATGAGGAGGAGCAGGTAAGCGGGCAGCACGGATGGATTCCATTGAGATTTTTGACCCACGAAGACCCCATCATCCCTTGCAACGCAAGAATCTGGGTTGTTGGGGTTAATAGTCATTTCTTGCTTTGAAACTTGCTGTTCTATTAATACATCCTGTATTCCTTAAGCCTCCCCTTTAATGCCATCATCCCAGCTTGGGTGCTGCCCTCATCAATCCTTTCAGGAAACTCTCCCAACTCCCTGCCTACCCTAAGTCAGGGCTGGCAAGCACCCGCATCCATGTTTCCAGTCCATTTCTTGCCTATGGCAGGCATCACTAATTGGCCATATCACTCTTTGCCACTGAGTTCTTTCTGAGTACTCTACAGCTCTGCACCCAGGCAGCCACTACTGTGAAAACTGGCCCGTTAGACAAAGCCCTTTCACTATCGTGGACCCACGTCCTTGCATCTAGGTGCCTCTTCCTTTTCAGCCTCACTTCAACCTTCTACTCCCCCTTATCCAAAGCCCCTGCTTCTCTTTTCCACCTTTTCAGGCAGGAGCGCTCCAGAGGATCCAGGTGGTGCACGCGTTTGATATCTTCCAGGTGCTGAATGTGCTGCAGGACCTTCGAAGCACCCTGGCCCAGCAAGTAAGCCTGCTGTCCTGTTCCTCCTTGCTTTACTAAACATGCCAGGTGCTATCTGTATGTGGGCAGGTGTCCTACTACAGACTCAGTTTGGAAAATGCAGATGTGCAATCTGATGACTCCAGCTGTGCTTGCCACTCCCTGGATAGAATTCTTCAGTGCTTAATTCATATGTCTCATTGCTGACATGCTCATCTTCCCTGCTGAACAGTAAGCCCCTGAAGTGGAGGGATCATGTCATATCTATCTCTGCATTCCCTTCTAGATCAGTTAGGAATACTTACTTTCAGTTGCAAGTAATAGAGGTTGTCTGACAGAGACTTGAACCTTGAGGATGATGTGTAATTATATTATGTGAGTCTGGAGGTTGCCAGGTCCAGAATATTAGGGCACTAGATTGTAGTCTGGTTCTCCTCATAATTGCAAAGTGGCTGCTGTAGCTCTGAGCATCTTGTCTTCACACATCCATGTCCATATTCAGGGCAGTGAAAGATAGATTGTTCTTTTCTGTACCTCTTCCCCTTTATCAGGAAAGAAAAATCTTTCTCCAGAGCCCACTAGTAGTCTTCCCTCTTCCCCTTAGAGCTAGTTGTCCAAAACTGAGTTATATGTGTATCTTGGACCAGGGGCTGGGCCCACCCTCCCTGAAGTCAGGAGATATCTACCTGGTGCTTGAACATGTTGAGACCTGTTGACAAAGAATTGAGAATGGCATTGGGTTGGTACTGTGCTACTCCTGCTAGGTGCTTAGACAGGATTTGGTACACTGGTGTATATATATAGACTGTTAGATCCCGAAGACACCTTGAGGATAGAATAGTTCATCACAAACTTTTTCTCTCACTCCAAATCATCACATATTCTCATGGACATACCCAGGATTGTATATAAAGAAAATGATTTCTATAAGCTTTAGAACATATAATAGTTGAACAAATATTTGCCACAGAGGTTAGTAGCTGGTTATGACCCACCAATGTGTTGAGATGGGAAGTTGAGTAGTGCTGACCTAACCCTTTCGTTTTTAGATATTAGGAGAGCGAAGGCCAGAGAAGTTGAGTTGCCCGAAGTCACCATATATTTTGGATAAGAACTAACTTTACTGAGCAAACTTCTCAATTCCAGGTTGGCCAGAGACTGCCTTTAGCTCCTAGAGGCTGCTCACTGCTCCTGCCATGTGGCCCTTTCCACAGTGGGTTTATAGTATGGCTACTTGCTTCTTCAAGGCCAGGAAAGTGAGAGCAAGTAGCCATACCAGGTCTTATATAAAATAACATAACGACAGGGCCAAGCATGATGGCTCAGGCATGTAATCCCAACACTTAGGGAGGCTGAGGCAGGAGGACTGTTTGAGGCCAGGTGTTCAACACCAGTGTGGGCAACATAGCAAGACCCTGTCTCTACAAAAAAATAGAAAAATTAGTTGGGCATGGTGGTGTGTACTCAGGAGGTTGAGGCAGGAGAATCCCTTGAGCACACGAGTTCAAGGCTGCAGTGATTGGGTTACTGCACTCCAGCCTGGGCGACAGAGTGAGACCTTGTCTCTCTTAAAAAAAAATGTAATCACAGGAGTGATATTCCATTACCTTTGCCTAGAGTGTAGAATGTAGCCTAATCAAGAGAGTGACATTGCAACGCCTTTGACATCTTACTGGTCAGAAGCAAGTCTCAGGTCTTGCCCATGCTCAAGAGGAAAAGATGATACAAGGGCTTGTACCTGAAGGTGGGAATCACAGGGGCCCCCTTAGGTTCTGTCTGCCACAGATGACCTGTGGCAGAACTGTGAAATAATAAACATGCTGTTTTAAGCCACCAAGTTCATGGTAACTTGTTATGCAATAATAGAAAACATGTCATCCAGTGGCCCTACTGTGAAAAATATAGTAGCTTCATAGTCACAGGCAGCAAAGGGCTTGTCGTCCCATTGTAGCCAGAGAGTTCAGCCTGCTCTCCCAGGGGCGGGAGAGGGGCTCAGCTAGTTTCAGTTTTAGCTTCCCTCTTTTTGGCATCTTCTCCTAGACGGGCTGGTGACTGGCCAAGAGTCAGTAGCTGGAAGATGAAGGAAGACGTGCAAAACACAGAGCAGATCATGCCGAATATCCAAGACCTGACCCATATGAAATAGAAAAAAAAATATGTTGTAGAAACAGAATCCGGATATAAGAAGTAAAAGAGAAGAGAAAGGAAGCATCAAGTCAGTTTAGGCCCAGAGAAACCAGGGGAATGCTAGTGATTGTATAGAGACAAAAAAGTTATGGTTGAAAGATGGCCTTGGAGTTCCTCTTAGAGAAAGAACTATCTTTATTTGAAAACATATTAGATAGGGAAGATGAGGACCTGGAGACATGATCTAGGAGAAGGCAGGGAAATAAAGAGAAGGCTAAACTCTTCAGCCAGGGAAGTGAGGAATTTGGGAGTGGAAGTCAGCAGGAGGGAGTCAGAGAAGGAAAAGGGCCCATGGAGGGAGGCTGGACATAGGAAAAAGATGGCCACCGAGAGGTCCACGGCCAGGAGGCACAGGACTCTGAATCAGGTGTCCTAAAATTTGGTTGTTTTGGTCTATTTGTGATGGCCTGTGATTTAAGCCTTCTCTTTCTACCCAGGTCTTCAGTAAAGTCTGTTATACATGCAAAGGCGGGGGTGGGGACGGTTGGGGGAGGCCCTGCGATGATCACATTTGGTGATGCCCGTGGTGGGTGTGTTTGGGATGGGGGAGGTTATTTCTTACTGGTTTCGGATAGAGGAGCAAGCTCGTCCCGTGCTGGGTGTTCCCTGGAGGCCAGCTGGTTCATGGGACCTGCTTCCCTCACCCCTCCAGGTGACCAGTTCTTCAGGGACTGTGAAGGTGGTGGTCGTGGACTCGGTTGCCGCGGTGGTCTCCCCGCTCCTGGGAGGGCAGCAGAGGGAAGGTGAGTGGTGCAGCGGAGCCTGGCCTCAGGGGACCATTAACCTCACCTCCCAGCTCGGGGTCTGGTCACCAGCCAGTCTTGTCCCTGGCCTCCCACTGTCCCCTCACTCTGGGGTCTGATCATCAGCTAGTCTCGTCCCTGGCCTCCCGCTGCCCCCTCTCTCTGCCTCTCCTCTGCCCCCAGGCTTCGCCTTGATGATGCAGCTGGCCCGAGAGCTGAAGACTCTGGCCCGGGACCTGGGCACAGCAGTGGTGGTGAGGAAGAAGGCTTGGCCAGCGCGCTCAGTTTCTAGTTAGGGCTAGCTCTTTATTTCCCCTAAATGGCAGCTTCTGAACCCCAAAGTGGCCCTTTAGGAAAGGAGCAGAGAACATAGCCCAGCTCCCTGGGTTAGCTAGACCTCTGGGCCATAAATAGCCAAGGGGATCAGGGACTGTCTTGTTTTTCTTTCTAGTTATTTAAAAGTCAGGCTTATTGAGGTATAACTTACTTAGAGTAACTTTCTCCTTGTTTGAAGTTTGACTAATGGATACAGTTGTATGTGATGTTGTTATCTCACCGAAAGGTCCCCTAGCCCCAGGCAGCCACTCAATCTGTTTTCTGTCCCAATAGTTTGGCCTTTTCTAGAACATCATATAAATGGATCTTTTTGCTGTAGAAGTAACTTTTTCTGCTTATGAAGAAAGTATTTTAAAAGTCTGCGTGTAGGCTGGGCATGGTGGCTCATGCCTGTAAATCCTAGCACTCTGGGAGGCTGAGGCGGGAGAATCAGTCAAGGTCAAGAGTTTGAAACCAGCCTGAGCAAGAGTGAGACCCCGTCTCTACTAAAAATAGAAAGAAAATTAGCCTGGCATGGTGGTGCATGCCTGTAGTCCTAGCTACTCAGGAGGCTGAGGCAGCAGGATCACTTGAGCCCAGGAGTTTGAGGTTGCTGTGAGATAGGCTGATGCCATGGCACTCTAGCCTGGGCAGCAAAGTGAGACTCTATCTCAAAAAAAAAGAAAAGTCTGCATGCTTCTCATAGAAAGAGTAAAAAGTAGTTAAATATAAAATTAAAAGTTGTAATCAATCTCCAAATCCATAGAAACCATATTAATATTTTTATATATCTCCATAAAATATTTTTTCTACATATATACTTTCAACCAATTTTCTAACTAAACTTAACCTTATTTAAAAAAAAAACAACATAACTTGCATTCTCAGTCCATTTCCCATGTTTTTAAATAGAATCTTTAAGGATTTCATTTTTAGCCAAGAACACACAGTGGGGAAAGGACAGTTTCTTTAATAAATGGTGCTGGGAAAACTGGATATCCATGTGCAGAAGACTGAAACTAAACCCTTATCTCTTACCATATACAAATATCAAATCAAAATGGATTAAAGACTTAAATCTAAGACCCCAAAGTATGAAGTTATTAAAAGAAAATTTGTGGAAATGCTTCAGGACATGAGTCTGGGCAATGATTTCTTGAGTAATAACCCCAAAGCATAGGCAACCAAAGCAAAATTGGACAAATGGAATCACATCAAGCTAAGAAGTTTCTGCACTGCAAAGAAAACAGTCAACAAGGTGAAGAGACAACCCCACAGAATGGGAGAAAATATTTGCAAACTACCCATCTGACAAGGGATTAATAACTAGAATATATAAGGAGCTCCAACAACTCAATAGGAAAAAATCAAATAACCTGATTAAAAAATGTGCGAAGGGTCTGAATACATATCTTTCAAAAAAGACACATAGATGGTCAACAGTTATAAGAAAAAATACTCAACATCATTAGTCATTAGGGAGATGCAAATCAAAGCTATAATGAGATAGCATCTCACCCCAGTTAAAATGGCTTTCATCAACAAGACAGACAATAACAAATGCTGGTGAAGATGTGGAGAAAGTGGCCCCCTCATGCACTGTTGGTGAGAACATAAATTAGTGCAACCACTGTAGAAAACAGGATGGAGGTTCCTCAAAAAACTAAAAATAAAACTACCATATGACCATATATTTTTTTTTTTTTTGAGACAGTCTCACTCTCTTGCCGAGGCTAGAGTGCCGTAGCGTCAGCCTAGCTTACAGCAACCTCAAACTCCTGGGCTCAAGTGATTCTTCTGCCTCAGCCTCCCAGGTAGTTGGGACTACAGGCACTCGCCACTGTGCCTGGCTAATTTTTTTCTATTTATAGTAGAGACAGGGTCTTGCTCTTGCTCAGGTTGGTCTCAAACTCCTGAGCTCAAGCTATCCTCCCGCCTCGGCCTCCCAGAGTGCTAGGATTACAGGCATGAACCACCATGCCAGGCCATGATCATATGGGTATATATCCAAAGGAGGGAAAAAATCAGTATATGGAAAAGATATCTGCACTCCCATGTTTATTGCAGCACTATTCACAATAGCCAATATTTGGAATCAACCTAAGTGGCCATCAATGGATGAATGAATAGAGAAATTGTACATATACACTATAGGATATTATATAGAAAAGAATGAAATCCTGCCATTTGCAACAACATGGATGGAATTGGAGAACATTATGTTTAGTGAAATAAGCCAAGCACAGAAAGACAAATCTTGCATGTTCTCACTCATGTGGGAGGTAAATATTAAAAATAATTGATCTCATGGAGACAGAGAGTAGGATGACAGTTACCAGAGGCTGGGAAGGATAGCATGGAGGGGGAGATAGAGGATGGTTAATGAATGCAAAAATAGAGTTAGAATGAATAATATTTGAGAGCACAACAAAGTGACTATAATCAATAAGTTAGTGGTATACTTTTAAATAACTAAAAAGTAGGATTGGAATGTTCCTAACACTAAGAAATGATAAATGCCTGAGGTGTTGGATACCCCAATTACCCTGATTTAATTAATTCACATTGTATGCCTATATCAGAACATCACATGTTATAAAGACATACAACTATAATGTACCCATAATAATTAAAAATTTAAAAATATTTTTTTAAATTTCATTTTTAGCAGCTACATATCTTTGTCTAGTGTCTTTTATTGTGGTACACATAAAATTTACTGTCTTAACCATTTTGAAGTATACAGTTCAGGGCTGAAGTATACAGTTCTCAATGCCTGTAATTCCAGCACTTTGGGAGGCTGAGGTGGGAAGACTGCTTGAGGTCAGGAGTTCAAGACCAGCCTGAGCAACAGAGACCCCATCTCTACAAAAAATAGAAAAATTAGCCGGGTGTGGTGGTGTGCACCTGTATTTTCGGCTATTCAGAAGGCTGAGGCAGGAGGATCACTTGAGCTCCAGGAGTCTGAGGTTGCAGTGAGTTATCACACCACTGCCCTCATGCCCAGGCAACAAAGCAAGACATTGTCTCCAAAAAATATATATAGAGTTCAGTAATAGTAAATGCATTCATAGTGTTGTACAGTCATTACCATCATCCATCTCTGTAACTCTTCCTCTTGTCAAACTGAAACTCTATGCTCAAAAGTAACTCCTCATTCTCCTCTACCCCAGTCCCTGACAACCACCATTCTACTTTCTTTTTTTTTTTTTTTTTTTTTTTTTTTTTTGAGACAGAGTCTCACTTTGTTGCCCAGGCTAGAGTGAGTGCCGTGGCGTCAGCCTAGCTCACAGCAACCTCAAACTCCTGGGCTCAAGTGATCCTCCTGCCTCAGCCTCCCGGGTAGCTGGGGACTACAGGCATGCGCCACCATGCCCGGCTAATTTTTTATATATATATCAGTTGGCCAATTAATTTCTTTCTATTTATAGTAGAGACGGGGTCTCGCTCAGGCTGGTTTTGAACTCCTGACCTTGAGCAATCCGCCCGCCTCGGCCTCCCAAGAGCTAGGATTACAGGCGTGAGCCACAGCGCCCGGCCTCACCATTCTACTTTCTGAATCTAGCTTTTTTTTTTTTTTTTTTTTTTTTTTTAATATTTATTTATTTTTTTTTGAGACAGAGTCTCACTTTGTCGCCCAGGCTAGAGTGAGTGCTGTGGTATCAGCCTAGCTCACAGCAACCTCAAACTCCTGGGCTCAGGCGATCCTCCTGCCTCAGCCTCCCAAGTAGCTGGGACTACAGGCATGTGCCACCATGCCCGGCTAATTTTTTGTATATATATTTTTAGTTGTCCAATTAATTTCTTTCTATTTTTAGTAGAGACGGGATCTTGCTCAGGCTGGTTTTGAACTCCTGACCTTGAGCAATCCACCAGCCTCGGCCTCCCAGAGTGCTAGGATTACAGGCGTGAGCCACCGCGCCCGGCCTGAATCTAGCTTTTGACTACTCTGGGTACTTCATATAAGTGGAATCATATGGTATTTGTCTTTTTGTGACTGCTTTATTTCACTATTAGAATATCCTCAAAGTTCATCCATGTTGTAGCATGTGTCAGAATTTCCTTCCTTTTTAAGGATGAATAATATTAATATTCCATTGTGTGTATTTGCCACATTTTGCTTATCCATTCAACTGTTTATGGACACTTGGATTGCTTCTACCTTTTGGCTACGGTGAGTAATGCTGCCATGAACGTGGGTGTACAAATATCTCTGTGTCCCTGCTTTCACTTCTTTTGAGTGTACACCCAGAATTGGAATTGATGGATCATATGGTAATTCTATTTTTAATTTTTTGAGGAGCCACCACACTGTTTTCCAGAGCGGCTGTACAGCTACATATTATTTTGTTTAATGCCTATACCATAGAGATCCACGGGGATCAGCATATTCTTTCTGCAAAGGATCAGACAGTAAATATTTGAAGCTTTACGACCATATGGTCTGTGTCACCACTACTCAACTCTGCCAGTATAGCATGAAAGCAGCCATGGACAACACATAAACAAGTGGGCATGGCTGTGTTCCAATAAAACTTGATTTACAAAAAAAAAAAAAAAAAAAATGTTCAGGCCAAATTTGCTCTGTGGACTGCAGTTTGCCAACCTCTGCTCTTCAATAATGTTCTAACGAATTCTTAATTGTTGGGCCTTTAGGTCATTACTGGTTTTCCTCTATTAGAAATAAAACTTTAGTGAACATCCTCATATCTAAATCTCTTTGCACATCTCATTTCCTCAAAATAAATTCCTAAATATATAATTACTGAGGGATACATGTATTTTTAAATGTCTAGATAAGACATTGCGGAATTTCCAGGAGGGTTGTACTCATCTGTGCGCCCTCTGGCAGTGTAACAGGATCTATTTCCCTAATTTTTTTGTTCTAATACAAGGTCCCAGAGCCTCCTGTCCTGGCCTCTGGATGTATGTGATCACCTGCTGTGTGCCAGGTTCTGGCTTAGGCAGTGATGATGACGAACAGGCCCCAGCCCCGCCCTTGACGGGTTCATCCAGAAGATGCTCTGAGGCTCCAGTTGCTTACCTCTGTGACTAGCCTGGGTAGAGTAGTGCTGACCGATCAGATTAGGACTCCCCTCCAAACTCTGCCTGACCTTCATACACAGACGGACCCAGACACGAAGGGCTGGGTGGACGGGGTCTCTGGGTGCCTGTCTTTGGGGTTGGGAGTATAGTAGGCTCAAGCCCACCACTGGCTTTCCTTTAGAAAAGTGCAAATAGCACTGCTTTTGCTTTTCCCCAGACATTTGCCCCATTGCCTTCTGTTTGGGGTCAAGCCTGAGGTATCAAGGCTTAGTGGAAAGAGCTGGGTGCAAGTGAGGAGCCCCAGGTTCTAGTTCCAGACCCGCCGTTAAGTTACGAAGCCTTGGGGAAGTCATTTCTCTGTGCTAGGCCTCAGTTTACTGAAGCAGTAGGAATGGATGTCCTCTATACTAACACTGGATCTGTAAGTCTGTCTCTCTGCTGTAGGTGACCAATCATATGACCCGAGACAGGGACAGCGGGAAGCTGAAACCTGCCCTTGGGCGCTCCTGGAGCTTTGTGCCCAGCACCCGGATTCTGCTAGACACCATCGAGGAAGCAGGAGCATCAGGAAGCCAGCGCACTGTGTGTCTGACCAAATCTCCCCGGCAGGTGAGGCCGCCCCAGGGGGATGCCAGTAATCTTGGGCCTGGTGGAGGGGGTGGTTTCCGTGCCCACAAGTATCTTACAGAAGAATTCTTTAGATGCTAAGACTATGAAACAAAAGGAGCTACTCACTTGTGGTGCTTAACTCCACTTGGCTTTCCTTCCTATTTCTTCCAGCCGACAGGTCTCCAGGAGATGGCAGACATTGGGACCTGGGGGACTCCAGAGCAGAGCCCCGAGTTACAGGGAGATCAGACGTGACTGCTGCTGTTGATTGGGAAGCAGTCCTTCCCGGGAATGCCTGGTGTTTACTGCCACCCAGCACTTGGGACTGCAGGAGTTCTCAGGCTGGCCAGAAGAGACATCTCAGTGTCCTCAGCTTCACTGTCTGGATGCTACAGGCGAGAGAGGATGCTGCGGTGGGAGGGCCCAGAAATTCATGCTGGTGCCATGTTTCTTTCCCTTGTTTCTACCATGTGTGTTTCCAGGGGGCGCCAAGTTCACCCTGGCTTGGGGCATCTGTGAAGAAGCATGCTAGTGACCGGGTGGATAGCACTGTGTGTCACCATTGTGTCTTGTGCTCCATCCTGGCACAGAGACCGAGCCAGGAAGCCTCTAGCTTGCCTTGGCTTCTCTCTTTCTCTCTCAATCTCTTTCTCTGTTTTTTTTTTTTTTTTGGCCTCTGCTTTTCTGTCTGTAAGATGGGGGGCCACTTTTCCCTTAGCTCTATCCCTGAGTTCCTGGGTGGAAATAACCTTATAAATGCAAAACTTCTTCAACTGTGTTCTGCTCTTAAAAATATAAAAAGGAAATTCTCTGAGCCCCAGAGCCACCTGATTCCCCCCCAGAAGGTTTTTCGGTTTCCCCTAGCAAGGCCTCCAAGAAGGTATTCCTGCTTTCCTCTTGTTGATTTGGTTTCACACACCTGCATGCGTCACCGTGACTAGGTGAGAATGTGAGCCCGCTGCAGTCCCAGGGATATAATTTAACAGGAAGGGAGGATGTGACCAGCTCCTGGTGAATCCAGTCAGTTCTTTAATATGCATGGTGCCCTGTGGGGCCCCTCCACTGCATAGAGTAACCAGAGGTGCCGAACCATGGCCTTGCCCATAAACAGAGGAGAATTTGCACAGGAAATAGAGCCAGCTGGAAAAATTGATGGTGACGTAAATAATACATGGCTAATCTAGTCCTTTATGCAGAAATTCATTGCTCGTGGCTCCGAGATGCAATATAATTACACCTCTCTTCCTGCCAGCTGTACCAGAGCCTACTACCCTAGTGTATGAAATAACCCTGCTGTCTGTCACCAGCAATGTGGCCCATCTGTCTTGAGAGCCATGACCCTGGGTGGGAGGGGAGGGTGATGCCAGGGGATGGGAAATAAAAGGCAAAGTGTAGAGAAATAATCAGGATTGTTTACTGGCCACATGTTTTAAAGGAAGGTCTCGTTTCTTGGTTAGAGAGGCTGTTATGTAACTAGTTAGTGTGTCTTGGCTTCAGGAGAGGAGGGTCAGAGTTACCCGCAGAAGATAAGACATTTAGAGGTGATGGACCAGCAGGGACAGAAGCAAGAAGCACAGAGTATTGGGAACGAGTGGCAAGCCACCTTAAGGGTGTCAGACTGAGTGAGGACAGGGTTGGCTGAGGGGACCCTCACACTGTTTCACAAATGACTCCAGGAGTAATTAATCTTCAGTATCTTTATACCATGGATAGTTGGCACATTCCTGCCACCATAGTAAGAAGCAATATATTAAGGTAGCAACGGCAAATTCCTGCCACTCCTAGTACTATTTGGGCATCCTGAACCCGCAGCAGACGTCACTAATCAATCACAGGCATTCTTTTTTGTGGAGTTCGAAGTGTTTTTGCAGTTTTTCTCAGTACGGCACAACAGGTAGCCACTACCAATTAGTTGCAGTTGGCATTCAAGGTTGAGCTTGATTGCCTTCTCTGCCCTGGGCCATCTCTATGGAATGAATCCAGGTGCTTCGTACCTAAGGACCCTAGGACTGCAGTTTGAGAGGCCTGTAAAGATCATCTGGGGCTGGGCGTGGTGGCTCACGCCTGTAATCCTAACACTCGGGGAGGCTAAGGCGGGCGGATTGCTCGAGGTCAGGAGTTCGAAACCAGCCTGAGCAAGAGCGAGACCCTGTCTCTACTATAAATAGAAAGAAATTAATTGGCCAACTAATATATATAGAAAAAAATTAGCCAGGTATGGTGGCGTATGCCTGTAGTCCCAGCTACTTGGGAGGCTGAGGCAGCAGGATTGCTTGAGCCCAGGAGTTTGAGGTTCTTGTGAGCTAGGCTGATGCCATGGCACTCACTCTAGCCTGAGCAACAAAGCAAGACTCTGTCTCAAAAAAAAAAAAAAAAGATCATCTGGCCCATCCTGTCTTTTGTTTTTTAGAGACTGGGTGTCACTCTGTCATCCAGGCTGGAGTGCAGTGATACAATTATTAGCTCACTGTAACCTTGAACTTTTGGTCTCCTGCAGTCCTCCCACCTCAGCTTCCGAGTAGCTGGGACTATTAGCATGCACTACCATGCCTGGCTAATTTTATTTTTTGTAGAGGCAGGGTCTCTCTATGTTGCTCAGGCTGGTCTTGAACTCCTGCTCTCCCCAAGTGCTGGGATTGCAAATGTGAGCCATCCCGCCCAGCCCCATCCTATCATTTAACAGAGAAGGACCCAGAGGCTCAAGGAGGAGAAGTGACAGTCCCAGTGACAAAGCAGGGGCTGTAACCAGGACTTCTGATGTGTAGACCACCCATCCACACAGGGGATCTGGCTCCTGCTCAAGGTGCCATAGGTCTCACCCAGGTGGCCGCTCTGGCCCCACATGGGAAGGTACTCCATCCTTTGCTACTCCAGACCAGAACGCAATGATCCTGCAGGCCTTGCCCCTCAGCCTGCTTCATCCTTTTGACCTTGCTCCTAGAGCAGGGCTTTATCTTGCCTGCATGCTGCCATTGCACTGTCCATTCCAGCCACGCCACGCTGTGCAGTCCCGACAGGCCTCGGGCCAGGGTGGCTCTCCTGCCCCAGTGCCTTTGGCTCCCTTTGCCATATGTCTGCTTCTGACCACCCCTCACCGATTCTGGTGGACCCCCACCCTGACAGCCTCCCATTTTTATGCCTCACCTGTGATCTACATAGATGTTTATGATAACTTCCCTGCACTTTCTGTTCACTTTTCTGCCTATGGGCTCCCACTTTTTTGTCAGTTTTTCTCTCCACGTTGTGGGAGCTTGGTAATTATTAAATATATATGAATGATTTAAAAATATATATTTAAAAATGAAGGACTGGCTCTAGCGCAGCCCTTCCTCTGACAAAACATCAGCTTTCAACTCTCCCCTGCAGGAGTGGTTTGAGACCCGCAGGCACTCTCCAATCCGTAGAAGAAAAAGATACAAGAATGAGCAGGCTTTAATGTGTTTGAAAGATGGCAAAGGAGGAATGCAGGAATGTTTTGCTCTTGATCTACTAGTCATTGGGTGCCCAGAGTGTTTTTACATGTCTTTCTACAGGGGACTATCGTATGTCCTTCATTTGATATTAGACAAAATTAATGTTGAGTCCCTACTATGTGCTAGCACTTGATAGCCTTAAGTCAGGCATTTGAACCCTCAGGCAACAGGTATCATTGAGGCTGCAAATACCAAACGTGGCTTAGAGAGGAGTAAATAATGACACTTATTATCTCTGATAACATGAAGTTTGAGGTTGACTCATTATCAGTTGCCACAGGGCCTTTCCATATTTCTGCTCTGTTCTCCTTTTGTGTTGGTTTTGTCTTCAAGCTCATTGCCCTTGTCAAAGCCTGGCTGCAGCCATTCCAAACGTGATTCCAGACATGACAATATCTACAGGCAGGAAAGGGGATCATCTCATGTGTCCTTTTAAGAACAAGGTGCTAGGCCAGGCAGGGTGGCTCATACCTGTGATCCTAGCACTCTGGGAGGCGAGAGGCTTGCTTGAGCTCAGGAGTTTGAGACCAGCCTGAGCAAGACTGAGAGACTCTGTCTCTACTAAAAATATAAAAATTGGCTGGGCGTGGTGGTGCAAGCCTATAGTCCTAGCTACTCGGTAGGCTGAGGCAGGAGGGTCACTTGAGCCCAGGAGTTTTTTTTTTTTTTTTTTTACTTTTTTATATAGCATTTGTACAATATATTTCTCTTCATTTGCATATTTTACTCACAACTTAACATCCTTTTTATAGGCTGAACTCACTCAGCGGATATAATCAAAATTCTTTCTTTCAACCAAATAAGAAAAATTCAAAAATCGTAAACCCGTAAGAAAACAAATGAAAAACAGTGATGAAAATACGTCACTCCTCTCGTTAGGAACAGTGTTTTTCTGTACAATATATAAGATTTAGAACAGGATTTCTTTATAGATTAGGCACATGTTTCCACGACACCTTTGTTCCTGCAGGCTGCGTCTCATTCCAGGCAGTCCTGCCTCCTAAGAAGGGTCTCTATGGAAATCCTTTGGGACATGGCTGCTCCCGGGTAGGGACCGGGAGGGGAGCTGGGCCTGGCTTGGCAGCGCCACCCTGGCTGGAAGCAGAGGTGGCGGAGAGCCCAGGAGTTTGAGGTTGCTGTGAGCTAGGCTGATGCCACGGCACTCTAGGCCAGGCAACAGGGCTAGACTCTGTCTCTAAATAAATAAATAATAAAGAACAAGATGTTAGACACAATACAGCAAATCAAGTTTTGCAGATATTAATTGGCTTTTGTTTGCAGTTCTAGAATCAGGAGCAGGACAGGTTCAGAGAGCTCCAAGGATGCAACCATGGCCTGAAAGCATTTATGGACAGAAAATGGAAATGAGGCACAGAGACAGCTGATTGGTTACAGCTCTGCCTTTGCTTTATTTGAACACAGTTTGAACAGTGGGCTGCCTGCAACCGTCTGAAGCTCGGCTGCTGTGATTGGCAGAGACTCAGCTATTTGTTACAAAAGTATACTCCTAGTCAGGCTTTCAGTTAGTTTGGTACTAAGGTTGCAATTGTATGGAGGCCTCCTCAAGCCAGATTTAGTTTCATTTAACAAAGGAAAGCTCAGAACTTCCTTTCAACCAAAGGTGACCGAAGGTCATGTCTCACTGGTGCAGAATTATTTCATGCACCCATTCAGTGTCTAACAAGGGAAATGGGACCACTGTGATTGTCTCAGACCAACTAGGAAATAGCCCTGGAACTGAGGCTGAGGACAGGCTGTCCTGAAGCACATGCTGTGGCCACTGGAAGAAAATGGGAGTTCTACTAGAGAGGAGGGAGTGTGTGTGGCTGAGTTGGATATCGGGTGGGCATCCGCTCACTAGTGCCTGCCCTGGTCCAGAGGGCAAGTTTATCGAGGCTCTCTTGTGTCCTTACACCCTCGGTGTACATCTCATTATGACCGTAGGGCACCCTTGTGGCAGAGAGAGTCATTCCATTTTACAGACAGTGAACAGGAACTCAGTGAGGTTAAGGACATAAAGCTGATAAGTGGCAGCACGGGAATCCAAACTCCGAGCCTGTCTCATACCCAACCCACTTCTTCCCATCCTCTCATTGCCTTCAGCTATAAAAATGTAAATGTTTGAACAAAATTCTTTTTCCTGCTTTGCTCTGATAACAAAGGATGCATATCCCAACCTCTTTTCAGCTTAGCTCACCATAAAAAGCTGGATCTGAGATCTACTTTATCAGCTATTTCTGATTTCCCCCAGGGAAGTCACAAGAGAGAATGACAAACACTTGGAGAAAGCAGATATCGTTAGTCTTAAAGAACTGGAGGTTTAGGGGGAAATAAAACTGAATAAAAACCCAACAGGAACTGCTATTAAAGTTGGTTATAAGTACAAAATAATAATAACAAAGATATTATAAAAAAATAATAAAACAGGCCGGGTGCGGGGCTCACGCCCATAATCCTAGCGCTCTAGAAGAAGAGGCAGGCAGATGGCTCAGGGTCAGGAGTTGGAGGCCAGCCTGAGTAACCCTGTCTCTACTACAAATAGAAAGAAATTAATTGGCCAACTAAAAGTATATAGAAAAAATTAGCCAGGGCATGGTGGCGTATGCCTGTAGTCCCAGCTACTTGGGAGGCTGAGGCAGCAGGATTGCTTGAGCCCAGGAGTTGGAGGTTGCTGTGACCTAGGCTGACGCCACAGCACTCTAGCCTGGGCAGCAGAGTGAGACTCTGGCTCAAAAAAAAAAAAAAAAAATAATAATAATAGAACAGTAGGATCTGTGTGACCCTGAGATGTGAGCCAGGAGATAAGGGAGTTAGATGTACATTCTACTAGGTTTTTGCTGTGTTCTGTTTTGGAGTTAGTTGTGTGGGTAGAGATTAAAGTGTTCCATTCTGTGTGTTAGGGATGGCCATTGGAGAAAGCTCTGTGATGCACATAGCTTAAATTAGAGCTAGGTATATTATTAATCCAAGGCTATTCTGAATGCTTTTTATCATTTTTTTCTTGTCCTATCCCACTGGCTAGACTAACTTTTAGTACTATGTAGAATAGAAGCAACTATAGCCCATCATCCTTGTCTTGTTCCTAACTTTAATGGGTTTCCAATATTTTATCATTGAATTAGATGCCTTAGGTTAATTATGTGTAGCTAGCTTTTATTAAGTAATGACCTCATTGCATTTCCCTTCAGTCTTGGACGGGAAGTCTGGGTACCGCCCATGACATTTGCCAGGCATGATGGAGTTCTCTCTCCCAGCCACTGGAAGGTCCACATGCCCTGCAGCCACACAGCTGCACTTCAGCTGTACACAAGTTTGACTCCTTGAGTAGCCCTTGAATCTCTGCTCTTCTCTGGCCCCTCTGTAGTTTCTGAGTATAATGGCCTCAGTTCAAGTTTCGGTTTTGCCAGAAGACAATGGGCCTGTGCTGAAAAGGAACAGGATTTGGTACTTCTCAGCTAACTCGGTCCTCACTCTGACATTCATTTGCTGTATGGCATTGGATGAATAATTTAGCTTCTTTAAGCCTTAGTTTCATCCACTAAGAAATGGGAAAAAAATACTACCCATTTCACAGAGTTGTTTAAGGGTCATATAGCTTATATAAAACACTGAATGCTTTTCCAGGCATAAAATAGGCACTCAATCTCATATCATTATGAGGCTTATGCTGCCTGGGAGATACTGATGACAGCTTTCTTCTGTCCAGGCAGGGCCAGCTTCATGGTAGCATGACCAGTGTAGTCAGACAGGGCCCCATGCTTAAAAGGCCCCTCACTTAGTTTAATGCTCTGCTATTGCCATCTTGAAATTCTTAGTTTTTGAACAAGGCTCATCCCACATTTTGCACTGTGACCTGCAAACCATGTAGCCAATCCTGTCTCTAGGAATGGGTTGAGCTCCAACACTGGCCCTTCTCTTTGGGGAGCATCCTACTACTGATTTCTTATGGAGTAACTCTCTTGGAGAGAAACTTACCATAGAAAAATTAAGGTTATCATCCTATATATGTTTATCTCTAATTTTCTATTCTGGATAACCAATGTAGATTCTCTCAGAAAGCAATACTTTATATTTTACAGAATTTATCAGGTCTAGAGAAGCTAGGTGGGACTGGTAAAGTGGAATGATGATTTGGGACTTTGGAATCAGGAAAAGATCTAGGTTCAAAACCCTGCTGGACCCTTTCTGAGTTACTTGGATAAAGTAATGTCTCTGTCCTACTGGTGAGGTGGTAGGGGAAGCTATAGGGGAAACAACACAAAAGCTGTGTTGCCAGGGAATTACATTTTCCTTATTGGTAGAATATATGTCTCAGTGGAATTAAACAGATTATTTATGTAAAGTGCCTTTCACAGAGAGTCTGGCACATAGTAGGTGCTCAATCACCATTCTTCCACCTTTCGCTAGAAGTAACAAAAATCAGGGCACTAGGACTTACAAGCCATGCTGCTACTAATAAAAGAAATAATATGATTTATTTTTTCACTACTGTTTGGGGAAAGGCATGTACTTCATAAATATGTATTGGAAAGTACTTAGCAAATGAGTAGAAATAATAAAAATATGTCAAAATAAACAGCTCCTATAAATATGTCACTTTGTAGACAAATTAGTGCTTTATTACCACTAAATACTATTGCTCGCTGAAAAGGATTTCAGATTACTTGCACAATGGGTACATTATTGAGTGCCTCTGTGGAAGGGCATGATAAAGATGAAAAATAGTGATGGTGATAATGCCTAAGGTGGAGAAACGAGGAGTGTGGGTAAATGCAGCTCTGAGGCCTCCTTGCTTCAGTGATATGCACATTATTTAGCAGCATTCCAATGATTTAGCTGTAATATGGACCAGAGGGCCCAGAAAAAATGATTTCCATGGGATGTTGTGAATCCAGACTCCAATTTTTGGATCTAATCAGTGGATTAAGTGCACTCCCTTTCAGAACTGAGCACTCAGCTTGTAAATTAAGTTTACAAAAAGACATCTCTGGGTCTCACTCCACCTTTATTCTGGACCTATTAACTTTCTGTGGCTACAATTCTTACCGAGAGAAGGAGGGAGGTGGTGGAGGGGTCTTAATAACAGCTTACGAATCTATTTCAGAACTGAAAGGATGGACAAGGTCCTGGTACATCAAGAGAAAAGGACTCAGAGGGAAAAGAGGAGACAATAAAATGCTTTGGGGGAAGAGGGGGACAGGTGGAAATAAAGCCCCATAGAGAAGCAGACTAGGCAGGGAATTGCATCAAGCAAACTTACAAAAATAACCAGGTAGAAGAAAGATGGGTACATTTAATTCAGGTGTGGGAGGTCTCTAGAAGGCCAGGCTTTTCATGCATTCTAAGTGGTGGAATCCGTTTCAAATTCCAGCTTTGACTTTTTCTGTGTGGCTTAATATGTAGATCCTCATTGACGACACGGGAATAATAGACCTCAATTTGCTAGGCTATTGTGAGAATTGGAAATAATATTTGTAAAGTGATAGAGTCTGTATACATGGTACTATTTTTACTTATGATATTTTTTATCTTAAAATACAAATTGCTCAGAAAAACTCTGGGAGGTCTCGATAGGAACCTAAAGCATTAGAAAATTATGTGTCCTTAGACACCAGTTAAAGAAGGATTAGATTTTACATTATTTTCATGACGAGGCATCTTCCTAGCCCACGCTGGCTAATGATCCCTATGCTACCCTGCTGATTTGGAGTTGACCTAGCACTTCTACGGGCATTAGCGCGTCTAATCCCCATTCCAACCTGCATTTCTGGGATGAGGAAGCTGGAGTTCAGAAAGGTTAAGTGCCCTGCTGAAAGGAACACAGATTGATGAGAGGCAGGGTGGGCTCCTTGGCAGAGTTACTTTCATTGTACCTCAGTCTTCCTCAGCAGTTTCCTCGCTTTCCTGAGTTGAAAGTGGCTAAAGCCAGTGGTTTAGACTGGGAAATGCTAAAGGAGGGAGGAGCCATAGAGTGGTGGGACAAGCCTGGGTGCAGACGTCCGCACAGACCGGGTTTCTAATGCCGCCCAGCTGTGGGACCTGGAATAAGCTAGTGAACCCTGATGGGCCAGTTGTGAATTCGGGAACCATCGCCTGAGATAATGAAAGTGAGGCAACTTTCAAACTTTTATTATGAACCGAGTTCAGAGATGTTAAGGGACTCGCTCAAGGTCACCAAGCTGGGTCTGGGTCCAGCTGAGACTCGGACCTGAACCCTTTGGCTCCTCTCGCAGAATTCTGCGACCCAGAGAACCTGGAGCGCCAGACGCCTCGACCATCAGGCCCGGCCCCGGCTCCGCCTCCGGGAGCCTCGGCTTCGCCAGGGGGCGCGCGCGGAGGCCTCGCTCTAGCCCGCCGCACGCGTCGCTCCTCTCTATGGTGGCTCGGGCACGGCGGGAGCGGGAGGCGCGCTCCCGAGGGGGCGGGGCCGAGCCGGGGCGGGGCCGCGCGAGGGGCGGGAGCGGTCGGGCAGGGCAGGGCGGCTGGGGATGGGTGGGGGGGCCGACTTCCTGGGGCCGTCCGTGAGGATGTCGCGACCGCCCCCGGGGGCCCCTCAGCCCCGGAGACGCCGCCGAGACGGAGTCCGCAGCCTCCCTGCCTGAGGCGTCCGCGGCCCGGATCCGGCCCCTCCCCTCCCCTCCCCTCCCAGGTGCGGGCCGGGCAGGCGGCCGCGGCAGGTGAGGAGGCGGCTTCGCTGGGGTCCGCAGGGCGCCTGGCCTGGGGTGGGGTCCGTGGGAGAACTAGGGGGCGCTTCTTGGCTTCCGGCGCCGCCAGGCAGTGGTCTGGGGGCTCCTCTGTGTGGGGCGCGGCCTGGGACTCTCTGCCTTACAGGAGATGGGGGCAGCCCCCTTCCTTGCTGGAGCTCTTCAAATTCAAGGCAGCCCACACCTGTCCTATCAAAAGTCCCCTTAAAGCATTTCATCCTTAGGGGCAGTATCAGGAGACATGCGTTCCCAACTATCCCCAAGCGCCTTGCAGACCGGCAGGTCCAGTTGGCTTGTGGGGGAAAGATGCCTCTTTGTACCGCAGAGGAAACTGAGGCAGGTCCGCGGCGGCCTGCTTGCCCTTTTAAAGGAACTAGCCTGTCCCTCAGTGGAGGAGCCCCTCGGGCTGCTTGGAAGACGGAGGCAGCCGGAGGAAGGAGGTTTGGAGTTTGGAGGTTTCATGGAGAAGTTTGGAACCGCGGTCCTCCCCCTAGGGTCCACTATTCCATCTCTCGGGAGTTGCCCCCTGTTCACGGTGTGTGTGAGGTCGCCGCTGTGCGCGAGTGGTCAAGACTGAGAGGGGAGTGGGGCCCCTCTTCAGGGACTGCCCAGGAGACATCTGACCAAGCAAGGGGCAGTCTGGCCGGACTAGGGGAGCCGAGAGCCTCCGCCGGGCAGCTGTCCGTCTGCTCAGAGCTTGATTTCAGGCTGGCAGAAGAGACAACAGCCTGTTTTCTCCTTTTTGTTGGTCTGACATTTGTTGTAAAGGAAAAAAACCTGCTAGGGTAATCAAGCAAGAGTGTATCACGCACCTCCCAGCGTACCACAGGGAAGGATTATTGTCAATGCTTGGAAATAGGGCTTTACCAACAACTGTCACTTTGCACCCTGGTTAAAGGCCAGAGTGACTTGATGAACAAACACCACGGGGTGCATGTGGCCGCCTGAGAAAGCAGTAAGTTCCTTATGTATGCCTTTGGTGGTTTCGGAGGACAGAGAGACTTCCTGTTAACCACTGTTGCTGCAACTGTGTGGGGAGGCTTGTGGTTCTCCCATTGAGTTCAGTTTTCTGAATGTGGACAAGGCTGCCCATTTGTTTTATCATTCTTCTAGGGAAAGTAGGCAGGGGACATGGGGCTGGGCTGAGTGTGCATGGAGTTGGACTTCTAGATCTGGAAGCTGGCTGCGATATTTCCTTTCTGTTCAGGGGATTTCAGGTTTGACAACTTTATCCTTTGCCCTCATTGCACTCTTTCAAACTCAAGGAAATAGATGCCAAGTGTTTCTGAAACTTGATATTTCCTAATTCTGGATTTCAGAGTACAGTTCCTAAGTTACAGTTTATTTGGAGGTGTTGTTTTCTTGAATTTGAAAATGTTTAGGTATTACGCATAAATAACAGTTCTTATTATTGTGGCAGGGCTAACTAATAACTTGATTGTGCCTGAAGAAAATGCCCATGCAATCTAGGATATGCACACTGTACATTTTAATGTCTACTAATTACAAGGACCAGCCCACTAAAAACTTTCTTAATGATCAGGTAGACAGCTGTTATCCTGACCATTTCCATTGGGAACAACGGTTGTAAATATTCTAAATCAACCAATTTAACTTCTAAAATAACATGCACAATAAGAGACAGCTGTTTTCAGGTTAAAAATTAGTTTCAAACTTTCACACAGCCAAGCCAATTGACATAACTCAATACCATCTAATAGGAACACCTCTTTCAGGGCTCTTAAAATAGCAGTGGAAAAAGCATTTTCAGTGACCAGCATTTAAGAAGATAAAACAGCAACAATAACAAAAAAAGGCACAGTTTCTTTTCTAATTACTTGTGCATTGTGATGTTACATACAGCCACACCCATCTGTATGAGTGTCATGCCTAAGACTTTGTGAAAACACCTATATAAACTTAAGGTGTTGTTAGGAGGATTAATTTGATCTTGATTTTATTTTTATAATAAAACCTTTAATACTGCTATTGTTTTAATGATAGAAACTTTTGTACCAAACTTGTATTGGCCACAGTGTTTATGTTTTAGGAGAAAGATTTAATCTCTACACCTTGGAATCTCATAACCCCTGCAATACAGAGTTAAGATATAATTTAGAGTTTAATGAGCATTCGTAGTTTAAATTGCTATTGGTGAAGTCTCAAGGGAGGAGCTGCTTCGTCATTATTGTTGTTTGGTAATCATTACTGGTTTGGTGATGATTACTGGTTATTTTTGTTAGGCTACTGGTTATTGATAATGGTTACTTGGTGTTTACATAAGACAGATTTTGGCAATTGTACGGACAATCTTTTTTGTTTTTTGAGACAGTCTCGCTTGTTGACCAGGCTAGAGTGAGTGCCGTGGCGTTAGTCTAGCTCACAGCAACCTCAAACTCCTGGGCTCAGGCGATCCTTCTGCCTCAGCCTCCCGAGTAGCTGGGACTACAGGCATGCGCCACCATGCCCGGCTAATTTTCTATATATATTAGTTGGCCAATTAATTTCTTTCTATTTATAGTAGAGACGGGTCTTGCTCTTGCTCAGGCTGGTTTCGAACTCCTGACCTCGAGCAATCCGCCCGCCTCAGCCTCCCAGAGTGCTAGGATTACAGGCGTGAGCCACCGCGCCCGGCTCGGACAATCTTTTGATGTACAAACACAGACTCCTGTTTCTTTAGTAGGGCAATATCTGAACATTTTCTTGTTTTGTGACTTTATATCAGTTATGGAGTTTTAAAATTCTAAAACTACTTAGGCTCTTAGTAGGGTATCCTGTTATATCTCACATAAAAGCCATCTCAAATAGGTAGAAATTGACCTCATATGTTTAAAGACGTATGTTTAAAGACTTCTGCTCTCCCTGTTTCCAGGATTTAACTGTTGCCATGGACAGGACAGCGGTCATACCTAATCTTGTTATGCCAGACTTAGGTTAAGCCCATTATCCTTTCTCTTCATTAAGACTGTCATGAAGTTCCTTATTTGCTTGTCTTATTCAGGTCTGAATATTCCACATTTTTGGTGTATGTGGGTAAACATTTTCCCTTCTCAAATCAAGCATAAAATCTGCATTTCCTCTGGGGGGAAACCAGCTTTTTGAATCTGACAATATAAAACCTGTTTTTTCTAGCTTTTTACTACCAGGAAATCATTGTTAACCTTTCCTTACTTTCTAGTTTTGCCAGTACAGACTAGCGACTGGTAATGAATGATGACCTAGTGGCAGTGGGAGATCCTGAAAGTCTCCTGAATCATCAAAGAAAGGTCATGTTGTATTCAGTGCAGCGTTAGCCTTTTAAGCATGTTTTATTGTAAGGAGTTCCCAAAAGCCAGCTGCTCCTAGAAAGGTTGGGTACTTGGCTGTTTGCTTCTGAGTCACCTTGGTATTCTTTAAAAATGCAGATTTCTCAGCCCCACCTCCTGGCGATTTTGCTTGAGTAGGTAATTGATGACTGGGAGGCTACATTTTAAAAACCTCCCTTGGATCTAGAATTTCCAGAAGTGCTTCTGAAAGCTGAGTTTGGGAACCACTGTTTTATTGCCTTCATACTTTTTTAATTATCTCTTGTACCTCAAGGACTATGGAACTGTGCAAATTGGAGTTCACTTTTTTCTTTTTTTAATTTTTAAATTGAAATTGTAGGCACTGAAATCCTGTATAAATTGGTAGTCCCTCCAATGGCGTCATGCTATCCAGGATGTTTGATTTGCTAGAATAGCCCATTTCCTAGTCATGACAGAGATAACAAAGGGCTTTTATAACTTTTATGTAAATTGCTTTACTGCTAGGCCCCCTCTGCTGTATTATCTATCCGGAGTCACGAGGGAGGTTTTTGGTGAAAGTAGGGTCCTTTATCTCATGAATGGACAATTGAATGATAATGTGGAAACAACTGGAGGTCTGAATAGGTAATGGAATCTAGTTATGTTCAGTGCTGGATGGGAGAGATGCCTGGGAATTATCTGTAGGATTTTAAGTTAGTCAACTTGCCAGTTGTATTTCCACACAGCTGAAGCCCTTATTGAAAATAATAGGTGCTTAATAGGCCAGGCGTGGTGGCTCTCGCCTGTAATCCTAGCACTCTGGGAGGCCAAGGCGGCGGATCGCTCGAGGTCAGGAGTTTGAAACCAGCCTGAGCAAGAGTGAGACCCCATATCGACTATAAAATAGAAATAAATTAATTGGCCAACTGATATATATAGAAAACATTAGCTGGGCATGGTGGCACATGCCTGTAGTCCCAGCTACTCGGGAGGCTGAAGCAATTGGATTGCTTGAGCTCAGGAGTTTGAGGTTGCTGTGAGCTAGGCTGACGGCATGGCACTCACTCTAGCCTGGGCAACAAAGCGAGACTCTGTCTCAAAAAAATAAATAAATAAAATAGGTGCTTAATAAAGTCAATAAAAATTTTTTAAAATTCTCCTCTAGTCATGGAGATAGAAAAGTCAAGAGAATTTAATCACTGAGTTCATGGAAGGAAGAAAAATTGCTGAAATACAGAGCCATCTGAGTTAAAATGGAATCAGGCACTAGATATGTTAGGCCGGAATTAAAGTTGGGAAAAGCCTAACAATTTAGGAAACATACAAACCTGGTTTTGAATCCTGGCTCCTCCACTTCCTGGCTGTGTGCTACCTTAAACAAGTTATTTATTCCCTGTGAGTTTCATTTTCGTCATCTGCAAGATGAAAATAATACCTGGTAGAATTGTTAAGTGGATTAAAAGAGGGGAAATATGCATGTGAGGAATAAAAGAAAATATATTCTTTGTACGTTGTAAGCAACTCAGTAAATGTTCCTTCGCCCACTTTCTCATACAATTTTTTATTCCGTAGGCTTAAGCTGTCTAAATCCAGCCTTCTCTATATCTCTTTCCAGGAATATCTACTCAGCTCTTTTAGAAAATGTATGAAAGAGTGAGGACTAAAGTTAAGAACCAGAGAATATGGGTAAGAAGAATGAGTCACAGGACAATTAACAACACTTTAGAAAAATTTTTTAGAATGAAGTGTTGGCACGTGCCCAGAGTTAGTATCTGCCAGAATAAATGAATAACATTATCCAAATTCTGCCATTCTGCTGTACATATTTGAACGGTAGTCCTGTGGCTCAGATAAGGCTAGGAGGCTAATCTGGTGACCTCATTGTGTAGCGCCTGACGTTCATTTTTTTCCTTCTGTTCTCCCTTTTGGTCTCCTTTGTTTCTCTTTCCCTTTCTCTTCCTTTCCCCTCTTTCAGGCTGCCCTTCTTTCCACTTGCATCATCATAATCACAGGTCAGGCCCCTGGAACTTGAGGCTAAAAAGAGGTTGCTGGGCCTAGTGTGGTGGCTCACACCTGTAATCCTAACACTCTGGGAGGCCAAGGTAGGGGGATCGCTTAAGGTCAGGAGTTCGAGACCAGCCTGAACAAGAGTGAGACCCCCCCATCTCTGCTACAAATAAAAAGAAATTAATTGACCAACTAAAAAAAATATATATATATATAAAAATTAGCCAGGCATGGTGGTGCATGCTTGTAGTCCCAGCTACTCGGCAGGCTGAGGCAGGAGGATCACCTGAGCCCAGGAGTTTGAGGTGGTTGTGAGCTAGGCTGACGCCACGGCACTCTAGCCTGGGCAGCAGAGTGAGACTCTGTCTCAAAAAAAAAAAAAAAAGAGGTTGCTGGTTGCTAACACCTGTCTCCCAGCTAAATGAATAGGCTCTTTTGTGCAGAAGATGTTAATAAAGCTGATTAGTGCAATACTGGCTTAAAGGGCCTATTAATGATACAGCATATGTAACTCACAGGGTGATTTAAATCCATTTTAGAGATTAGTTTCATATGCTATGTATTTTTGATATTGAATTATATCAGCTGAATTTTTACATCTAAACCGTCAATCCATTTATTGCCTAAACAGACTAATTTCTGTCATTTTGATTGGGAATCATATTCTAAAGAAGTTTCTGCCCTTTAGGGCCTTTGTATTGTTTGGCAAATGTCTAACTAGTGTGTAATACAATTAAAGTTTGGTTCACTGTGCTGCTGACATAATTAGTTTAATTTCTGCTCTTTATGTATTTTTGTTGGCAGCTAGAAGATTAAAATACTAGATGCTGCATAAAACAGCTTTTCTGACAGGTGATTTTACTGTCAGTTGAATGGACTTAGGCCCCAGGGTACATTTTTTAAGATGTCTTATTCAACTTTCCTGTAATAGTCACTCTCTCTATAGAATTAATGTATTAAGACACATAATTGGCTATTTAAGCATTCAGAAGAGAAAATGTTTGGCCTTTTACCCCAAGATTATAGTTTTTCCTACATCTCTTTTGAGGAAATGTAATTTTTGGAATTTTCTAAGTATATTACAGTTACATGGGCACATGAACTTTCTCTGATAAGCTGTATTATTTAATTCCTTCCCCAGATTGTTCTGTTCTTTTTAGATCATTGTGCTTGCAATGCAACCTGATGTGAAAGTAGAAAGACTGTGATGCCTGGTAAATCCTCTTCACAATTTTTCTATGATATGTTTCACAGAAATGGCTTTAGTCTTCAGGAATGGAAGTTACTCTCAAGGAGACTTCACATTTAATTACTGTAATCCACATTTAATTTCCTAGTGGGCTGGGTGTGGTGGATTGCAGTCCCTGTTACTCTGGAGGCTGAGGCAGGAAGATGGCTTGAGCCCAGAGTCCAGCCAGGGCAACACAGGGAAACCGCATCTCAAAAAAAAAAAGGAAAAAAATTCCTACAGGATTCTTGGAGAGCTGTTCACTGGCAGTTGATTTCACATGGATATGACCTACACACATTTTTCTCTCTCTTAAGGCTACTAACTTTTTTTTTTTTTTTAAGGCAAAGTGACCTTGGTCTGGCAATTTCTCCATTGTCCTCCGCTCTAAAAAGATACAGCAAAATCTTGTGCTCTCTGAACATTTTCAGCTGCCACCCCCCCTGTGCTGATTTTGAGCACATTTAAAGTTTTGATTTCGTTGAGCTAATGTTAGTTGACTTTTTAAAGCTGCGCCTCTCCGATGCTACAGGTTAAGGCTAATTTCCTAGTTCAGTGTTCACATGCCTTTTCTAGAATTACATATAAAGATAATGTTTTCATTATCTCTGGGTTGTGTAGTGAGCAGGCTTCCTAGGGCAGCCATTTGTTTCCACCAGGATAGTTCTAAGGGTAGGGCAAGCCCACCCGGAGTTGAACTACTTGCAGCCAGTCGGATTTGCTGAAACATTTTAACTGTTTTGATCCTCCTTAAAGAAATGCTGCCTAGTCATCCCGAAATTTACAGGAAGTTAGGCCCACTGGAGGCTCTGCTGGCTTCTGAGTGGTTAAATGCAATTCATTAGTAATCAGCACCATTGTTTATTTGCAACTGCTGGATTATGTTAAAAGATTTGGAAGGAAAAAGGCTTTTCTTAAGTAAATGAGGTGTCCTCCTCCTCCACTTCACTCTTGTTTTACTCTTTCCATTTGCTTTGGAAAATCTTCCTCCTCTCGGTACAGATCACATGTATACTGACACATGAATCAATATATTTTATCCTAAAATATATAGAACAGTGTGTCTCCCTCTGCCCCCGCATTTTTTGCTAGTCTTCCCATGGTTTTTTAGTTTCATAATGATTAAGATAGCTGCTTGAAAAATAACCACGCTTCTCCTAGGTCTTGAGCGAGTGAGTGCATAGCCAGTTGCAGTTAGGTTGGCTTATACCCCCTCTTAATCATGCTAAATTATTATTTTGTATTTTACAATATGTGGAAGATTAACTAGAGCATAAGCTTTATTCTAAAATTCTGGGCAGAGGAGTGTTTTCTAGGGCTTTAGCAGGAGAAGGTCAGCTGAAGTTCAGATAGTTTGAGGAATATTTAGTCTAGGATGGTCTTCAGAAGAGGGAGAAATTGTTTTTTTTTTTGGCAGATTACCACCCTCTGTTTGGGTAATTTGGATTTTTATTGAGGCGTAGAAAGGAACAGGGGCTAAAATTATGTGCAAGAGGATGAGAAGGAATAATTTTGGGGACAAGGACTTACCCAGTCTGTAGTGGAAGATTCTTAGTCCTTCAGGTTCTCTTATGGTTGTCTGCTTTTTTTTTCTTCTTTTTTTCAATTGGCTTTTGGTTTGCAATGTTTGTCTACTTCTAACTTTTGGGAATGACTAGATTCAGGTATCATTCTTGGTCGTTTTATCATACATTGATGGTAAAGTTTGTATAATTTGTAAAGTTTGTATCAAACCTAGATCATTGATGGTAAAGTTTGTATCACTATGTGTCACAGCTGAGTACGCCTTAGCCAGTGTTTACTGAGTGGGTAGAGAGGGGACTGTCCGAATATTCTCTGAGAGCTTGACAAAGGGCACTCCAGCTTTCCCGATACCCTTGGTCATATGGTTGGTCTGAGTGCCCCGGATGACTGAGTCATCGCTCCCACTCCCATTGATCTAGTTCAGTGTTTCCCAACTCTCTGGACTGTTGACACAGTCAACAGCTTGAGGAATAGGAACTGTGAACCCACTGATTAATGGGGAACATAAAATGATAGTGCTGCAGCTTCACCTCCAGGTGATCTTCATCAGTTCCTAAATTACATTTACTTGAAAAAAAGTCTTTTTTTTTTTTTTTTTTTTTTGAGACAGAGTCTCACTTTGTTGCCCAGGCTAGAGTGAGTGCCGTGGCGTCAGCCTGGCTCACAGCAACCTCAATCTCCGGGGCTCAGCGATCCTACTGCCTCAGCCTCCCGAGTAGCTGGGACTACAGGCATGCGCCACCATGCCCGGCTAATTTTTTGTATATATATATATTTTTTACTTGGTCAATTAATTTCTTTCTATTTTTGGTAGAGACGGGGTCTCGCTCAGGCTGGTTTCGAACTCCTGACCTTGAGCAATCCGCCCGCCTCGGCCTCCCAAAGTGCTAGGATTACAGGCGTGAGCCACCACGCCCGGCCTGAAAAAAAGTCTTTTATATAGCACATCGGCATGTCTCTTGTACTACCCCAAAGCAATATTAGAAATGAAAGGGCTGGGCATGGTGGCTCACACCTGTAACCCTAGCACCTTGGGAGGAAGTGGTAGGATCACTTGAGGTCAGGAGTTGGAGGTTGCAGTGAGCTGTGATGATGCCACTGTACTCTAACCAGGGTAACAGAGCAAGACCCTGCTTCAAAAAAAAAAAAAAAAAAAAAGTATGCTGACAGTTACATCCCATTTGGTTTTTATTTGATACTGGCTGTCTGTACACTGCACTGTTATTTGTGGAAATGCTCACAAAAAGCAGCCTGATATCTTAATCTTCTTATCTCATCATTTTAGAAACATCACAAATGTTATAAAAATAAGCCTCTAGTTTTGTATGGGAAGGATTGGTACAAAATTCAAGAGTTTTGAACATAATATCAAGAAAACAGTTTTTGTTTTATTTTTTATTTTAATTTTATTTATTTATTTGTTTTTTGATACAGGGTTTTGCTCTGTTGCCCAGGCTGGAGTGCAGTGGTGCAGTGATAGCTCACTGCAGCCTCTAACTCTCAGGCTCAAGCGATCCACTTGCCTCAGCTTCCTGAGTAGCTGGGACTACAGGTGCACACCACCATGACTGGCAATTTTTTTTTTTTAAATGTCTTGTAGACACAGGTTCTCTCTATGTTGTCTAGGCTGGTCTTGGCCTCGCAGAGTGCTGGGGTTGCAGGCATGAGTCACCATGCCTGGCTGACTATTCTGATTTTAAAATATTTTTTACTGAAAATAACTTCTTTATTGGGGATTACACACAAATTGTGAGTTTTTTAAAATTCCTAAAGGCTTTAGTAAAATTATATAGTATTGCAGTGGATCTCAAATTTAATATGTATCAAAATCTCCTGGATGCTTGGAAAAATGCAGGTTCCTGGTTCCTAGCCCAGACCTATAGATAGCGTCAAAGTGTTTGGAAATGAAGCATGGGATTCTGATGTGTTTTATCTGCAGACTCCACTTGGATAAAGTTATTTCTGTGAGAAAGAACCATACGTTTAAGAAAAAATTAGAGGCTGGGCATCGTGGCTCATGCTTATAATCCTAGCACTCTGGGAGGCCAAGGTGGGCAGATTGCTCGAGGTCAGGAGTTTGAAACCACCCTAAGCAAAATCGTGACCCTGTCTCTACTATAAATAGAAAGAAATTAATTGGCCAACTAATATATATAGAAAAAATTAGCTAGGCATGGTGGCGCATGCCTGTAGTCCCAGCTACTCGGGAGGCTGAGGCAGCAGGTTTGCTTGAGCCCAGGAGTTTGAGGTTGCTGTGAGCTAGACTGACGCCACAGCACTCACTCACTCTAGCCTGGGCAACAAAGTGAGACTCTGTCTCAAAAAAAAAAAAAAAAAAAAAAAAAAGAAAAGAAAAAATTAGAGATTGAGAAATGCTGATGTTAGTCAGCTGCCATTATTTTGCAGAGGAAGAATTTAAGGCACAGAAAAGTAGAGAGACTTGGACTTACCTAGAGTCTCCAGATTGTTGGCTCTTGGAGACCAGAAGTGAGGTCTGCTATGATTGGTGCTCTTCCCATTAGATTACCCCATGGTGCCTGCCAATTGGGTTCTCTAATGGCCTTTAAATCAGAGCTATAGGGTAGTGAGAGCAAGGGTACTTGATTCTTTCAGAACAATAATGACTGAATTGGCACTTAATGGTGTGAAAAGTTAGTACTTTTTAAACTATGTGTTATGAAGGACCAGCTTTTTTTTTCCCCCTCCCAATCTGTTACCAAGCTCTATTTTTGTAGAGTACAAGAAAAATGTATGACTAGAAAAATCATGCGCTTGGATTCCATAGCAATGTCAAAGTGTTGTACAGGTTTCTAAATGCTTTCTATGATTTTTGGTGACATGGATAGACCTCCAGATCTGGCACACACGCTTTGAATAGCATTATTCTAGGTGGCTCTGGGACCCCTTAGGAACTCCATATCAGAGGTCCTTGATCACTTTCTTTCTCATGCCACCTGTAACTGAAGCACCCAACAGAGAACTCCCATTCCTACTTGGGGAGAGAAGGTTTATCACTTGGTGATTTCCTACATTTAGAACCACAGTTTTTATTTTTATTTATTTATTTATTTTGAGACAGAGTCTCCCTGTGTTGCTCAGGCTAGAGTGCCGTGGCGTCAGCCTAGCTCACAACAACCCCAGTCTCCTGGGCTCAAGCAGTCCTTCAGCCTCAGCCTCTCGAGTAGCTGGGACTACAGGCATGTGCCACCATGCCTGGCTAATTTTTTCTATATATATATATATTTTAGTTGGCCAATTAATTTCTTTCTATTTATAGTAGAGACGGGGTCTCGCTCTTGCTCAGGCTGGTTTCAAACTCCTGACCTCGAGCTATCCGCCTGCCTCAGCCTCCCAGAGTGCTAGGATTACAGGCATGAGCCACCGCGCCTGGCCTAGAACCACAATTTTTAATATTTGGGGATTAGGTGAGGAGGAATATTTACCTTTAATATATTTAAGAGTAAATTGATAGACCTTGAATTTGGTGCCCCTGTCATAGGATGTATATTCCTCTCTTTTGACTAAATGCTAGAAAGGAGTTTCCAACTTCTTGGCCTGTAACCCTAATGTACACACAGTTAATAAAGATGCTTATAGGTGGTAGAGAAAATAAAATTTTGGGATGTGCAGTGCTTCTTTGAGGCACTTCAGTTTGTATTTGCTTTTTAGAAGTTTTTTTTTTATAGTTTACGAAGAAGTATTAGTTTGTGTGGTTATGATGTCAAAATTAGTATTGACTTGGAACATGGGTAAAACTCCCTCCATGCATGTTTTTCATCCAGGTTTAATTGCCTAGTTGGATAAATGTCAAACTTGATAGATTATTGGAGCTGTTATTTTTGTAGTTAAACAATAATGAAAGTGTTTGGATGTTTTCGGGGAACACTGCTTCCTGTGTCTGGACTTTGCACTGGAGAAAGTTTCAATTGTTCAGAAGCAATACTGGTTAGAAAATGCAGCGTCTGTGGCTCCTAACACAGCTGTCTAAATTACTAGCTTAATTATTGGGGCCTTTGGACAAGCATTGCCTAATACTTTTGGAAACAATTTATGTTTCCGATGCCAAAAATGTCTGTGGGTGTTTCCTGAATAGTTGAGAAAACTAGAAATGGGAGAAAGGTATTGTATATGTCTATGTTATTCTAGTCAAGCATTTTCTCTTTAGGCATGTCTAGAACAAACTCTTTTTTTTTTTTTTTTTTTTTTTGAGACTGGTCTCACTCTGTTGGCCAGACTAGAGTGCAGTGGCGTCATCATAGCTCACTACAACCTCAAACTGCTGGTCTCTCGCTATCCTCCCACTTCAGCCTCCAGAGTAGCAGGGACTGCAGGTGCATACCACCACACCCAGCTAATTTAAAAAATTTTTTGGGCCGGGTGAGGTGGCTCACGCCTGTAATCCTAGCACTCTGGGAGGCCGAGGCGGGCGGATTGCTCAAGGTCAGGAGTTCAAAACCAGCCTGAGCAAGAGTGACACCCCGTCTCTACTTTAAATAGAAACAAATTAATTGGCCAACTAATATACATAGAAAAAATTAGCCGGGCATGGTGGCGCATGCCTGTAGTCCCAGCTACTCGGGAGGCTGAGGCAGAAGGATTGCTTGAGCCTAGGAGTTTGAGGTTGCTGTGAGCTAGGCTGATGCCACGGCACTCACTCTAGCCTGGGCAACAAAGCGAGACTCTGTCTCAAAAAAAAATTTTTTTTTTTGTAGAGACAGGGTCTCACTGTGTTGCCCAGGCTGGTTTGAACTCGTGGCCTCAAGCAATCCTCCCGCCTTGGCCTCCCAAAGTGCTAGGATTACAGGCGTGAGCCACTGCACCCATCCCATATTTTACCTATATAAAAATTACCAACAGTTACTGTGTGCTTTCCACGTGCCAGGGACTTTGCTATATTAACACATTTAATCCTCCAAACAAGGTGTGTAGGTACTATTATCTGGGTCCCACAGATGTGAAAATGGCTGGGCAGAGAAAGAAGTTAAAGAGCAGGTCTAAGACCACAGAGCATTTAACCCCAAGTAGTCCAGTTGTAAATGCTGAGCTCTCCACCACTGGGCTACAGCTGCCTCACACTCTGTCAGCTCATCTAGTATGATTACTTTTCGAGCAGGTCTTTACAAGTAGGTACCATTTCATATAATGTGGCCTTAAAACTATCCTTTTATACATGGACCTACTTGTGTAGAATGTGATTTTACAATTATATTAGCAATACTTGTTACTTGTTTTACTAGTTTTAGTTTTGTTAGCGCCAAAGGATGTTTTGTAATTTATTCCTGATTCTAAAATTATGTTTGTTTAACATATAAGCCCAGTCACCCTTAGAAGCACATTTGGTTAAATAGCTAAAGCGTTGGGTTAAAGAAGAATTCATTCGTGACTTTTCAGTTTTTTTCTTTTTGTTCTTTTTGGGGTGTCTTCCTGTTTGTCAATAGGCCTTCTCAACAATTCACTTCTGCCTAGGAGATACAAATGTCGGTGCCCCACCGGGCCTCACGTTGTAAGTGATGTTAGTGGAATAAACGGTGGTAGACCACTTTCAGTAAGAAGCCCTGATCGGTATAGAAAGTAAAACTTGGTTATCTGGGCTTGAGACAGAATGTTCTGGTTTCGGTTCATGTGAAGTCCTGTGAGTATGGGCTCAGAGAATCTCAGAGAAAGCATCGTTTTTTATTTTTTTCCACCACCCTCTTCCTCATCTTTTCAAGAGTGTACTGAGCCTTTTGTAAGAAAAACTGTTTTCACTAAGAAGCCTGTCCCATGTGAAGTGCCTTACCTAGAAACCACATCTTTCACAATTTGTCCAATTGCTGCTGTTTTCAGATGTTTCTGACATCAAGCACTGCACTTTTGGCTGTGTGCTGAGCTAAAATTGCAGTGAGAGTTCATTCTGCCTGGGGTTCTTCAGCCTTCCGGTCCCATTACTCACAGCTTTGAGGGAGCTTCAGTAAAAATATCGTAGGGGATAGGGCACAGGTAAGCCTGACTGTGTTTCAGGTAGTTGGGCCAGCAAATGGGTCCATGCTTAAAGAATCTTTCTTCCCCTCCCCCTGGCACAAATAGAGACTGCAAAATAGTATGAAACCTGCTATGCTTTATCAACTTTTCACCTTTCCTACTTCTCCATAGTGGCTGGACAGTTGACTAATTGTACTTTTTTTTTTTTTTTAACTTCTTATTTTGAGATAATTATAGATTCACAGAAAGTCACAATATCAAAACCAGGAAGTTAACAGAATACTGTGTGTGTATGTGTAGGTGTGTACCTCTGTGCCATTTTATCACGTGTAGATTTGTGTAATTGCAAAGATCCCCTTATGCTACCCTTTTATTGTCACACACATCCCTTCCCCCCACCATCCCTCATCCCTGGCAACCAGCAATCTGTTCTGTATCTCTATAATTTTGTCATTTCAGAAGTGTTACAGAAATGGAATCATAATAGTATGTGACCTTTTTGAGATTGGCATTTTTCACTTAGCTTGACACCTTCCATCCAAGTTGTGTGTAGCAATAGTTTGTTCCTTTCTTACTGAGTAGGAGTCCATGGCATGGATGTACCACAGTTTGTTTAACCATTCACCTATTGCAAAGAGCATTTTGGCTGTTTGCAGTTTGGGGCTATTATGAATAAAGCCATTGTGAACATTTGTGTACAGGTCTTCGTATGGTCACAAGTTTTAATTTCTCTGGGTTAAGTGCCCAATAATGCACTTGTTGGGTCTTTATGTTAAGTGTATGTTCTTTTTTCCAAAGAAATTGCTAAACTCTTTTCCAGA